>NC_079529.1:5278750-5592500 GCF_003711565.1 Takifugu flavidus
CACACACACACACACAGGGCTTATTTGAGGTTATAATGGAATATTAGTTTGGTTTAGGAAATGACAAGGCTTTTCACAGATGCTGCGGTTGCATAGCAACCAGAGGTAATTTTGAGGTAGATAGCACTGCCTCATTTAAGGTGATAGAAATGTCTCTCTCTCTCTTCCTCCTTCTTTAATTGAACTGGACAAGTGGAGATATTTCTGTCTGCCGTGTCAGAAAATGACACAAACAAAAGAGAAAATAATATTGTGATTGTATGAAGATATATGCTCATTAAAAAAAATTTGAATCATTAATTGATTAGTTAATTTAATCAAAAACAAACAAGAATATAATATTATGATACATGAATGGTGGAATAAGATTGATATTACAATAAAAAATGGAGATACAGGTCACTTAAAAAGAGACTCATGGGAGCAACAACCCCATAAACGTGTGTTTCATATTCTGAACTGCAATTTGAAGTACAATTAATGCACAAAATCTGGATAAAAAGAACGATCACACACATGTACACACAGCTTTCTGATTATTTGAAAAACCAAGACCACACCATGAGACAATAAGAGAGGCAGGATGAGTGTTTTAGTTTTGTCCCCCTGATGGAGTAGAGTTAAAAAAAAAATCCACAATTTCCCAATGAATACATTAACATTTGATGTGGTAAATCTGGGACTGGCAATCTCTGCCCTTGCATAAATAATGAGCAGCTTTAATGCGACGGCCTGGTTGGGAGTACAAACTGACACGTGTGAAATGGAAGGAGACGTGGCGTCGCGTGTGTGACGTGTTTGCACGGTGTGTGTGTGTGTTAGCTGCTGGTGTGTGTACACGTGTAGCCCCACACGCGCATGCACACACGTGAACCAGCACACGAGCATAATCATTGCACGGACAATTAAAAACTAACAATTAAGAACCCCAACCCAGCTACAAATTAGCTTATGCAAAGTATTCCGAACCAATGTGTGCATTGGAATTTTTCAGTCTCATCACAGAGTTTAACTGCAGAGTTTAAGCAAGAGAAGCTTCTTCGATATATTCTTTATATATATTTCTTATATTCCTTAACAAAAGGAGGTAAAGGAGAAAAATTTCAAGTTGAAGAAGACAAAACTGCACTAAAAACACAAATGTGTTAGAATAATAGTAATAATAGTCATTAATATCATTGTTGTTTAATAACAGCCTGTTTAACCTCACCCACACTTACATTCCACATGCATATGACAGAAACCTTCATGTGGAGATTATTTAAAAAGCTTTTTTTTTTTTTTTTTTTTAAACTCCGCCTTGGGGATACACACTTTAAAATACAGCAAACAGTCTGATGTGGATGGCACAGAGAGAAAAATGAAAGGTTTGGATCCATTTTAACAGCTGAAAAGACTTTTTTCTTTTTAATTCCGGCGATGCTGCTTTCAAAGAGACACAGTTTCTTTTTCTTGGAAATATTCCAGAAGGCAACAGGTGAGAAGAGTGTGTGTTGGTTTTCTCATTCTCATACTGCTGCCTTATTTGAACATTTAACTTTAGCTAGAACCCGCATGACAAAGGGGACAGAAGGAGGGCAGGAGGTGAGGGAAGGAGTGCAGTTCTAGAATTAGAGTAGTTTAGTGCTGGAAGAGGTGAGACAGAAGAGTCCAGGTGACTTCATGAGCCGGACAGAGCTGAAAGCCTGAGTGGGTTTAACACTGGGCACCAGCTCGAACAGGCGGGGGCGGGGGGGGGGGGATGTTTCCTCTCAGACTTTCCACTGTTCCAAGTGAGGTGATGAGGTGTGGGGTTTACCCACAGTCCCTAACCGGCCTCTAGGTGTGAGTGGCTGGTGTGTGTCCTGTGATGGACTGGCTACCTGTCCAGGGTGTGTCCCCCCTGCTGGGAGGGACTCCAGCTCCCCCGGTTCCTTCATTTGCTTTGACTCGTTCTTGTTGTATCAGCTTGATTAATCTACCAGATACAGCACCGCGCCCTCTTAGCATAACAGCGTGAACCGTTTGGAAGACACTGAAACTTAACAGCAGTACTTATTTAATCTTTAATCAAAACATTAGAGGCCTCGGGGAAGAAACGCGGCAAAGCAAAGGAATGAGCAGCTCCGCCAGCAACAATGAATGACTGGAAGAAAGTAACAAGCTGAACAAGTGAAAGTGCTTTAATTGTTGGAGGAAACTCTTTTCTCCAGGACAGGCTGATGAAAGCCGGCAGGGCCCTCTCGGTGCCTTTTGAAGCCCGGCATTAGCCATGCTATTGTTAGCTGTCTCTTATTCCCTTCCCTGACGTGTTATTTCAGACCTCACCTCCAAGACTCCATTAAAATCCAACGTTTTGACACCAACTTCCCCCAAGCGTGGCGGATTAGCAACAGGGGGGGTCAAGCAAAGTTCACAGACGAAGGCCAGTTTCAGTGGAAAGGGCAGGGAGGAAGAGCGAGCGAGGAGTGAAGAAGGAGAGGGAGTAGAAATGAGATTTTTCACCTGACTTCGGCGTGATGAGATATGCTAATGTCTCTGTAAGTAATACAACACGGAGGATGGGTGTATAGAGGATCCGTGTATGCGTGTGTGTGTGTCAGAGGCAGATTTTTACCTCTGATGGCATCTGAGTGTGACTGTGCTGAAGTGTGAACGCCCTCCCCCCCTTTGAGGTGTGGAAACGTGGACCAGCTCAGAGCCTGACAGGTCATTAACGTGTTCCGTTCACGCTGTGAGCAGCAAGTATGAACAGTATCTGCTCATCGTCAGCTCTGGAGCAAAAGGACATTTTCCAGTAGCCCGGCCTGTTCACAGCCCCCCCAGAGCTGCTTTCTGAGCCTTCCTAGTGTGTCCAACTCAGGATGAGTACCACGTCTTACCGCTGCGATGCTTGGTCCATATGTCGCGCGGCGTTTCATGCGATGATGTAATCGTGGCCCCTTGAACCCGGGAAGAGCAGTCTGGCTCTGTGTGTTTCTGGGCTGAGGAGTCAGAGGTGGAACAACAATGATTCTCTGTTCTAGACGTCCTGTGTGCAGAGAACAGGAGCTGCACTCGAGGCACAACAGTCCTTCAGCGAACCGCCTGTGTCAAAGGGCTTTTTGACTGGTGACGTTTGTAGATAACAAACATTTGCACACACACACACACACACACACACACACACACACACACACGCTGCAGGGGGCCCGTGTGTAGAAGTATATATACACACACACTCTTTGCCTTGCTGTTTTTACCCAGCATCCATTGCCCTCTGTTATCCCTCATTCTAACATTACAGTCCCTCTTTTACTTGGACATTTTCGTGCATCTTATTCTGAAGGATGGCACAAGTTTACAGTCAGTTAGATCATGTGACTGTGTCGTTAGCCTGAAGGCCCTCTGCTCGCACTGCAGGAAGGAAGAAGGTGTCTTGTGTGTGTGCATGATGGCCTACACCTGTGAGTGCGTGTGTGTATGTGTGTGTATTCCCCACACAGTGCCTGTCCTGTCAGTGTCAAAGCCGGTCCATTGGGCCTCTCAGTGCACAGGTGGCGATAGACTGGCCCCTAATGAGTCCATATGGGACCGTCTGAGGGAGGGTCCTGCTTGTGTGCGCGAGTGTGCATGCCCGCATGTGTTTTCCCAAGGAAGTCGGTGTCTGCTGCATTTATTGATGTTCTCGGTGCGTGTTAGGAGGTTAAACCCTGCAGCGTGGGGATGTGCAACCCACTGTGTGTGTGTGTGTGTGTGCGTGTTATGCTGAGATGAAACTTCCTACAGCAGGTTTGCTCAGTTCAACTGCCAAACACATCCTGCTCCTGGTTTCCAGGGTGTATGTGTGTGTGTGTGTGATGTTGTATTTCACTGTATTGTCCTCAGAAGCATAGTTTTCCCCACATCTTCCCTATCAACATACAGTAGCAGTCACTCTCCATCTGAATGTGTACCCTCTGCGTGGATAACCTTCTTTATTCCATCATATCAAAGCATTTTACACAGAATGCGTGTAGTGATGTGTTGTTCCTGTCTGATTGCCTGCCAGGATGATAAGTGTGTAACCCTATTTGCAGAGTCAGATCTGGAATGCTGACAACCAAATGGAACAAAAAAAAAGTTATTCTTCAGCCTCACACAAGCATGCGGGAAAAGATCAAAGCACAACAGTGAATAATTGCTTTGATGCTCTTGTCATGATGGAATTCTGACCTGCAAATAATAATTAGAACAGGAATTACAGATAATAATCTATAATAATGATAATCGCATGCACTCCAAGGTCATTTTGACACTCCTGTGCAGGTAATCCTGTGAGCAGTTGGATCGGTTAAACCGAACTTGAATGAACAAACACGTCTGTTATGTGTCTACACTTACACGTATTTTTCCACGGGAGGCCCCTGAACTGAGGTGCCTGAGACGTTATCTGTTGACACAGCATAACGTGTGAGACACTGAGTTGAGTCAGAGGCTCAGAGCTGGTCTGACCAGTCCCTGAGCTGGAGCCAGCAGCGGGATGACGAGGCTGCAGAGCGGCAGCACACAGGAACATCCAAACTGTCAAACCACCATTTGCATACAGCCACACAGGAACGCGTGAGTGCCTTGTTTTCGGTCCAAACAGTTTCCTGCACATTGGCTTGATAATTTCATCTTGACATGTTTTGACAACCTGTTTCATTCTGCACAGGTAGAAGAGGCGAGACAAAAACTGAAGACAAAACAGGGTGTTTTCCCATTACCTTTAATCAGATTCTAATTCAGGGAACATGTAGATGCTTCAGATGATTACAATATGGTGTGCTTGGTTCTCAGCATTAGAGGCACTTTGTCTTTTTAACTTAAGGGCTTGAACACAAAAGTAAAAAACAACTTAATTATAGACTAACATGTCTTCTATTAGTCAGTTTATTCAATACAGAATCACTCTGTCGGCCTGGCTGTATTCCTCCTCACACAACAGATGCACGGCTTTCACAAATATCATTGGTGTGGAATCAGGCAGCAGAAGGAGTAAAAAAAAGGAATTCTTGCTTCCTCTCCACCCGATTGTTTTTTGAAGTCTTCATCTTCAGTGGGCGCCAGTGCCTAACCTTTCACACAAATAAGCTCTCCTCTCAAGCATCAGCGAAGGAGGAGAATCAAGAAGGAAACTCAGATAAATACTGTCAGTATTTTACGCAGTCGGCCACTTGCTGAGTTGGCTGCTGTTAATCATAGCGAGGAAATTCGGCCTAATGGGAGAAACGTGACTTTTGAAAGAGGTGGAAATTGTTGCTTTATTGCTAGAATGTTCAGCGGTAGGTGTAGATTTGATTTAGAAAACATTACTGTGCCAAAGATACGTCCATTTTGTAACAGGTGTGACTGTCAGGATGCCTCATTGACCTTTTTTAACTCCACACATAAAGAAAAACATCAAAAGATTTTCAGAAATATGCTTTGTCCTGTGTTGCCACGCCGACCTAGCATTTTTTGTTTTTTTACTCTATCATGTAACACCCATTTTAATGCTGCCTCCATAAGCCTTTACATGTTCATCTAATTAGCCGGAGGAAGAATTGCCAGCTTCACCGCAGGTGCTTGTTGTGGGGAGTTGAGAGCAACCCACTCAGGTTATTCCACAAATTGTTGCCATTTATTTTAAGACACACAGAGTGCAGTACATTTACTGTTTCCTGCAAAGTCCCAAAAGCGGGTCTCCAATTTTGTGTCTTTTATACTGTAATTGACGGCTGGCATTGTCTGCCGTGTCCTCTTGAAAATGGGTGCGAGCCCAATTACGGATAATGCTCCCTGATAATGTAGCGCCGTCTTTGGTCACAGAGGTTTTCTTCAATTTCCCCACGATTTTAGAGACATTTACAAGCTGGACTTCAACAAGCTACAAAATCAGAGTGAGGAAAATAGAGGAAGATGCATAAGCACATAGAATGGAGGGTAATTTTGACACAGGAAGGCCACAAACACCACACACAACAGAGGAGATTTGCTCTGAGTGCCAGCGAATATGCTCCGTAATTGCCATTTCCGAATAATGGACCTGTCATGTGATGTGTGAAGACTGCTGCACAGCAAAGTATATATGTGAGTGTGTGTGGGGGTGTTGAGATTGTTCATTGGGTGTATGTTTATGGAAAGGTCAACCTTATTAGGTTGATAAAGAAAGAGCACAGTGGCCTAAACAAGCTTGTGGACAGGAGCCAGCGAAAGCCTGTCAGGGCAGTGGCGAGTGGGGGCGGCGTTAGCATGGAGCCAGGATACCACCCTACTAAAACGCAGTGAGGTTAACAGTTAAAAAAATCCGTGTTAAAATCACCTGTTTAGAAACGTGGAACCCAAACGGATGTAGGCCATCATGTGCTCAGTGAGCAACTTCATGTGGATTTGGTTCATGCAGGTTTGACTCTAATAAGCCACTTTTCATATGTTTTAATAACTGTCAACTGTAACTGTAGAAACACTGTAATATAATTATCTTTGCGTCATCAAAGAAAGACTAAAGAAGGACAAATGAGAAAGTCTCCATCCTTGAAACTGTAGAAAACATCAGATTATAATTAAGCTTCAGAAGGTGAAGGCGGTGTAATTCTTCCTTATAAATAATTCATTTTCTGCCCTTGCACATCCTTAATTTTCCCTGACAGATGCCTGTGTGTCCTCTTCCATTACCCATGTCATTTCCTCTACTTCAGCTGCAATCCTCTCTCATGTCCTCAACGCCAATCCCCGAGGACTGACGGGCAGGAGGGAGCGAGGAGGAGAGGAGGGAGGGAAGGAGACGGAAAGCACGAGAAAGCGGGCGGTGAAAAAGGCTAAAAAGCCACGTGTCCTCTTACCTGAACGCATGAATTATTCAGCTGAAGACGAGCCTCAAAATGTTATTTCTACAAGTTCTCAGCAACGGGGACTTGTTACTGTCAGTGTCTGCAATAGTAGGAAAAGATGATAGTTTGGAAGAAAATGTTCAAATGTTCAGTGAAGCAAAACTGGTCAAGCCGCAGCCGTTCAGCTTATCCCATCATCTGATTTTTGTTCCCACCATGACTTGTAAATATGGGGCGCAGAAAACGCTTAGATCATCATTTTGCTGTTTAAAAGCGCTGGCGTAAGGTTACTCTTTGATGCATTTGCAGAGCGCCGCTCAAATTTACCAAATTACCAACAATGCTGAGCAGCGTTTTAGCCCACAGGCGATCGGATATGGTGTTGAAACCGGGCTCACCGCTCGGGTTCACAGACAGATAGCCGCACGTTGGTGCTGCTCGACACCTCCAGTAACAAGTCCAGTACACACACAAAGTAATCCACCATAGAAATACCATTAATGGCACCGAATGACAATAAGCACTGACTGGGGAGGAGGAGGAGATGAAGAGGATGGAGAGGCATCACAGGATGAAGGGAGAGAACAAAGCTGTGGAAAGTGGTTGTCTGGGTTTTTCGCCCTGTTTGTTAAGGGGAGGAAGAGGGGGGTGTAGCACTGTAGGCAGCTGCCTCCCCCCCCCCATGCCTCAGACAATGGTTGATTAATGATGGGCGAGAGATAGAAAGCAACAGAAAAGCCCAGAGAGGAAGAAGGATGTGACAACAGGCAGAATGCAATGCCACTCAGTTGTTATTTTTGCCTCCTCCTCTGTTCTGTCTTTCCCACTTCCTCGTTCACTCTCTTTTTAATTTCTGACAGCTTCCTGTACCCCCATCTCTCTCTCTCTCTCCTCTCTCTCTCTCTCTCTCTCTCTCTCACACACACACACACACATGCACACACTCACTCTCTCTCTTTCTGCCCAGACAGTGGTAAATGTAGGTCATCCTGTCTGGAAGCTCCCCTCTCTCTCTCTCTCTCTCTCTCTCTCTCTCCATCACCCTTCCTACATTCATTCCACCTTTTTCCACCTCTCTCCCTCTCTCCCTGCTCTGCTGGGGCTGGGAGTCTGGGCTTTGTGCCGGCTGCTGGACAGCTCCTCTGGCTGGTTCCCACTGCACTGGCTGCGGTTCACGCTGCACAGTCTGCTCAGTCTCCAGGCCCGGCTGCGTCTACGTCCTGGAAGGGGAGTGTGAGATGTCCGTGGCATCAGCAGAGGTGACACACAGGTGGAGGCTGAGCACTGATATACTCACCGGTTCAGCCGCTGTGGGAGTGTTTTCTGAGGAGAAGCGGGAATCCTTTGGCATCGCTCCTGCCTTCTCACTTCACCATCCAATAAAAAGAACTCGAAAAGCTGTGGAACCTCACATGATTGTCGCCTCCAAAATCCTTTACATACATCCAAATTCCTTTTTTCCTTTTTAATTTTGGTTGGCAGGCTGTCCTGTTGAGTCAAGCATATTCCTTTTGTAATGATGATACTCCCAAAAAATCTTTGAAAGAACTTTCAGCGCAAGGACAGAAATCCCCGAATCGTCTGCCTGGAAGTCTGGATTCAACAGCAGTTCCTCAGACAGGGCGAAAATCACGGCGCTGCATTGCATTTGCTCTCTCCTCGTCTCTTCCCTTCCAAAAAATATGGGAGTGGAGTGGGGAAGATTGTGTGTGTGTGAGAGAGTGTGTGTGAGTGTGTGTCGGCTTCCCCTGCCGCAGTGCAGAGCGACTGGCTTGTAGAAGTGAGGGAAGCAAAACGCAGACTGTTGCTAACTGTTTGATGGCAGAAAGTGTTTGCACGTGTGTGTCTCTGTCCGCATGTGTGTGTGCGGATTTGTGCACGTGTCTGTGTGTGTGTGTGTGTAGGAAGCCGGCTGGTTGCAGCATCATGGTGCAGCAGTCAGATGGAGCCATCAATCATTCATCACACTGTCACAGTCCTTCATGGTGAATATCTGTGTGTGTTTGGAGGATGGCAAGTGTGTGGACATGACAGTCAACTTAAGTAGCACACACACACACACACACACACACACACACACACACACACACCACACACACACACACACACACACCACACACACACACACAAACACACACACAAATCCCCAATCTTCATCCGTGTCTTAATTAAATTCTTATTTAGATGACAAATTACGGCGACAAGAAAACAGCAGGTGTTCAAGGTGCCACTCGTCCTGTAGAACCATATTCTCTTCTTCTGTGGTGCCTGCAATACAGATGCTGCTTCATTCCAGATGTGTTCATATGTGCATTGAGCCTTCAGGAGTCCTAGAAACCAGCAGATAACAGTGTGGAACAATGAGAGCAGTGAACCCGAGCGACTGGGAGCAAGCAGGTACGCCTAATCTGCCACCGTGGCGTGCTGCGTGTTGTGACCTAACGCGTCTCCATGTGTGGTGGACGGATAGAGACATCTACTGTGTAAGAACAAAGCTCCATTCTTTTCCTTTCACCTCCCTTCTGCTCGTCCGAAAAGTCGGAACCACTCTGCCATCCACCAATTAATAATCGAATAAGTTGTGAAGAAAACCAACCTTTGTCTTGCAGCCGCGCTGGTGGAGGTTTGGATATTTACACTTTCATATGTCTTAGGACATTTTATTTCTTGTAGCTACAGTAGTATTTCTATATTTTCATGTTTATCAAATGTCTGGACACAGTGTGTACAGTGCAATATAGAGAAGTTATGCTTTATTATAAAGGCTTTTATAGTCTTATGAGCCCTCACAATGTGTATAAACTCAATTAAATGCGCTGTTCTGTTTTGTCTGATCAGAAAATGGGTATTGATACAATACAAATGTGTATTGAAAAATACTGATAAATAGATCAGATGCCCTTTTGTACATGGTAGTCATTTTGAGTTCATGCTTAAGGAGGAGGAACCATGTGAGCAGTTTTAAAAATAACTATAGTATGATAATAAAGGTATGCTTCACTCTCTTTCCCGTCTGGGTGTGTCTATTATTAGTGATGTTGAGTAATTCTGCCTAACTGTTTATAAAGGTGACTCGTTATTTACACTGATTATTGCCTTAAATGAATTGCAACCTGTGCAAAGATCAGTAGGTAAACTTTATTGACTCTTCCTATGCAGCACTGTTTTATTCTGAGGGATTTCTATGGACAAGCCAAAATGTCCTCATTTCCTAAAAATGTCCTGGCTTTGACATTGGAATGTGTATTTTGGTCCTTACTATGTATCATTTACAAGAACACGCAAACACACACACGTCCCCTGTGAAAAACATGTCAGTAACTTAACGCCTGCAGAAGGACCTTTGTTAGCTATGGTGCCAGTTCCTGTTCTGCTTTACCAGTGGAGAACAGGGAAGTCTCTGGGGACAGTTCCAGGTGTACACCTCTGTAGAATGTGTCTGATTCTATGGGGAACACAAAAGAGGACCCTGCCGAAACTGCAAACACGTGCATTCGGTTTATTTCCAGGGTGACGAATCTGAAGAACTTTGAAGAGAACAATGTAGAACAAAGGGTTAACAGCAGTGCCGTAATCACACCGAGATGAAGACATGTCATTCAGAAGATGAGGCCCGGGGAAACGTAAACACAAGTGACAACCTCTTTAAAACCTCTCTCTGCTTTAATCCATCTGAGAGGTTCTCCCTTCTCTCTCTCCCTCCCTTTTTTTGTATTTCCTGCTCTCTTCATCAGACACCAGCACCGTCAGCCTCATCCTCTTCCTGCCAGGTGTGAAAGGGAGGTGGCAGCTTGTAATTGGTGAGAAAGCACTCTGTCACTGAAAGGAGGAGAGATCTAATATACTGCTGATATGAGAGAGGACAGGACTCATATCATCCCTGATACAGTGTCTCTGACAACGCTGCCTGGTTCGAATATTGTTGAACATTGAACAGACTGTATAATATTAACCTTAATGAATATCAAAAACTAAATTTCAATGATAGAAACCTGGTGGAGTTTTAAAACATGATCATGGTTGACGTCCTGCAAAATTCTGGCACCACTTTCGACTCTGTAGTGCTGTTTTCTGCCAGGTTTTATGGAAAAATGCATACTTTCCATAATAAGAGGTGACTTTTTTTCTACTCTGCACCACAATTCTTCCACCGACTGGATTTGACACGCTGCTTCATGTAGATAAACACCAAAATCAACAGATTTTTGGACCTGATCATATCAGTTGCGTTGACAAATTGACAACTCCCAATTTGAAATATCAAATCTGCAGTAATCAACTGAAGGATGTCAGATATCGCCTCAAATCTTATCATTTAATAGAGTTTGCTGGGGAACATAGCCACCAAAGTGCTGTTGCTCATGACCATTTCTGCGGTTTTAAAGCATTTTGCAGCACTTTGCACTCTGTTTTTTTTTCTTCTTGTTTTTCCTTTTCCATCCCTGACCCAGGAAATGACCAGCAGTTGCAACTAACCCCCAAAACAGCAGAAGTCAAGATTAATTTTAAGTGTGTGAGTAATTATATGGATTTATATCAATGTAAATGCAGTCAGCTGAGGATGCACAAGCATGCAGACACATCTGACCACATGTAATCACAAATACACGCATACACACACATAAATGCAGCCCACCTTTACATTATGCATTAAATGATCATTACAGAAAGCCTTAAAAAAACAATTACCAAGTAATAAATGCTATAATTAAAAACAAAATCATTTGAAGTCTGCTGGCAGATTAAATGTTCTCCATTTTTATTTGAGTAGCACTCGAACTGCACAAAGCTTCATAACTATGTGCAATTATTACAAGTATTTGTAGAAATACAAATATAAATGCAGTGACACCACCCAATGGGTTCCCTGCATATATTTATAGTCTGTGTATGCGTGTGTGTGCATGCTTAAGGGCACGTGCATATGTGTGTGGATGTGTGTGTGTGTGTGGTGTGTGTGTGTGTGTGTGTGTGTGTGTATTCGCGCCAGCAAATGAATTTTACTCTTCAGAATGGCTAACTTGGCTGTCTGTGTTTGCACTTTCCTGCAGAGCCTTGAAATGTGACAGATGTTCAGGTTCACCTCACTGAACTTCACAAATCAAAGCTGGACCTCTAATAATGAGCCCTTGTCATCCGAGAGAGAGGTGCGATTACGGTGCTTTAAAAAAAAACACACACATACAGATACACACACGCACTGCCAATCATTAACAGGGAAGCGAAGGGTCACACTTTGCAGCTGCTCATTCTGGATAAGATAACACTCCGACTACTGAGAGTGTGTGTTCATCTGTGTGTATATATGTCTGCATCTTTGTCTGTATCAGCGTCTGAAAACACCTGTTCAAACACAGCTTTAGAAATACAACTGAATAAATACATTTCACACATATACAGTAACCAGCCATCTGTCCTTTATAGTGTTGTAAAAGGCTGCCTTGTGAATGTGGACTTTGATGACAGTAAAAACAATAAATCAAAGATCTTCATTACAGGTCTCGCAGCTGGACTTATCTGGGTTCTGTCTTCACTCGGGAACTAATGGTTTTAAGATTGAATGTGTAAATGTGGCAAAAACCTACAGATTTGCAGAACTTCTAATTTTGTCAAATTCCAGGGTGTCACCTGCCTCTTGCTCATGGGCAGCTGGTATAAGCCCCATCACACCCGCAACCAGCACAGAGATGGTATGGTCTAGTTAATGGATGGATGCACAGATAAAGCAACATTGAGTCAAATTAACTCAAATGAACGTACCCTTGCAGGATACTTCCTGTTTAAGCCGACTTCCTCTAATACGTCCAACAAGATAACGTATTCTCAGGCAGGCCAGCCGCTGCATCATGTGGTCAAGCTGAAACACAGCTGCTGAATCAGCTTTCTTTTCCATTTAACGGATTTGATCATCTTTACTCACTAAATTTGCAGATTCAGTTGTCCGGTTCTTACCAACTCTTCTATAAGTAGGGTTTGCAACAGCAGGCAACCATATATCTCCATTAATATTTAATATGGGAAGATTTGAAGTTTTCATGAAACTGGATGCACTGTGAGTGGGTGGCTGACCATATGGTGTCAGTGCTCTGAATACCAGATGACCTCAGATCAGATTTATTGTGAGAAGGAGACGGTTGGAGAAAGGAGAGATGGGGGGGCCGGCCTTGGCAGCAGTGCCGCTCATCCAACACTCGTGCCAACTAAACAAACTCAGCTTGCCTGACCAGAGAGAAAGGGAGAGAGGGAGGGAGAGATTGACTAAAAGAAGTGTTACGTACCAAAAGTTTGACTCTCGGACTGAAACGAAAATCTATATTTACCTGAGGAAATAATTGACATTGCTACTGAATAAGCAAAATATCTCTGAGAGCACATGAGCACCAGAGGGAATACCGGCACCCCCGCACAAGAACTCCTGCGGCTCCATTTTCGTCTGGAACAATATCACTGTGACACCCTCGTCAATTATGCGCAGCCGCTTTGGACGTTAAATCGGTCGTAAAGTAAAAGCTGCAGATTTCATTTATTTCATCATTCAGCTAATCAATGACGTTGTTAAGGCCCGTGTATTGTGCTTATCATAAAAAAACAAAAGGAAACACACATCCCAGCCGTGTAAGGTGGGTGAAGTGTGATGTGAAAGCTCCATTTTTGAAATACATATAAAGGAGTGACACTATATATTTGCAACGAGATGAAGAGCAGCTGCACTTGTAATGTCATGTCATTTGAGGGTTATAATGCAACAAATTGTAAGCCCCCTCACCCCCACCGATTGGCTGCTCGCCTTGTTCCTCACAGCCCTGGGATGGGCTGGAGGCGTACCTGAGCTTCTGTTCTCTGTTATCTCCTTTATCCCATACAAGCCTGGTCCTGCTCAAGCTTTCTTCCTGTTAAAAGGGAGTTTTCCCTGCCACTGTTGCGTGTTCGGGCGTCAGACTCTAACATTCGCTGATGCCCCCCAGAGAGTGATCGTATTTGGATCGTAACCCTAACCCTATTTGGCAACCTCCACACACATCCAGAGGCTGGGCATCTCCGTGGGGCAGCAGACTCACTAGATTTTTCTTCACCAATCAGGGAAGATCAGGATGTTCAAGATGGTCACATAAAGATGTTTAACCAATCAGCAGTGGCCCAGAGGCTCTCAAACATTTCAAAATGTTTGAAAAGGAACAAAAACAAGGAATATCTTCAAATATCTTCCTATAAAATGGAATCAATGTAGCTTCTTTAGTAGCAAAATGATGGGATTGTTCCATTCTGTTGCAGCATTGCAGCAAATTTGTGAAACCTCATTTGTTTCCATTGCAGCAAAAGTTCAAGAGATGCACAACTGTGGTTTTAGTTCAAGAGCGAGTGGGGGAAGGGTGAGGGAAAAAAAGGGAGAGTGAGACCAAAGGGGGGGTGGAGGGTGAGACAGGGGCAGAGCTAGAGACACCCAAAAGAACACCTGTTGAGATTAGGGTTGGCACGCGACCCACTCGAACTCGCGTGGCAGCTGCACCTCCATGGAACAATGGCAGTAAAAGAGAGACAGAGAAAGAGGGAGGAAAGTTTGAATGCACTACTTATCCTTTCAGTGAGTGTGCATGTGTGTGTGTGTGTGTGGTGTGTGTGTGTGTGTGTGTGTGTGTGTGTGTGTGTGTGTGGCATACTAATATGTACACTTAAGAGAACAGGACAGAAAGGGGGAGAGGGAGAGAAGTGTGGGCAGCTTAGAAAAAAGTGCATTCAAGTTTACTCTGGAGCCAGACTGGGGGAAAGGTCTTGTTTGTCTTTTGGTTATAAAGTAGAACAAGTAGAATGGAGCTGAACAGAGGACACCTGCTGAAGGTGCGGACAAAAGGAAAGGTGTTAGCTCAAAGGCTCTGCCAGCTGTCGCTCCAGGTGCTCTGAACTTGTAGAGTTTTGCTGCAGGAGGTATAAAAAAAAAACAGAACCCCCCCCAGAAAACATGTTATATGTTCAAAAAGTGACTGATATGAATTAGTTTTTAAACTGTAGTGTAGTAATTGTATGTGTAGTTAGAAATGGACTGTTGTTTTGGATTTACAGCCCCCCCAAGCATAAAAGAAAAATGCTATAATGCCACCTTGCACCTTCTTATTAAAAAGGCATTGAGGACTGTTGAGCTAACATTCTTATATCGTTGCAGTTATGCCCCATGAGCACACAAATTGTCGGCCAATTACCAGTAGCTTTAGTTAGATGCACTGCACATCGGTGCCCATATTAAATATAATTGTACCCAGTGAAATGCATCCAGTTGTGTTGGTGATGAGAAATTTCCCAGTTTGGATCCAAGTCCGAGTCACCTCTCTTTTAATTTGGAGCAGCTCTCTCTCTCCCCCCCGCTCTCTGTCACACTTACACACCAACTTTGAATGTCAGTTGCCATTCATTCCATGTTTGATGCAGCCTTCATGTTCTGCCGTGAGCTGAGTTAACAACTTGAATTCCCTGCCCTTCTCCCTTCACTTCACCGTCTCCTCCACCTCCCCAGTCCTAGCATCCGTGTTCTATCACCGCATACACACGCGCCTCGCTTGGATGCCTTCCTATCGTGCAGAGACATTATGTAATTCACCCCTGGTAACTGCTCTAAATGCTCAGTCTGATCTCTGTTGGCCTCCCTAAATTCTCTGCAAAGCGGCCCAGCGAGTTCTCTTCGGCTCTACGACGCCATCTAGCGGCCGTCCAACACCTCATCCCCTTGCTGCTGATATAAAGTCAAATAAACAGATGCTTGAACGTCGGAAAAAAAGTAGTAATAATAATAATAATAAAAAGAAGAAGAATAGAACGTTTAACCCATGATTCAATTCAATTATTCAGCTGTTTATATTTGACATATTTTAGAACGTATGAGGCAGTCCCGACGTGCGTAAATGTGGTGAGCGTGTGCGTAAAAGCGGGTAGTCGACTCTGTTGCTCCATGTTCGTGTCACTTCACGGAAAGCTGAGCCGGGTGTCAGTTTGGAGGTGTGCTCGCCCCACCGCCACCTGACTCCTGCGCGTCCTGTGACAAAGCCCGCCTCACTTTGGAGGGAAGGAGGTGGTGGGAGGGAGGGAGAGAGGGAGAAGGGAGGGTTGAGGCGAGAAGATAAACCTCGATTTAGTGTCTGCTCACAACAGTTCAACATGATGATCGCAGCGTGTCCAACAGGCGCTTCTGTTTGCGCAGCGCACCGAAAACAAGCTCAACTGTTGAACCTCGTCTTTAAAAAAGAAGGTCAACAGGGGAAATAAAAACCAACAACAATTAAACAGCGCCCACCTGGCGTTTTATTAGAGTTTTATCACCATTTATGTCACATTTAAGAAGATAATAACGATAAGAAATAACCGCTGAAGCGTGTTTCAAATTCATCGCATCACCATAGTAAACATTAGATAATAACTGGTGCATGCTGTTGCTTCTGTTCCAGATTATTCATATTCGATATAACAGTTTTATAACAGCAACAGTCTGTAATAGAGGGCAGAAAAGGAGGTTAATGTTACATGGAGTGTTTCTTTAATTCGCCGTTGCCCGGACTACTCTGGTTAAAAAAAGAAAAAGAAAACCTGTGCTGTGTTAAAGTTTCCATAATGTAAAGTACAGGCAGATTCCCATATAGATGTTAATGGTAATGGTACACACATGGGCTGGTGGTGAGAGAGGAGGAAAAGGGGGGTCTCACAACATAAACCAGTGTGTCTTTTTTTTTTTTAAATGAAATTTCTTGTTGTATTCTGGAATGAGGTCAGACACGAGGCTCCTCATTGCACGCGCTGATTATTATTAGATTTCATTTTCAGCCAATCGGCGCCCAGGTGGGCGTGAACCTCGCGCAGAAGCAGGGTAGCGACAGCCTCCCATTGGTGGATTTTTATCGCCGTTGTATCTCGAGAAGGGATAAATGCAAGCAAGGGGGGCCGGGACAGGAGGGCTGCTTGAAACTCGACTGCAGGTTTGCAGGAGGAAGACGGACAGTGTTAACTCGCCACTGGGCTTTTTTTTAAGGAAAGAAAAAAACTCAACATTTTTTTAAACTCCCCAGCATGCACGATTTTTGACTGTAGAAGCGGGGAACAGAGCCGATGCAGAGAAAAGCACTTCCCTTATACACTAGAGCACAGTCTGGCACCCAGTCTGCACTCTGCAGCCGCACAGACTATGTTCCGTCACCATCCGGCTGAATTGATTTTATAACGCACAAGGAAGAGACAGAGAGAGGCAGATAACCGGCTGCTGAGTGGAGAGTGAGCTTCATTCACAACTACAGAAACTGGAGATTTTATATTTTCTTGACTCCGTCTTGGGGCCACACTGGACTGAACTGTTACCCAGAGTTTGTTTCACATCTCAGGAGTGAGTTATTTTCTGCGGTTTTATTTTTGTTTTCTCTCAGCTCCGGCTGTGAAGAGGAGGAAAAAGAGCTGAGTGTGCTTTAAAGTGACTCACAGGACAGAGGAGAGAGGGGGAGAACGAGCAAGCACACCGCTCTCCCTCTGCGTGCGTAAAGCGGGCAGCATGGTGCAGAAAACGAGCCACACAGAGAGCACCGCCGAGGCGCTGTCCTTTTTCGCCGTGGATTCCAGCTCCGACTCCGGGACGTGCATGGACTTGGACCCGGCCGCCTCGCCTCTTTCGCCGGGCTCCACAGCTTCCTCGACCGCCGGGGACAAGCTGGCGGAGGACCCGGCGTGGTGTAAGACTCCCAGTGGCCACATCAAGAGACCCATGAACGCCTTCATGGTGTGGTCGCAGATCGAGAGGAGAAAGATCATGGAGCAGTCTCCGGACATGCACAACGCTGAGATCTCCAAGAGGCTGGGCAAGCGGTGGAAGCTGCTCAGAGACAGTGACAAGATCCCCTTCATCAAGGAGGCGGAGCGGCTCAGGCTCAAGCACATGGCGGACTATCCCGACTACAAGTACCGGCCGAGGAAGAAGGTAAAATCAAGCGCTTCCAAGCCTGGCAGCAGCGGGGAGAAGGGGGAGAAACTCCACAGTAGCTCTATCAACACCAGCACTAAGACGTCTTCGTCTTCGAGGAAGAATGGACCCAAATCACCCAGCAGCAGCAAACCCCACAAATCACTTTTTGGGAGCAGCAGCAGTACCAAAGCATCACCGTTTGCCTCTGAGCACCAGTCAGAGCACCACAACTCCCTCTACAAGTCGAAATCGGTCTCTTCGGCGGCCAAGCAGATCCCGGATGGCAAGAAGCCCAAACGGATGTACGTCTACGGGAGCAGCGCGGCCAACCTAAGCGTCAGCCCCGCGTCCTCCGTGGTGGTCCCGGCCAGCCCGACGCTCAGCAGCTCGGCGGACTCCAGCGACCCGCTCAGCCTGTACGAGGACGCGGGGAGCGGCAGGGAAGACGGAGCGGAGTCTCCCGGCAGCAGCGGCAGCCAGGGCGGCTCCTCCGTGCGCCAAGGCGGGCACACATACAGCAGCCGGCGCGCTTCTTCCCCGACTCCCTCCGGCTCCCACTCCTCCGCCTCGTCCCACTCGTCGTCCTCTTCCTCGGAGGACGAGGAGTTCGAGGACATTAACCCGAGCCCCAGCTTTGACAGCATGTCGCTGGGGAGCTTCGGCTCGTCGGTGCTGGATAGAGACTTAGATTTGAACTTTGAGTCCGGCTCCGGGGGCTCTCACTTTGAGTTCCCAGACTACTGCACGCCAGAGGTCAGCGAGATGATTTCCGGGGACTGGCTGGAGTCCACCATCTCTAACCTGGTGTTCACATACTGAGCGAGGCATAACAGAGGGGGAATGAAGCCAACGACAGGTGTCTGCGAGCAAAAACATGAGCGCAAACACGACCAGGAGGTCCTGGTTAGTGCGCGTAATAGTTTGTTTATCCAGACTTGTAGTCTAAAACCTGCCCGTCCCTTCTCGCCCTGACTGGCAGGAATCGCACATCCTTGGAAAGCCCAACTTTGAGGCGACCGACTCGCCTTTTCTGGTACTTTTCTTTGGATGCCTGGACTGAAGGGGGGCTTGGTGCGCTCACAGAAGCGGAGTGCAGGAGAGAGAGAGAGGGGGGAGAAAATGGAGACTGGAGAGACGCTCAGTCTCGAACATTGTGTTTTTTGAGCTCCCCAGAATTTAACAACTTAACTGTGATTAATTTTGCACGCTACGCGGTCCGCCGTTCACGCAATCAACGTTTCTTTAAAGAAAAAGGGACATTTCTCGACTTTTTAGCCAACCGCCAAGTGAACTTCACCACTTTAAAAAGGTACAAAAACAGGACTGCCGTGCGACATTATTGTTGTGGTGTGTCACAAAGAGGGATTTTTAATAATAAAAAATGCAGCAGGTGGGTTGATGTTTTTTTAAACAGCCGAATATTTTTTTTCTCAAACGCAAAAAAAAAAAAACAAAACAAACAAAAAAACCCCACAAAAAACATGTTAAGCATGATAGCCTACTTTGTTCCTATCTTGTGCTGAAACTTTCTGTGAGACTGTCGAGCAGTTTAAAAACTAGTATTAGGGTTATTTAAATGGGTAGGTGGCGCTCGCTTTTGGTTCTTCTCTGCAGAAAAAAAGGACACGGAAATAATCACCAGCTGTTTAATTGTTCCGACTTCAGGATTCAGACGCAACTTCAAATCTGTGCTGAACTTTATACACGCGTTCTCTTTCTCTTCAGGACCAAAATTCTTTAATTTCAGATGATAGCTATAGAGAAATCCTCACCGAACTGTTGTTTTTTCACCATTTGAGCTTTGTTTTGTACATGTCTCCAGATGCCATTTTATATGGGATGTTGTATTTATATACTGGGCCAAGCATTTTTATCTCGATGGTTTTGTTTTTTTAATTTCTTTCTAGTCCTTTTTTACATGGTCGTCTGTCTGTCTGTCTGTCACATTTCCTTCTCAGGCGAAGGGCTAGAGTTAAAAAAAACGCGCAACTTTTGATTTCGTTTTATATTTAAATGTACACACTTTTGGACACTTAAAAGAGAGGAAACAGTTTGATTATTTTCTCAGTGTATTTTTGTACAAATCTATATAGAAAATCGGGGATCACCAATCGGCGTGTGTAGCCTTCAGCTGTGTTGGGTTTCCTAATTCTTAGTTGCCCGGCAGACTGGTTTTCATGCTGCCTTCAAGTGCTCCTGCGGAGTCGTACTTAAACCTACTCTGGGTTTAAAGAACAGCAAACGGATCACTGTGGTGCCTGTGTGATTTTTCTTAAGGAACTCACCGTAGTTTAAATTCACTAATTCGATTTCTGGCGTTAACCAGCAAACGCTGACAAGGCTTTATTGATGTTTCATTCCTTAGCATCAACCGTTGTCAGCACAGGCGCGTGGCTAGGTGTTTTGCGATTTCCCGACAGCACTTGAAAGCAGCACCGGTCTTTGTATCAGCCTACCTTCTACGTTTACAGTGCCAGTCTGCAGGCTCCTTAAAGACACAGGAATGCATTATTTCTTGAGACTACTCCTGTGGACCACGAGGATTATTGTTTTAAGCACCCAGTTTTTTTGTTTTTTTATTTGATTTTAATTTTTCTACTTCTGGTCAAACTACTTGCCTCTGACAACACATGTGGAGATTGTAGCTTTAAATTGGACTGATTTCACAATTTTTTTTCAATGAGTGATGTCAAACTTGCCAATCAACCACTGGATTGAACCGCCTATCAACACAGCAAGCAACAAGGATGATGACATCAAACATATTCAAATGTGCGACTTGAGTTCCGCAACACCTACTTGTACTGCGTTTCTCATTGTATTTGAATATATAATCTTTTCTACTTGTCGGCTAACTATTAGCTAATAATTGTTTTAGTATCTTTATGGCATGGTGACTAGCATTTGTATTTCAGATTCAGGTTATTAGCTGTTGTGTTTTTCAGAAAAAAAAGAAAAAAATGAGGAAAAATGATGAAACCGTGAACTCGATCTTTTGTATATTTGACTGTATCATAAAGCAAAAAGATTGTGTGTTTATGTATGTTGTTGCTATCGAGGACAGGCACTGTCTGGAACTGCTATCTTTTACACATCCTTACTTACATTTAAGATGGTCAGTTCAGGACTCCTTTTTATATATATATGAAAGCATTTTTAAATATATTGACTTTATTTTTCATCCATCCTGTGCAATATGCTGTGTAGAATTATCATTTATTGTCTCTAATCATGCCATAAACAAAGAAACCACCCTTCTTTTGAAGACTCAGAGAAATGGGGGGATGTCTCATGCCAGCTAACTTGTGTCCATTTACTGCCTGTCAGATTGTTGATATAAACTTGTGTACAGAACTTTTTCAAGGAAGGAAATAAATATCAGCTGGAACTGAAACTCTGCAACTCATTTATTTGAATATGAAACTTCATCTCTTTAAATGTGACCTGATAACATCAGCTGTGGGTCGATTAGCATCTCATATTTTCAACCATAGCTTATCCACAAATGGATACAAAAAAGTGAGTATTACATGATCAAATGAATGAACATATTATCTAAACTTCTCACATGACTGTATCACTTCATGTTCTCATCAGAATCAGAGTACTTTATTGATCCCTTTAGGGGGTGTCCATTAGCTCATTCATAAAGAGGATCATCGGTCCTCTTATTTTGATCCACAAAATTTGGATACCATGCTAGTGCGATATGAAAACATACACCCTTACTGGCTATTTTAAAATGTAATAATTGGCAAAAGTAACTTCCTCTTATTATCCTAATGCTGTGAACCAGTTCAAGAGCTCACGGCTGCATTGTAGCGCCAATATGTTGCAATTTATTTTCTGTTAATTAGATTATTTGCGGCCTATCTGACATGCTTGTAATGCGTTTACATTAAAACTGGTGTTGGAAGACTATTTCATTACATCAAAACTGGTCTTTGAAACGCTTGATGGTTAAACACTTTGTCTTCTTAACCACTTTTTCCCTTTCGGGGTCATGGGGAGGCTACACATATAGGCAGGGTACGCCCATGGAGGAATCACCAATCCATTGCAGGGCCATATGTGGGTTTGGTGCCTTGTTCAAGGGGTCCCTCAGCAGTGCTCTGAAGGAGTTCTGGCACCTCCCCTATGAGCAGAAGGTCTCAGAAGACCATTGAGAGGGCCAAGTGAGAAGAAAAGTACCTTTAAAGTTCCTGCTTCTCAGTATTTACCAGGAACTCCCACAGTGGCAACACCCCAATTTTCACTTTTCCACATCTTTACACTGAGTGAAGCATCATGTTGTGTAAGCGTGGACACATGGACAGATGGTTTCGCCACCCACTATTAAAAGGTGTGAACGCAGAGAACATCTGCTGAGGAAATCAATATGCACCCCCCTCCAGCCTTTGTAACATCACCCCCTTTGACTGACACTCTACACTCAAAGGAAGGTGAAAAAAACAATTGAAGCATAACCAGTGATGAACAGATGATGTTTGAAAGAGGTTTGGGGGCTCCATTAACACCTTGGTACTGTGACTATTCACCTAAAGTAGGAAGACATGGAGGTGAGCAGCTTTACAACCATCCCATTATCAACAACACCAATTCACCATCCATGCGCTCCTTCAGCAGCCAATTACAGTGCCTGCAAAGGTTTGTATAATTACCTCAAATATGTTCCTGCAGTATAAAAGCTGAACTCTTACATCATTGATATGAGCTACAAATGTAATCGGGCCACCTTAATTGGCCCAACGGGGAATCGGGCCAACCAGAAACGGCGTTCCCTGGAAAACCAACATTTTGCTGGGGTTCACATGAGGTGAGCCTCTTTTGGAGACATTTCTTTTCAGCCTGTTCCAGCCTCTCCCAGCCTGCTGTGATTGCTCTACGCTGGCTGTCTGCTGTTCAGACGGTCATGATTTCCCTTCCCCCTCTCCCAGACAAGCCCCTTTCTGTGGGGGGAAGGGCTGATTTAACAGCAGTCAGCTAAGGGCCCTCCAGCATAGCTGACACGCGTGTCTGCCTGAGTATGCCATGCACACGTCCGTGTATGTATGTGTGTGCACGTGCACATGTGTGCGTGTGGTGGAAGTACTATGCATATATTAAAGCCCATGACACGGGCACCCCCGCAGGACTGTCAGACGATGCTTCGTTGGCTTCACATTTCTGCAGAAATGTCTTTATTACAAATGCTGCATGGAGATCAGAGATGTTGGAGAACATGCTGTTTATCAATGGGGCGTCCTTTAAAACTGCACCCTAATGAAAATAAAGCCATTTCCTTGAAAGAATATTTCAGCATTATTTTGCCGCATAATTGTTAGTCACGTTCGATTCATAAACACCAGAGGTTATTAAATTTCCTTAAGCTCCACGTTTCATCGCCTAAAAGTAATCCTGGGCGCGAATGCAGGACCTTATAAGCACCTTCACGGATTTTCACCACCCTCCTGGATGAGCTGATTCAATTTCTTTATGGTCAGGTGTCAAAGGTCAAGGTTGTGCACCGACTCGGTAAACCAATTTTTAGTTACCAACCAAGAACCCATGATTGTAATTTTAATTCAATTTTTGCATTAGCTGTGCTAATCTTATAGATCGGCGCTACTGGGATTGTGTGAACAATCAATGTTTTCAATCTTATTGATTTCAAGTGCTTTGATTCTGTTTACATTGAGCTTTAAGTGGTTTTTATTACACCATGTGACCGAGCTCTTTGTACAACACCGTGGTGCTGGACAGACATGGATGGTAATGCTAATATCACAGACCTGCAGAAACAGCATAAATAAAGTCCCCCCCACCCCCCCACCCCAAATGCAATATATGATCGTGTAAGATGTACAACATACATACATCTTTGGTATGTAGCTATTGCTACTGTGGCTGTTAGTTAGTATCTTTATCTGCAAAAGTCCAGCAATTATTTTCCTGTTTGAGATTACTCATTATCCTTTCTGTGGTGAGGCTTTTTGACAGTAATGAGATGATAGTGGCAGCAACATGCTCCCCAACCAGTTTGACCACATATGAAGCAATTTGCTCCATACTGGTTACAAGTGCCCGGAAACAGATGTCATGGTGTTTGGAGCACAAACACACTTCCAGGGGAATGTTGTAAGGCAAGTGTTTTCACTGTCTGGAGCCATTTTATGTCTTATCATTGATTACCTCGTTGATCCTCTTTCACAATGCTGAGAGCTTTAATGGAGCGTTCATACCAGGGCTGCTTGGTCTGCTTTAAACGGACCAGGGTTGGTTTCCTCCTTTGTTCCCTTTGTTTGAGCAGGTGTGAAAGCACATCTCAACTCAGGTCAGCCCGAAATTGTGGATCTTATTTCAGTTGGAAGTGACCCCAGGTGCAGTTCTTTACAGTGTGAAAGCAAACTGACTGCCCACAGAACGGAAGAAAGGAAGTGAACCAAAGAGAAGAAGTGCCACAGGACTGAAACATCACAAATCGGAAATAGCTAGAAAAAGGTGGTAAAAGCTCTTGTGGGTGGACGTGGTGCAGGGCAGGTGTGCAGGCCCTTATATGGTCAGAGGAGGCGGTTGAAGGGGATCGATTACCATTTTCAGTCCTGACCAATTAGTGGGCAGGAGTTTGTTCTTCCTCGTTCGTCCTGGTCAACGCTTGTTTCAGCAGCACCACCCCAAAACGAGCAGCGGATGTAACGTTGTCCTGTTACTTTACTATGTTTATTAGCTTTGCCCTGTAGCCACATACAGACAGACCAACGCCTGTGTTCTCCTTTGAGAGTTCACCTCCACCCCCAGACTCCCCCGCACGCCCCTCACCATTGATGCGATCAATGCCGGATTCACCAACAACCCTTAGCAAGCATCTGAATGTACATCGTTTCATCCCTCTTTTAAATCCCATTAATAACACGTTGATATTCCTGAGAGCAGCGATACGCATGGTGGTAATTCGCCCCCTCTCTCCCTCCTCCAGACTGTGTGGAGCCTGTTGGATGTGCAGCCTCATGCCCAGCTCAGCTGACTCCGCAGTGGGGGACGTGCAGGCAGCCAAGCAGGTTGCCTGCTGGAGCCATGTGGCCCAGGAAGCTCGCAGCAGGGAGGCTAAGGGCCGCCTCAGAGGGGGGTCAGAGAGGTGCGTCTGTATCCTCGTGCCTGCCTGTTTCTTTTAGTAGCTGCTTTCTGCTCAGTTTGTTGGGAATAAGGTGACTTATTCGGATTTTCCAGCTCACAGCACTGCGTCCAGGTCTGCTTTTCAGCCACAATGCTTGTTGGTACGCTTCTACTCCTATCTGAGGATGTGATACAGCAGGTTTTATTGACTCCTTAAGGAAATTTGCCTGCACGTGTGTGAGGACAGAACATCAGCTGCACTTGCATTCACAGAACCACAGGCCACGTGGCACACTGTCCAACACGTGCACCACAAGCAATCATAAAATAGTCATAGGCTGAATCGGAAGTGTTCCTGTTGGTTTGTCTGCGATGTCTTCAGGGGTCCGGTCAGGGTGCTTCACCTTTGTCTGTCAGACACTGTCAGACACTATCTACTGCCTCCTGCAGAAGCTAATTGGCTGCTAGCATTGCGGCTATGACAGGCTTGTTTGTTAATCTGTGTCTCTGGGGCACGATGACAGCTTTACAGTCGTGGCAGAGACATAGACACGTTTACGACCCTGAACCTGCTCATCTGCCTGTGTGGTCTAATACCCCCCCCCCCCCTCCCCAACACACACACACACACACACACACACACACACACACACACATGCCCCATTCCTCCTCCTCCAGCAGACAACCAAAATGCCACTAGGGCATTTTGCAACTTTTAAAGTTAAAAAACAAACAAACAAAACTGAGATTGCATGAAACTAGTTCACCAGATGTTTACGCTCCCGTGGCAACAGGAAATTCTGCATCGGCAGTGTACCAGACTCATAGTTGGTTCTGTTGAATATAAACCTCTAAAGATAAGCTCAGAATCCGGTCCATGCTCTGGGGTGGATCCTCTGATCCACCTCTCATGGTGTGTTGCTCCTCCCCGTTATTTACATTTACTGCCACTGTCCATTGTAAACCAGCAAGACCTGCCTGGCTCCTCCTTTGTTCTCCTCTCACTGCTGCTGGTGCTGTCCAGACACAATAGCAGTCTACGAGCGGTGCAACCAACAAGTTCTTTTGTTGTTGTTGTTGTTTGTTTCTTTCCCTTTTGCCAGGTTGTGTAGAAAAGAATGGTTCAATAAAATAGACACAAATGATAGAGAAATATCAGCTGTGTTGAGTTTTATCATCAAAGGAGAATTCCTGCTGGATGCTTTTTGGGTTGTAACCAAATAAATGAATAATTTAATGCGTTGAAAATGGATTTGAAATCCGTGATGACGGATCAATCCGCACAGATTTATTGATTGAGTGATTGATTTTTTTTTAAAAGGTGGTGCTATTTAATTAAATAAAACCAAACTTCATCAAATACATTTGCATACGTGTTTACTAGTGATCAGTCCCAATCTTGTGCATAGTTTGACTTGGAGAGGGCGGGACTCTTTGGAGAGCGAAATGAACTAGGCGCGGCCAAAAGGAGCCCCATCCATCTATCACACGTGTAGACAAAGGGGGACTCCACAACAAAAAAGCTGGATGTGCCCTTTCAAACTTTTTCTGCGACGCACGGCGACGCGCCCGGAGCCCCGAGCCCTCAGGTGAGTGGTCCTCCGTCTTCTCCCGCGCACCTGTGGCGGGTTTTCGACATTTGTTTCCCGTCAAAAGTTGCTGCCGCAGTTGGTGCGTCAGCGCTCAAACTTGAGCACAAAGCAGGAGAGAGGAGGGCGAGAGACATAGGGAATGAGTGGCAGCGAGGAGAGAGAGCGAGAGGAGCGGTCCTCTTTTCCTTTGTTTGATGCGGGGCGCTTAGAGGGGAGAACTTGAGGGGATGCTCTGGCACGCATCTCGGCAACCTTCAGAACAAAACCACCATAAAACACTCGGAATTACTTATCAGCGAGCTTCAGTACAGGTGAGATGGAGTTTGTATTGTTGCTAATTTCTTGCTCTCTTTTTTTTGTTCCTTAGAGATGTTGTGACGCGCCAGACAAAGCAACTGCCTCCCAAAAGTTTGCAAATAAAGGGAGCTTTTGCACACGATGGAAAAAAAGACAAACCATCATCTTTAGATACGAAGTGCTTTGGAAGTGGTTGTTAACCGGCGCAGCAGCTTCGTGATGCTGTTTCTTGTAGTTTTGCGAAGTTGCTTGCGCGGTGTGGGAATTCAGAACAATGCAATCAGGTGTAAAGTCCGGCCACGCAACTGCGGGACCGATCTAAACTTGTTGCGTGAAATCGGAGCAACGTTTGAAGGCTGCGCGCAACTGTGTGTGGGATTGGAGACAAATCAGAGTTGCGATAGTTGATAGGAAACAGCGCAACAGGTATAAGTCGCAGCCGCCTCTTTGTTACAGTAAAGGCTCCTTTGTTCTCAGTTCACAAAGGAAAGCAGCAGAAAAGAGCGCAAATCCACAAGGAAACAACTTTTTAGGCGCTCAAAATTGATTCAGAGTGCTCAAAAATGGTTTGAACCTTTTGCTGTTTTGTTTTCTTTGTCTTTAATGCATATAACTATATCCTGGTGAACAATACCAGCAAGTTTAGGAGTCTTTCACTTGTTTTCTACCATTCTATCATCAAGTCAGTCTAAAATATCATATACGTTTGATATATTATTAATATGTTTTATACGTTTGGAAGAAAAACTTGTGCACAAAATACCTTAGATTCCACTGTACAGAAGCCCCCATTAACTTTTCAAAATAGGAGAATTTACAGGCAGAAATGTTTTTTTTATAGGCAGATGAAATACATTTACTTTACATTTCCTTACGTTTAAATTTGCTCACATTTGTTTTTGAAAACGTTTCCCAACACATTTCAAACTCACACAAGTCCCAACTTTTCGCAAGTGTTACTTATTATTTCTATTTTTTCAAAAACCATTCATGTTTTTGACACCGCCAGTTCTGAGTTGGAGTTTTAGCCTCACTTTTGCTCTTTCTCTTCCTTGTAGAGTCGGTCCTCAGGTGGATTTGAACACCAGATTATCCAGCAAAGCGTTTTCCTCTGTGGGAGGTTCAGGAAACAGAAATGTGCGAAAATCATAAGGACGATGTACAGAGTCATCTATCGAGCTGCTCTTAAGATCCAGAAGAGGATTAAGGGACTGCGGTTTTCTTTTGGAGGAGGTGAAGACTCATCTCATAAGGATTTCCACTTCAGCAGCAGCAGCCTCCCCGTGCGGGATGCGTTCTAAGCACACTTGGAATTCTAAAACTCACGCAGACACTCGGGGGATTATAAAAATGTGTGGCGCGCCTCTCAGCCGGAGCCGTCCTCGGCCAGAATTCACTGGAGTAGCAGAATGTTGCAGGCGTGATCCTCGTCGGCCCGCTGCGTGGGTAAGGTGAGGTTTGTGCTGATGTTGTCGGCTTTCGCGGCTCCTCGCGTGGAACGCTCTCACGTCATTTCAGGTCAAACCCGAGCGGCCACGTCCTCGAGGCAAACACGGCAACAAACTGTAGCTGGGTCGATACGTGGAGAAAAGAGTGAATATTAAAGAACGTCGAACCGCAAACACACAAATCAATGCTGAAAACGTGGTGTCGGTCACAATTTGCCTCAGTCTGAGCGGGTTGGAGTTTCAGGCAATTTGTTTGATATTTAAAAACATTCAAAGTGACAGATTTTTGGTAAGAGGAAGAGGCAATCTGGAGCTGGCTGTGTGCTGCTGCTGCCGTGACACATGGGCACATTAACAAGTCCAAAGTGCTTTGTGAAAATGAGCAATCTTCAGCACCGTGTGATCGCCAGGCCAGCCGTTGCACGTGCACAATGATGGGGGTGATTTCATTCCCAAAACCTCTTCCATGTAATTCGTGACTCCAGTTTTTTTGTTGGACTGATCAGCTGTTGCGGCTTTGAGTGTTTTTACAAAGTTACAACATTAACATTTTGTGTTAGATTAACTTATTTTAGGTCTCTTGATAACTTGGTGCTAAAAATCACTGCAGTTTGGATTAATTTAGCCTCTATTTTTAGTGGACCAGAGCATGAAAATACTGTAAAATGATGAAAAGAGAAGAGCTGTGAGATGCTCCATAAACCAGTTTATTCTCCAGAGAATGAAAGAGTCTGCTTATCAGTGATGTCACTGGCAGCCAATGAGAGCGGGCAGTGGCACTGGCCCCGCCCCCTGCTTCTGCATGGCAGCCCACATGCTCCTGCAGCATCACATTTTCACCATGCGGCATAGACACGTGGAGATGGTGGCGGCGTTCAAAACATTGACTAATAAAACCCCCAGAAGGTATAAAAAGGGGGTGAAACTGACGTGTGCTTGTTTGCGCAATACTGAAACTGATAATAGCTGTGATGGTGACCTTGTTAACACACGGAGGCTGCCCGGATGGAACCGGGACACGACCTCCCTGGTCACCAGCCTGGTTTCAAGGCTAATGCAATATCCAGCATTTCTTTCTGCTGCTGTTACGGAACAGGTTGGGTCACAGCCAGTCGGTGCCTGGATCAGCGGTATTCTGGGTCAGACTGTCAGGTGGGACAGATACAGGTCAGCAGCGGCGCGTGGGCGCTGATGAGTCATGCGTGTACAGTAAGTACCAGCAGAGAGAGAGCATCAGCTCATTAGCTGCAGAGGGGAAAGCATAGAGTGCGTCTTCACTAGGCAAGCGGCGGGATTTACCTTCCCTTCCGCCTGAACCCGGTCGCTATTTACTCCTTATATCATTGGATTACAAGCGTGCAGATTCGGTTAATGAACTTGTGACCGAAACAGAAACATCTCTGCTGCTGTGACTAATCGGCGCGACGGGCTCGCTGAGATCATCGTGGCCACTGCGCAGCCGCGGGTTCGGCGACAATGCAGCGCACGCCAGCTTAATTACGTTACTTATCTCCAGCGCTTTTATCACGTATGGTGCAGTTTTCATGATATTTGCCAATCGGTGGGCTCTTTGTGAGGGAAGGCTTTATGTTTTCCACGCCGATGTCCCATTGAGAGTTGAGCTTCTCAACCTAATCCACGGAGTAGCGCGGGGCAACATTAGCGCTTAAATCTGTAGCATCTTCCAGCTCTGGAGTCTCCATATCCCTCTAAGCTGGGATGCTCATTAAACTGGGCAGTGGTGTCATATTATTTCTTCCTCTGCAGCATATGCAGCTAAATCTGCCTCCCGTAATCTCTCCTCCATCTGTATCTGCCGTTAATATGAAGCTGCTTCTGCTCTGTTTCAGATGTGGGTTCAGAGCTGGTGTGAAGTTATGCTAACCGTGTCAGGGTCACACACCGACAACGGCAACACCAAAAAAAAGCCTGAGAGTTGAAAATGAAAACACTGTTGGCCCACTAACGAGTGCCTCCACACTTGGATGCGTGCTAGCTTCTGATGCTCTGATACAGGCACTGAAATATGCTAATTTTTGCCTTTGCTGCCGAATTTGGGTTAATTTCCCTCCTTTTGTGCTTGTGATGGAAGCATGCAGAATTGAGCACACTGGGCTAAATTACCGCGTGGTGAAACACCACAACCACCATCGCTAATTGCGACGACAGTCCTAATTCTCCGAGCTACAGGGGCGCCGTGGTCACCCTATTGCAAAGTATCAGAGCTTAGTTTTACCCGTCAGCGCCTGTAGCTGTGAGATAAGTTTACGTGCTCCGCTGGCACCCTAGCTGCGCTGGGTGGGTGGGGGTGGGGGGAGGGCGGGAATAAATTATGTCTTTGCAGAGGAGAGGAGGAGAAGATGGAGATGAAGTGAGTGAGTGAAAGAGAGTTAGGGACTGGAGGGAGAAGTGAGACGGAGCAGGACAGATACTTTACGGTGTTCTCAATGTCCGCCTCGCTTCACTTTAGAGCAGCTCTCTTAGCCTGGCGGAGTGCTGGGAGGCCTTAACAGGAAGTGTTGTCCTCAGCGGCCTCCACATTCTTTACTCAGTAAAACCACTTTAAGTGAGGTCTGACCTGTTCTGCTGTTCGGTCGTGTGATCTGCTTCTGGCAAACCTCAGCACAGCACCATTTCCAGACTGGTGTCCTGCTTTGCTGCAGGTTAAGCTATTCCCGAAGAAACTCTCACCCCTGACCCCTGACCCCTGACCACTGACCCTATCCCTGAAGAATGTTGTCTTTTTTTTGCTCAGAAAGTACTTGAAAATTTGAATTTTCAAGCCTCGACCATCACAAGTTCATAAGTTTGCAGGACTCCAGGTCGCTGCTGATTGGTCGTACATCCTTATGTGACTATCTGGGATGTATCCTGGTCATTCCTGATTGGCTGGTCCTTCTGCTGCCTGATGGAGGCCGGAGAAACTCTGGATGTGTGAGGATGTTGCCAAATATAGATCCGACTTAAGAACCTGCTGACCTGATTGACCTGATAAATAATCAGTTATGAGCCGAAAACATTTAATTTGTGATACAGATTTGTTTTTTGCCCTGATTTGGCCTGAGCAGCACTGCCTTCATGGTCTGACCTTTCGAGGTCCCGGTTTTGAATAATGCATGACAATGTAGCGGGCAGACGTTAAATAATACACCGCTGCCATTGTTGCCTCGTCTCTACAGAGGCGGTTGCACGTTTGCTCTGGGACGTGAGTGACTGCTTTTCAGTTTTTGCATACACACTCCTGCCCAAAACACGTTTATCTCCTCAGACTGACACAGCTCACACAGCTGCCGGGCCGCTCTGAATGGTCCTGCAGGTATCGGCTTACTTCTCCTCTGCCCTCACCTGGATATAGATAAAGGGACTCAATTTCTCAAAACAGCTTTAGACAGTGGTCTGTCTGTCTGTCTGTCTGTCTGTCTGTCTGTCTGTCTGCCTGTCTGCCTGCCTGCCTGCCTGCCTGCCTGTCTGACCTGTCTTAGAGGTCAACTTATTACCTCCATAAATGCACAGCATGCTGCTGTCTGGGGATGGACTGATAATCCTTCTAAAGACTGGGGTTTATCGAAGCCAAATCTGCTGCACGCGCGCACGCACGCACGCACACACACACAGTCATGCGTCAGGAATACCCACATAGGAATACAGATTCTCAAACAGCAGATACAGACATATTAAGATAGATCTGTCCAGTAAGCACACACACACACACACACACACACACATGCAAAGACTGGGATTTTGTCACAGACAAATCTGTTATTGTCTGGTAGTTAGGAGATTAAGAAGCTGTGATTTTTATGCGTGCACACACACACACACACACTCACACACTCACATTGAGTCTATGACATCATCTTGGTGCAGCGTTAACACTGTAACTCATGGTTTGAAGGTGACGACTCACTGAATCACTGCGGCCGCAGCTTTTGTCCGACGCACATATGTCGACCTTGAACGCCACGTTCTCTGCAGAGTTCAACCATCAATGCGTAACATTGTCCATGTGGGGTTTCGGTGGACGCCGCATCAGTGAGGCCTTTATCTATACGCCCAAACATCCAGAAGACATTCCTCCAGTTTTCATTCAAATACATGTTAATTTATTCTGTATTTGGCAAACATTTACTCCCAACGCAGGATCAGAATATAGCGGCTGCTAATCAAACTGTTCAGCGGGGTAGATTTTGAGTTTATTTCCATCTTCCTCGTCATGTAAACGGTACCCCAAGCATCTGGTACCAAACTTTCTGTTCTCCTAACTGACATAAATGCCATCTGCGTTCCTTAGGCTCCCCCGGGGCCCCAGCACAACCGCGCCGTCCACCCTGTCTTTATAGTTACGTCCCCGTTTGGCAGCATGTACAGCAGAAGCCACCTCTGCTCGTACCCTCTCAGCCTTGTGGCGCTCTGTGCAGCTAAACTGAAGCAACAGACGCCTCGAGCGGAATGATTTGTGGCGGTTTCAGGCCACAAAGAGGAGCCGAGCGAAACGCATGCTGCATGAAAGCCTCCGGTTCTGTTTGAAACGGGCGTCCTGTGATTACCTGAGAACATGTAAGGGTTTGACAGGAGTTATTTAAAAATATTTACTTTGCAAACAGCGGGAGTGCGGCGAACGTTTCATCGAGGGATTAAAGCGCGGGCGCGTGATTGAGAGTTGGCGGCGTTGTGAAACCGAGAAGGAAAGTAATAAATGAGTGCCAGCTCCAAACTACCGCTGCCCTGAAAATGTCACTTAAAAATGTAAAATACGAGACAACCCAAGCGTAATTATATAAAGCATATGTGGAGTCCTGGTTTCCTACTCTGCATACAAAGTGAAAAAACAGGTATTTAGGGATGAAAACACACTTCTCTCTCTCTGGTGAAGGTGCTGGGCTACATTTTTTAAGGTTTGGAGTCTTCATGTCCAGGGCGAAGGGAGGGTGGTAGCGGCGCCTCTGGGATGTCTCCCGCCGGCTTGGTAGGGGTCAATGCTGTGAAGGTCTGATCAACCCTCTCTTCTCACTGCTACCAGTCAGGACTTGGCGGGTCGTTGGGTCTGCATCTGGGACTGCCGTTGTTACCCTGCTGACACCAGTCACTCCCTCCATCCGCCTGAGGGCTCTGAGGGCTCTCTTGAAGCCGTCCAACCTGACCGGCAGACCCCTGCTTTCTCCACCACACAGAAGGGCCAATATGACCGAGGTGTTGTAGACCCCATGTTTGGAGACGTCTCAGTGTGACATCTGAAACGATCAGATAGAGCTGCCAGATTATTTAGACTTGAACGCCTCCAATAAACTCCATGGCTAATTCCTGCGACTGCGATCGGCGAGCAGGTTGGCCAAAACATCGCTATATGGCACGTCTGCGTTTGAGTGGTGCCGACTAGCTAAGATGGCAAATAGTGTCTTGCTTTTTAAAACCCCTGGCTTCAAAACCAGTAACAAACCTGATAAAAATACAGGAGATATTTCTAATATTGATCACGTATATAGAGTTGATGGAGCCCTGTTGTTTTCCATCTCATGCCTTTGATAAAGATGCCAGCTGTCTCTCTCAGATTCTGAATACCGCTGTTCAGCATAAAAGGTTTATTTGTCCTTGACTCATTTTACTTTCAAACCCATATTCAATTATTGCGCTGTGTAAAGTGACTGGAATATTTATGACCAGCCGCTCATATGAGAAAACAGCCCCGTACTGGAATCGCCCGCTCATGGGTGCATGAGCATGTAGTGGCAGGAAAATAAAAGGAAACGGTCCAGTTTCCTAGTGGCAGATTACGCGTCAGACTACAAAAGCCTTCCCGTAAGAGTATCTGCATTGACACAATTTTCCATTCCAGTGCGGGGCATAATCTGAGTGCCTGGAAACAGGCTGAATAAGCCAGAAAACATGCTCTCAATAGTGTAGTAGCGGCATCCTGGAAACGGGTTGTACGTGGAGCACAGTCTGTTATAAAACAGGACATCCTCATCACCTACAGTCATTCTGAATAATCCAGATCAGATTTAAAAAAAACAAAACGGTGTCATGATAATCAAAATAGACGATTCCAGCGCAGATAAGAGGCTGACATTTATTCTCATATGTGGTCAATGTGTAATCTTTGATGGGAAATTGGCTGAATAAGGCCAAGTCATGCCCTTCTCCTCGTATTATGCATCAAATTAATATGCGTCAGCCGATAGCTATTCTGTACCAGCCCGAGCTGCCAGCGTCAGGTCACCAGGTCAGATTCATTGTACTTGTAAATGTCCCTTCTGAATAAAATCACAGTCTGAGTCAGCGCGTGCGCGAGGTGGCGGCTGAAGCCATGACACGCGCGGCATCCGTGGCCAGCCCATGCGCGGCGTCCGGTCCAGCCCGCGGCCATGTTCACAACACCTCAACATTTAGCCGCTGCTCGTATTAGGAGCGTCCATTCTGTGCCAGATCGCAGCAGATGCGCACAGACAAGGTCGGTCCTTTATCTTCTCCCCGAGAAGCTGCTTGAGTAATAATGAGTCAGGGTTTCACCCGTGCATTCGCCTGTTGGCCTGACAGTTTCTGCTCTCGGACGGGCGTGGGAGGCTGGACCCGTGTGTTGCTAATGCTACACTGTTCTGACTCACAGCTAGTTCTCACGTCTAATTTACTCTCTTTCCGAATTAAAGTGGCTTCGTGAAAACACTTTAATTGGCCCAGGGGGAATTAGGAATGTTCGCGTGCAACATAATTGTCCTTTTAATGTGACTCGTGTACTTGTGCTCCAAATTACCTGCCCCGGCATCACCAGCTCTGGCAGCCTCGAGGAACCGGGCCGGCCCTCCCCGGGGCTGAACATTAATTCATTTGAATATTCTCTGCGCGTGCAAAGTTAATCCCCGTGCACCAGTCATGCTACCTTTCAGTCGGGTTGGGGAGATAATCCACTCGCAGCCCTGGCAGGAGGCACAGTGTACAGGTGCTTAATGTGCATCAGCACTTCTGCGTTTTCAATTTCGAGGGTCTCATTTTCCTGTTTGTATGTCTGTGTGCGTTTGTGTGTTTGTGCGGCCGTTTGCCTGCAAAAAAGGCTTCTTTAGTAGCTACTTAGGAAGCTCTCTCATGTCAGCTGTGTGCGGTGATGTTGACCCAGTAAAGAGAAGCCGCTCTGACTCTGAGATATGTAGCAGGAAAGCAGCAGAAAGACGGATGCAAATGGGTGTTTTGCATTTCCCCCCACATTCTTTGCTCCTTTCCCCTTTTTTCCCCGTCTTTGCCCCAGCTTTCCCCCTTCTCTCCCCCTCCCCGCGTCTTTATTTCCACCTTTCCTTGATGCTCACGCCTGATTTCTATTCCCACCGCCGTGCGCGGCGAGATGATGCCCCGCCACGGCAGACAGCTCGAGCGGCGAGCCAGCCTCCTCCTCAGTTCACCGCCAGTTCACCCCGGCTCCACGCTGAGAGAAATGGCGCTAGACAGATATGCAAATGCGGCGACGGCGGCGGCAGCTGCAAAAACGTTAAAACTCTTCCTCAAAACTTCTGGTTCCAATTTGCATTTGTTTGAAAGAGTAACTCCAGACTTTCAGACAGGGGTCTCTGTTATTCACGTCTCCGGGGAACCGTTTGTCAGGTGGACTTGATAATAGGGTGTCATTTCGCGCTGACTCATCTGTCCCCGTAGATTTCAAAGAGCCTAAAAATACCACCATGCCTTATTCAGGTCGGAGCTATATATTTCATAATTGACATGATTTAGTTGACGTTTTTCCACCGAGAAGAAAGGGTGCATTCAGGGACCCGTGCAAGCTCCTTCTCAGCGCAGACATCTTTTACAGTGTGGACGGCTGCTTGTTATGGTTGGCTGATTGGGCGTGGACGAGTTCTGTGGGACTCTGTCCTCAGCTATTCGTGTAAGCATGTCTTCTGAGTCTTGCAGCTCTACATTTGGCTGCCATCATCATCACAACCATCATCATCATCATCACCACCATCATCATCATCTGTTTTCCTGTATTTGTGCTGCTGCAGCACAGGTCTGTTGTCTTTCCTCCCACTGCTGTCACCTCTGTCTCTCTGCATGCTGCATTTTTAGCATAAATAGACTGACGGATGGTCTGAACGCGCATTCCTCTCCCTCTCCTACCTTCCTGTGGCCAGAGAATCGAGTTTCTCATGCTTGTAATTGTTTCCTCGCCGTCTTTCTTGCCGCAGGTGCTGCACCGCCTCTGTCCCGTCCTGACTGAGTGGCTGTCCCACGGAGTCATGTGTCCATGCCACCGCCGTGAGAGTTCTCACTCCTCTGATGACCTCTGACTCATGAGGGATTGCGAGTTGTGGGTTTTCTAGTGCGTTTTTGGATTATTTTGCTTATTACACGCTTTACCACACTGCATCAGTAATGCTAGCAGGAGATTAAGGCGGAATTCTAGCCCTGCAGGGGTTTACACGTAGAGTTGGACTTGCTCTCTGCAACTTTTCTTCTGTTCTACAGCATATTTACTTTAATGTCACCTAATGTGTTTTGGCTTCCCTCGCCGTCTCCTTTATATGTGCTGAAGCAGCGATTATAGCCTGTGTTTACTTTTTTTAATACGTTCTTGGGATTGAAACACATGTTCGGCAATAAGGTGCAGCTGAGTTACTCCGTAGCTGCGCTACTCAGTCAACCGCGTCCACCTTCAGTTAGACGTGGAGGGTCCTTTCAGCGGTCCAAACCATTGTCTCAAACCGGGGAACCATAAAACTCAATTTCCCATGGAGGAGGGGTTGATGGCGGCGGAGGTGGGGCCGTTCTGAAGTCCAAATGTTCTTATCTCATGCACTATTAAGCGGGGCAGTGGGGTGTGTGGGTTTCGTGGTTTAGCGTCCGTCTGTCACAGCCCGGAGGCATGTTGCGCACCCACTCACACACTCGCACACTTGCAGATGCAGCATGCATATTCACAAACACACATCAAAACAGACTCTGGAACACACTTGAATCACCTCTTTCTCTCATTCAGTCATTAATGCACACAAACTCGCACCGCCCCGGGGCCCTGCAGCGCCAGTCCTGTGCAGCCTTGGCGCAGGTCAGAGGGGTCGTTCGAGCCTCTCACTTCATTAATCACATCTGGGAAGCGAGCAGCTCTTTATGTATATTTTTCCATATGTTGTTACCGCTTATTCAACTTTGACTTGAGGGTAACGTATGGTCTTAAAACCTGTGGATGAATTATTTAATGTGAGTTAATGTAATTGACAAAATGGCAAATTAGGGCCAAGATTGAATTTCCCATGTGCTTCATTGACCCCCCAATGTGTTGGAGGTCACAAATGCAGTGTAATGTGCTTGAAAACTTTAAATATTTGTTGTCAGTAGCAAGTTAATCCCTCCAAAATTCACAATTTCTTTAATATGGTACGGGTGCAAGTATGTTTTTGAACATCTCGGTATGCAAAAGCTGCAATAATATCTAACTTTAATGGTCCGGCTTTTTCAGCATTTATTAATCAATCAATCGGTGTGTATTTTCAGGCAGGCAGAGACACAGCAGCACCTTAGAGGCATGTTAAAAGCATTCCTGGCAACCGAAGACCACGAGGAATCGATCAGTACGCAGACACAACCGAGATTGATTCCAAATTACAGAAGGAAAACAAGCTGGGATTCAAACGCGTAGACATAAACACAAACATGGCATGCAGAGTAGCATAGCTGTCACCCGTCAAGGTAAACAAAGTGATGGATTACAAACAGCGCATTCCGCCGCTGATGCCATAATCACAAGAAGGCCACTTCTTTCTTTTCTGCAGGATGATGTTTGCATGAGCGAAAACCTGACTGGCATTTTGATGGTGTCAGGAGGTGACGGGCCTTTCTGATTGGGCTGCTGTAAAGTCAACAAGGCAGGAAGCAGAAAGGTGACATTTTTGGAGTTGTGAGCACCGTTTAGCTCAGAAATGTTTCCTGTCTGGTCAAAGACCCAATTCTGCACCATTTCCTTCTAAAATAAAATGATCCTGTGGTCCATTACTGTCTGAAATTCCACCATAAACTCCAGGGAAAAAAGTTACTCTTCTCAAACCTGAGAGCCTTGAGGAAGTGCTGCTGCCGAGCTAAAATTAGCACGGTTCCTGCTGCGTAAATACACAAAATTCTTTTACATTTCCTGCAAAACACATTGATAGTGGGCTGGAAAACCCATTTTTCATCGCACACGTCCGTGCGGGGAACCTGAGCGAGGCCTTTTTGGCAAAGTGGTGTCAAAACAGTGTGAGGCGCCAATCGCAGCGCCCGCAGTGAAACCGATGTCACGCCGTACGCTTTATCTGTGTTTTTATGTGGCATGTTAGACTTTTCCCCTCTGCTGTTTGAACGCCTCCTCGCTTGGCTGCGTGTGAAAAACAAAGAGTGAACAAGCGAGAATGGAGGATAAATGGACCAAAGTTAAAGATTAGCCTGAGTTTGCTAACCCTGAGTCACTCTCTCTGAATTTTTTTCCCTCTCAGAGTGTGAATGTGTGCTATATTTCTCTGCTCTCTTAAATAAACTATGCTAGCTCCACATGCTGAGGCGCACCGAGGCTGCAGCCCTCTTGTGGTTAACACCATTTTCTTCACTTGGCATGCCAGAATGAAAATCTCGCAGCCTAAAGCTGCCTCGCAGGAATTATTATGCAGTTATCTGCTATTGTCTTCCACTCGTTCCCAGTCCTGCTACGATCAGAGCTCAGAACAAAGCTCTTCAGCTTGGAACCTGTTCTTCTGTTGCTTTTACTTTGTCTCTAGGTTATCCAGGTCTGTGGTTTTTGGATCGGCACTCAAACACTCGCACACACTTTGCGCCTGTGCTGAGTGAGTAACACAGTGTACGACAGACTGTGTGTGAAGTACTAAGTGAGCAGAAGACTCCACGACAGCCTCTCGCTGCGTTTGCCAACAGCAGGTTGCTTTGGCAGGAGAACTGTCCTTCCTGCACAGTGAGTGGTACCACTGATCATGCGTGTGAATTCTGATTTTATTGGGATTATTGCATCCCGATAACCTCCATGTGTGAATATCCACACCAGGATTTAAGTTGCGTTGTCCTCCTGGTCTTAACCAGAGGTGTGTAGGGCAGCATGTGGGTGTGGTAAAGATCGGTAAATAAAAAATGTGTACGAGGAAAAATTGTGGGATATTAACACAATAAGATGAAGGCAAATGGAAGTATACGCTAAGCATATGCAGTCATTATGGGAGAGGTCTCAGAGTGAGTAAGCTGCGCTGGAAAGACACCTGGACGCATTTGGGGGTTCCATACCTTGCCCAAAGGGCACTTTGGCAGCGCTCTGCTGCTACCAACCCACTTTTCAGGTTCAGCGAACGTGTCACCACAAACCACCTACGAAGATGTGTGCTGGTTGCCTCTCCTGTCTCCTACATGTGTAAATACAGCCAAGCTGTTGCCCTGATGTCTGCTCTCCATGTGAATACTCAAATCTGACCAAGGTTTTGCTCAGGCTCTTTGTACACCCAGAATATGAACAAGATTTAATATTCATGTATTTTTTTAACACAAGCATGTTGGATCGTGGCAATAACGACCAAGAAAGAAGAACTAGATGCGATTTGCTCTTAAAGCTCTGCAGATACTAAAGCTGATGCAGTGCTGGAGATACCAGAGGACTTCATCAGGAGAGAAGAGAGAACATAAAAGGTGGTTTCAGTGGTGAGGATGGGGCAGACAGGAGGTCCGCAGCACAGAGGTGTCTGAGTTTAAAGTAGCAGTGGGGGTCTTTCCAAGTTGAAAGTTTACCTGAGAGTGGGCTCAGATCGAGGTCTCAGCCGGCTGACCCAAATCTCAGAGAAAAAAGACAGAAAACCTCAATTTCAGATGCCAGGAAGTTGCAATCAAAGACCCGAAAGAGAGGGGTTGGAGTGGCGGAGAGAGGGGTGCGAAGGGCGGCGATGAGTCAGAGGGACTTTTATCTCTGCGCCCCTCCCGTATCTGCGGTGGGCGCGAGAGGTCAGCGCACTGTAATTTAAGAAAAGATACCCAGAAAGGGAGAAAAACAAAGGGAACGTATTGTGGTTAAACTGATTAAACTGGCCCTTTGGTTTATTCTGGGCATCTGTGGTTCTGTGAACTGCAGGGCACTGAGTTCTCTCAGCGCTTATCTTGTTTTTTCCCATCATGCCTGTTTTTTCTGTAATCAGTCCATAAAATCAGAAATGACACAGACAAGCAGCAGTAATGAAACTGTGCTTTTCATCTGAAGACCATGTATGCTTAATTTGAGACGTTATTTGTCCTGGCTGTCAGTGTTGCTCGATAAGCAGCAGAATAAGGTTCGGGCCTCGCCGGAACTTCAATTAACAACCTTTCAGCGTCGTCGCAATCTTGTACCATCTCCAGATAATTTGATAGCGCTTGAAAACCCCTCAAATGTTTGTGGCTGGCCTGAGGCTTCGCGTCAAAAAATCTGTCTTTTTTTTTTAAAACCGCAGCATTCAAACGGTTACAAATGTTAGAAAGCAACACAAGCAAGAGTTAATGAGGAAAAGTGAATTTCTGGACAAGTCTGCAGGCTGGGATGTCAAAACTTCCTGAGTGCCCGAAGAAAAAGGAACTCAAGTCCATCATTGGAGTCCGGTTTTCCCAATCGGAGCCTTCCCGGGCCTTCTCCAGGGTGCGTTTCCCTGACTCACTGGCACAGCTGAGCCGGGGATTCCGTCTCTTCACGGTCTAGTTGGGATGACTGATGCAAATATGCTGCCGCAGAGCGCAGACGCTGACCCAGTTGGGGGTGGGGGTGCAGGGACCACTGACACGTTCCCAGTCACTTGTGACTTCTGTTGATTTCTGCCAATCAGCATGTTTGAAGTGCTTTCAAGCGTTGGTTTGCTTTGATCTGTGGATGGTTGGTCCATGCAGAAATAAAGGAAGTTGTCTCAGACAGTATGCTAAAAGGTTTTTTCCTTTTTTGACGCCTTCACGGCCTCAGAGATGTCCGATTATATATATGTTTATGACATAAACACTATGACTCTAAACTTCATTGATGGACATCAATGATTTCCACTTTCTTTCATCCATAATATAAAATCGACTGCGTTAAATAATCGTGCCATTATGTCACTTATAAATGTCGCACCGTAGAAATATTTAACCTCCATTTTAGCTCACCTTTAAACGTCAATGGAGCCCCTCTCTATGTTACACAAGTGACCATAGGATAAGGTGAGGCAGCCTATTAATTGGTCAGTGGTGCCATGGCGGCGCTCACGCATGCTCTGCTGGATACTCAAATTAAGACGACAGATGGAGATCAAAGCCATCTTGAACTTTACCTTAAACCCGCTTCGCCACCCCCACCCCCCCATCCAGCTACGTCCATCAGTGACACTTCCAGAGGTTCTTCTCATCCATCTCACAACAGAGTGATGTTTACAACTAAACAAAGCCGGGAACACATGTAGAAAAAGTCCTTTCGCAGGTGCGTCGGACTCTCGCTCACCTTCAATGTCTCTTGTTTGTAGGTTTTTTTAAGCAGCATTGGCCGTACCGCTCGTTAACCTTTGCTAATACAACCTGCATGTATTAATAATGCGCAGCGAGAAAGGTCAATCGATGCGAGCGTGCGTGTGTTTGTTTGTCGTGGGGAGTGTGAACGTTCAGCAGCTCCTACAGAAAGAATGCATCGTGGGCCCGTGAGGCAACGAGGGGACATTAAACGCACCGTTATTACTTAACAAAGACTCGTCTCACAATGTGGTGTCTCATGATCAAAAGTCTTGCCTGGCGCTGTTTACGTGCTTGTTCATGTGTGAAATGTAAAGGCATGAACAAATAGGACACTCATTACTGCTTAAAATAAAAACAAAAGTTAATTTGCATAGAATCACCTTGGATTTAGTCATGACGTGGCGATAAAAGGTGAATGTATTTAGCTCGACCTCAGGGGTCGTTATAATGAATGTAAATGCACATATACTGTATATATTTGATCTGCGTGACCAGCTGAGGGGGGTTTAGCTGAGTGACTCATGGAGATGTCACATGCTGAGTCCAGGTTGACCTTTTCAGAGAGGAGCGGCTTTAAAAAGCTTAAGCTAAAAATGTTTCCCATCAGCCGATACATCCATGACTGCAATACAAAGAGGACCGGAGACATTTCCTCATTTAAATTTCTTTTTGTTGCTCAAATGTTGCTCTTGCAAAGAGCCACACAGCAGCTAGTTGTATGCAACGTCTATGGCACTCTTTTTGCTCTTTCCTTCCTCAAAGGTCAGCCTGCTCTCGCAGCAGATCTCTAACCTGACGCTTGATGAGCCTGGATCTGGGTTCCAGTTTATTATAAACCGCCTTCTCTTGTTTTGTTCTTGCACCACCAGGGTGACCGTTCAACCTGTGCACGTCTTCAGTTGACTGTATTTTAAACCTACTTGGTCTGTCTGGAAACATCGATGGTCCACTTATTATTAAATCAAGACCCAGTCAGCTACTTCTGCCACCCGACCCGTGTCTTAGGGAAAACATCCACCCTTTGCGGATGAGGGTTCCGTGTTGTCTCCGTGTGTGATTTCCAATCTTCCTGCGTCCTGATAACGGCGACATTGCTGCGACTCATTCCCTCAGATCCCCCTGCCTCCATCTCTCCTAATCAGATTTCTCTGGTCAGGTTATTTATCATCGCCGGCTCTGACTGTGAGTGATGCTTGGCTAATGGGTTTAGCATTCAAATCTGCTGGCTTGATGCACCGGAATCCCAACAAGGGCTGTCATTCCTGTGGCGGCGGCGGCTTCAGAGCAGTGTAAATAAGAAGGAAATGACATTGCTGAAATAAGCATTTGTGCCGGTCTTGGTCTTTTTTGGGGGGCTGGATTTGTATTGATTTTTAAAGTGGCTGAAATGAAAACGGGAAAGAAATTTCTGATTGTTTTGTGCCGATTTTATCCTCAGAAACTGACCAGACAGAGAAGAACGTTGACTCACGAGAGGCTCACAAAGTCATACATGACAGAGAGGCTGGCCGACAGCTTGTTGAGCACATGCACGCCAATTAGGCCATGTGGTTGACGCTGTAATGGCAATAATAAATCTGACAATGAGGAGTCCTAAAGCAGCAGCTGCTGGAAGCTCAGACAGACAGCGTCCATATGTGGCGACAGTATCTGGTCACCAGTCAGGACCTCCATTCCCGTTTACATCATTTCTCCTCTTTGCTGGAATGAAGCTACGCAGTGTGTGTGTTTTCTGGCCTTCTGTACTGACCTCACACGTGTGTTTCTGTGGGTGTGTTACTCTTTGCTTTAGTTTTAGTTTATGTTGCTTCCGGATACAATTCTAGACGCTCGCGTCATCGTTACCCGCGGCGATTTCACAAAGGGGGAGAGCAGGTAAGGTGAGGTAAGGAAAGGTGAGAGCGGAGTGTTGGAGGCTGGCATTTTGTTTCTAACTGCTGATATTTAGGGCTCCTTTTATCCTGTTTGCTCATTTTCCAAAGAAATTTGAGTTGTTGACATGCAGAAGCCATGTTTTATTGAGTTTTAACAACTTTAATAAAACAAGTAAATTTCTAACTTTATTTATTCTGTTTTAAGTCATTCCTGACGTGTTGATGAACCACCGTTCAAGCCTGGACATGTACACGCACTTCAAGTTTGTCCCTGTTGATAGAAGTTCACACCTACACACACACACACACACACACACACACACACACACACAGGCGCGCACGTATGCGTCTTGGCAGTGGAAAAGGATTTTGTTTTAACAGGACAACCTAACCTGGGATGAGCGCATGACCCCGAGTTTGAACAACCTGCTAATCAAGTCGGTTTAAGTGTGAGTCAGAAGCTTCAACTGATGAGGTTGGGGCGTGTGTGTGTGTGTGTGTGTGTGTGTGTGCCTCAGAGCATCAGCTGAGACATGCTGATGCCCTGATGTGATGAGTAATTGGCAAACAACAGGATATTCGTGTCAGATCCTTGTTAGAAAAGTAAGAAATACCTGACTGTTACTCAATGGATTCAGTGTTTGAAGAAAAAGAGGAGGAAAATAAAAGATAATTCCCAGCTGATTATGGTGGAATAAACGGTTGAAAGAGAATAAGCTGCATTATCTCCCATAATTACTTTATTTTCCGATATCAAGTGGTGTAGGTTCACCTTTATAGTACTAAATGACTTTACTGACTGATTATTCTGTGACACCTGCCACCAGAAAAGCATTTGATTGTCTATAGCTGGTTTTTAGCCTCCTCTTTATGGATTTTAGATCTCCTGTGTTTATGTGTGTTTATGTGTTGTTTGCAACGGTTGTGTCTCTGCTTTGTATCTCAGCATGACTTCATGCCTCCCACTTGGCTGCATAATTATCTTTTCCCAACTGTAATTGTTAATTTAGACACACATGTGCGCACACACAGTCGCAGCTCAGCAGTGGCACCTTTTGGAATGATTTTTTAATTTTGACTCGCCAACAAAAGGTCACTGTGTGCATTTGCGAACAAATAAAACTGACTTTTTGACTATTTTTCATCCTGAACGCTTTCAAATGCCCATTCAAGTGCCCGTTGGAGACTTCCTCAGCTCAGCAGAGGGACGAGAATTGAAAGTTTCAACTGAATGTGGAAAGCAGCTTGTCAAAATTAGCCAGCGAGCTAAAGCAACTGAATATTGGAGTGGAGCGTTACAGTCAAGTTAAACATTTGCAACAGCGAAACGGAGTGCTTGTGCACACGGGCCTGAGTTTGATTCACAGATGACTGTATCCGGGTGTCAGTGAAGCAGCTCGCCGATTAAATGTGGGCTGAACAAAAGCGGCTCTCTGTCTGCTCCAGCAACACATCCACTGTGTCTGCCCTGGCCTCCACGCCACCTCCCAGCTCACTGCAATCTCTCTGCCCTCCCTCTGTCTGTCAGGATGTCTTAGTCTGATTCAGTTCCCTTTCCCCCTTCTCCTGCTTTCCCCCCCAGCCTGCCTGTCTTCATTCAAAGAAACCTCCACGTGTGCCTATCAAAACATGCGGCTGATGTTTATATCACCTGTAGCCCACATGCGATGCAAACCTGCAGAATATAGAGGCGTTCTATAAAAACCCGCTTGCATTTGATTAGTTTGATGCTGAGATTTCAGCGTGCAGACAGGATGACAGGAAGTGAGGGCGTGGAGGCACGAGAGAGGCCGAGACGACTGACGGAAGTTATAAGACTTGCATTTATTTCAATTAAAATGTCACAGTGCAGACGGAGCGGGACTCCCGTGAGTGAAAAAAGAGAAGAAGAAAACAATACAGGCAAAGATAAAAGAGACCGTTATTTATAGGAATCGCCGCAGATTACCACCGTGTGCATGTGTTTTAGTTTGGTCAGACGGGTCCTGTGGTGAACCCATGTTCTTTAATTTGCTTGTCTCATGTTCATGTGTGTGTGTGTGTGTGTGTGTGTGTGTGTGTGTGTGTAAAACGACAAGTGAGATTGTGGCCACGGTTGGAGTCTCTCCTCATCTTTCGGTGTGTGCGTGTAATTTTGTGACAAGAAAGACACAGATTATTGCACATGAAATGTTATTCATACAAAGCAGCTGTAGCGTGACTATCCCCCCGCTGCAGCGCTCGGCAGCCCGCTGGAGAAACACAACAGAACAAATCTCGACGGGAGATAACAGACTGCCTTTTTTTGTCAGGGATCACCTCTCCTCCCAGAGAGGCTCCCCGACGACGTGAGCGAACAACTGTAGCGTACGGCTTTAGCGTTTTTTCCCCATAAACGTTGGTGCTAGCATCAGCTCCGATAGCCAAAGCGGGAAATAAATCTTTTATTTTGAAAACATCATGGGAGATTTGTGTGACCCCCATAGAACAAAAAGTTGATTCGAAGGCAGAAAGTGTTTTGCCAGGTGCTTAAAAGACCCAAGTCGCACAGATAAACCTGCACATCTCTGTCATTTTTTGTGTGCAGTTGAAGTTACATGTGCTGTCAGAGGATTACGATAAAAACTGCTGCTGTCCTACTGTAGCGCACAGGAACTGACAGAATGTAGTTTATGTGCTGGCACCTTGTGTTTGTGTAGACAAAGCTGCATTTTCTCGTTGCCCTGTGTGTCTGTTCTGACGCATTGAGCTGGAGCTTGTTGTTTTTCCTCTTTTCCCCTCCCTGTTCTCTGTGATTTGCCCCCCAACCCCCACCCCCCTGGTCTTCTGGTTTTCTCTTTGTAATCTCTCTGATCTCCCCGCCAGTTGTTTATAACTACTAAATATGCCACATCTCTTCCCTGACTGGTTTTCCCAGAGAGCACCGTGTCCATTTTCACACTGCTCTAACACACTTATGTTTTATTTCCCTCCAGACTGTATTTTTATGGCAGTTCAGCTTTGTGGCTTGTTGTGAGTTGAAAGGTAATGGTTACAATGGGAAGCTTTTCCTCAGTATTTTCCCTGCGGTCGTGTTTTAAAAACTGTGTTTAAATGTCTTTGGCTGTTTTCTTCAAGTTTAAATCGCAGATATATTGTTGGTTATTGGGCCATAACAAATTCTGCTGTGGAAACTGCCTTCATATATTCAATATTCAGTCTTCTTGACCATTCCAAACCATCTGCTTTGTTTCAGACTCACCGATTTATACTGTAAGATTACCCTGCATCGTTTCTGCCTCATCATTTGGGACCCGTTCAGATAATCCACTTCAGTGTTATAGCTGCCTGACATATGCCTGCTGCTTGTTATATTTTGACCCATATTTACTGTTTGCCATCTCAGATCGTAACTAAGCCTCTTTTCCGCCAACAACTGGAAGTCCCTTTTTGTAAATTTTCTGGTAATTTGTGGGGATTGTGTTTCCACTGCACCTGAATCTTCTGGAAAATGCATTTAAATCAGGCTGAAGGTGCACGTAGAGAGTGAAATATACACCTAATATACTGTAGATGTTATTATTTTGCTCAAGTTTCTCCAACTTTCTATGAATTTGTTTCAGCTCCACAACCTTGGCAGCTAAACTTCCATAGACTCATTTGCGTCCATCATTGGCAAACCAGAAAGAGACTCGGACTCAATCTCCCAATTCCTCTTCTTTTGCTCTGTTTAAAAATGAGGAAAAGCTTGTAGAAATTACGTGTGCAGCAACACATCGAAGTGCTGAATGCTGCAAGAGTGAACCACCAATCACCATTCTTCCACATGCAACCCTGCCCTTCAAGGATTCCAGGGAATCTGAAAAGATTTGGGGTTGCGGGAAAGTTTTAGCCCCCTGGATAATTTCAGTGGTTTCACTGTGGTTTGAAAATAAAAAAAAAGATCTTCAGGTGGAATCAGGGGCGCTACTCTTCCATATAAAGAACTAAAAAGTAATAAGCGGAATTTCAACTTATGTCAAAGTTTTGGTTGGTTCAAAAGAAATGTGACCTGGCCCACAGCCGCTCACCTTTGACCTTCATCACTGCTGGCGCATTCTGCCCTGGTTTAATCTATCTTCAATCCAAGGTTCTCCTGCCTTTTGTCCAATAAACCCTTCTGCATGTTTACACAACAGGTGAAGATAATAGATAGAACAGAATAAAGAATAAAATATTGTTAGCTGTGCAGGAGAGCAGCCCAAACAGTTGTTTGTTATTTGATATTAAAATGACTTTTTCTTAAATCACTGTGTTTTCTTTCCAGTGAAAACAGTTTTTTATGATTTAAACAGGTGGTTATTGCCAGGCAACATGTGAGTGTGTATATTTTGGGCTGACGCGTTTATTTCACAATCAAGCGTAATGTTGTTAAAGCTGTGCCGGTGACTCCGACGCGCACCAGGTTGTTTTATTACAGTGATTATTTTCAGAGTGCTGCAAACGCTCCGGCGACGTGGAGATCCACTGGAAAAAAAAGACATAATTGCGCGTATGAATATTAAAGGGATTTTTCAAATTCTGCGATACTTCAGAAGAGTAGAAAACATTTCCGCCCCACTCCGCGCCGCCCGCTGCATCTGAGGAAAACGACGTCTTCCTGCAGGAGTGAGTCGTTATTCAGTTTCAGACTATAGCTTTGTTTTCTAAAGAGAAGTCAGAATAGACGGCCCCTGTCGTCTACCTTTGATGTTCGTGATGCCTTCGCCTTTTTCACCCCAATCCTCATTGGACGAGAGCAGGCCCCCTCTCTTCCTCTGCGCCGCCCTGATTCGCCACCCACCCTATTTGTCATAATCACCGGTCCCCACCCCCCACCTCTCCTTCTGTGTCTCATTACCTCCTTGTGCTCCCGCCTCACACACTAACACAATGCTCCTCGCTCTTCCGTCAGTGCCCGCGGTCATCTCCAGCTGCTGATTGAACTCTGTGGTGTCGTGCAGGAGTCTGAAATGTGAGCGGGAGTGGGAAAGGCAGCGAGATCCATGAAAGAAAGGAGCAGGAAGAGAAAGAGAGAGAGTGATGAGGCAGAACTGAAGGATAGATGCTGCCCTGATATTGACTCTGACCTATTGACCTTCTGTCTACCTGATGCTTTTTCTTCATTTCTACCTCCTGCCCAGAAATAATGAAGCGCTCTTCAGGCCCACTTCCTGAAATTATATAAAAGTGAAGAGAATTAACAGAACCACACTGGAGGGATGCTGCCATCTTGTCCCAATGAGGTCGTTTGCAGCTGGACTTTGCGCTGGAAGAGCACGTTCAGGTCGTCCCATTAGGCTAAGCTGATGCCATATGCGCCTGTCTCGATCACCACATTGATAATGTCTGCACATGGCGGCGAGGTGTACCGTCAGGGTCAGGGGATAAAAGCATCAGAGCGCGTGAAACACACACTGTCACGCTTCTTTTGGGAGTTTGGGTTTTTTTCCAAATGTGATCTCCGCCACCCCCGTGTCATCCGTCTTTCCCGAAGGTCCGTGTTCTTCCATCTCCAAAATCTTGACGATCCCCCCAAAACGAAGGAATCTCCCCAGGACCCGCGGCCCATTAATTCCTGCTGCCTGATTATGCTCTAACAATGGAGCGCGTGTTTGCGGCAGCAGCGCATGTTTTGCATCATAAATAAAAAAAAGTTTTTGAAGTTGGTTGCCCTCTTGTGACATATCCATCTTCCCCAGCTCAGCTGTCTGCACCCCCCCCCCATATTCTATTCATGTAATTTGAGCAAGAACGCTGAAAAAGAATCCCCCAGTAGGCTGACCCAGTGTTGAACCTTTGCTCGGTTTGACAGATCGCCGCAACATGAGCTTTTCATTTCATCTGTGAAACCCCCCCTCGCTGTTTTTCTTTTTTTTCCCTCTTTAATGTGTCGTGTCTTTCCCCGCAAATTGAAACAGATCAAGTCCGGCGCTGTTAACGTGCGCGTTTGTCCGCCTCGGTGCCACCGATGCGTGACGACGGTGGTGTATCTGCACGAGGGCCCATTTGGGAGATAAAGGCGGCTCTGGCGCAGATAAGGGCCCTGCAGAAAGGGGCTTTGTTTTAGCCCGACGTGCTGAGAGATGTCACAGACAGTTAGAGTGATTCATCCGTCAGCTTTAACACCTTTGACTGGGAACGTACCCCCTGACCTGCCGTCTCAATGCGCTTATGCACCGGAGTTCTGGCTGATAGAGCCACACAAGGAGAACCAAGACTGTTTATTATGGGAAATAAATCATTTCAGTTCAGCAACTTATCTGACAAACTCAATTAGGCTCTCGAGCCTCCCTGGCTTATTTAGAACCTCCACTCCTTCCTTTTACGCGATTCATCTCTGTTTGTCACTCTGGGTTTGAATGACAGCATTGTCCTGCAGATCCAAAGCTGCGCAGCATGAGATCATGCAAATTCCTTTTTGGGGTGGGGTCTCTTTTCATCTCCGGAAGAAATAAGATGCATCTGGGTCAGTCTACTCCGAATATGTCGATATGATTTCCACTTAAGGACGCAAACATTTCTTCCATTGTTGTGTCTTTATTTCGAGCTGATGCATGCTGGGAAACAGTCGAGAGTGGAGTCGGTTCTAAGAACTAACCGTGCATTAGTTAAACAGCTTCAAGCCAAAGCTGAACCCCGGGTCGTCTCATATTGTCACCCACCGGTGCCCTGAAATACCTGCCTATCAAGCTGAGTCTTAATCATAATTATTATCACTTAGTGTGAAACGTGGTAAAAAGGCCAAAGAGAAGCATTTCCAATATTTGTGATTATAAGCGCCATTATAAGTCTTTGTCAGGCCTCCGTGAGCGTAACAGAGCTTTTGTTGTGGGCAGAATGAACGGTTATAGTGATCGAGAGCGAAATTAAAGGTTATAAATGAAATGGAGTATTTCCCGCGTGAGGACATTTAGAAGATTGAGATTGTAATCAGGATGGAGGTGCGGAGGTCTATTGTGGACGCTTAATGAAAAAGTGCAGACTTGACATTGCAAAGGTTAGACTTATGGCAAGTGCGAGGGAAGAAACAAAGGGGCGTGCGTGGATACAGATAGATGGATGGGATGGCTGAAGGTGGAGGGGTGGGATAATGGAAGGGGCGGGGAGGGGAACCTGGAAAGGGGGTATCAGGGCAGTAGTGGACTCGCTGGCAGTGCAACAAACCTGGGGCTGAGGGCAAAATGGGTCCCTCCCTTGACAGAGTTGGATTTTGTTTTTCTGAATTTGATCACCAACCTTCTCTGGACATTTATAACCTGCCACGAACATCCCACAGGCGTAACACTCAAACTTAAAGTCATCGTGAGCCTTTACAGACGACACTAAATCCTCATATGTGGTTGTTTTCGACGATGACGTTTCCCCTGACCTCGGCTGTGGCGGGACGGTTCGGACTACATCAAAATCTCATTAAGTTTTATTGCGCCGTCAAACGCTTCGGTACGGCGGCGTGAATAATTCTCCTAGACCCCAACACCGTGGCACAATTTAGAGTCGTCATTAAGAAGTCATTAAATGTTATAAAGCCGGCCTGACAACAGGGAAGGAAGCAACATTATTTGGATGATTTATAAAATTCTGCGCGGTTATCGCTCTGTTCCAATAACACTGTCATTTACATTTCATTCAAATGAGCTCATTTTTAAATTTTTAATTTCCGGGAAACAAAGACGAGGTTTCTTTGTGCAGTCAATTTATATCAAGCACTGTACAAGATATACAAGTATAATGTAATTCTTTATAAAAAAAATAGTTTAATCTAATGTAATAAGCACTTAATTGGGATGTTTATAACATATCCAGCTGTCAGGAACAGGTATTGTTTTTGCCGAGAGCGGAACTCTTGTTTTCTGTATATTCTGTATATATATCGTAGATAGTGAAGCCTTTTTCAGTCATTCCAGTCCACACAGCAGGAAATGCAAATCACAATGACGTCATATCCAGTATGTTCACGAGAAGTTCTCACCACACACCTGAACTGCTCAGAAAGGTAAACAGAAAGTAACAGTAAGAGAAGCGTAAGAGGGGTTTTGGTTTGCGGCTCGATTTTGTTGCTCTCAGTAAGAGGATGACTGCAGGAGACACCAGGAGGCGGAGCCTTTAAAACTAGCCTGGACAGGAAGTGAGGGTGGCACGCTCGGTTGTTGCATCAAATGGATCTCTAATGTCGTCTCCAGCTCTTGTGACTCCCACACATCAAATGAGAGCACTTTGCTCTGCCTGTGTGTGTTTGTTTCACGCCTGTAGCTCGCTTCTCGTTTTACACGTGCTAAACTTTCAACCCCAGCACGACACATCCTTGGCCTGCATGTGTTGTTTGGCAGGCTACGCAGGAAGCAGCGATGGCCGGACTGTTTGTGTGTTTCCTGTGTGAGTCTAAGCTATTTTCATCATGTGACCGTAGGATCTTGTGGGTCTGTCCCCGATTTATGGTAACAGGTAATCTGTACCCTGTAATAGATTACATTTCTGTGGTAGTCCTGAGTGGCTGCTCACACACCTTGTCTCGCTTATGTCTTTTATTTAATTCTTCAGCTGATGCTTTAAAACTCTGGAGAATCATTGTTGCTGTAGACAAAGATCCCCCCCTTTGTCTGTTGGTGGACCAAGCTTAAGGGATCTTTTTCTTTTATCTCAAGAGGCTTTTGGAAACTTTTAGATGTTAGAAATATTTATGACCGGATAGAAAGCATACTTCTGTATTTTACATGAACAGCTTGCTCTCGCATGTTCTTTGTAAAATTGACAACTAATATATAGCAGGAAGGAAAGCAATTATAACAAATACGTAAAGATGAGCGAGAGAGAGAGAATTTATGTGTATGTGTGTGGGCGTGTTAGAAAGAGCCAGAAAGAACAAAAAGGAGAGAGTAAGCAGGGGTGGGCTGTGTTTTAATTATTTACAGCTGAGCAACTGAAACTCCGTCTCACTCTGTCACTCTAGCCTGTAATCCAGAGTTCAGTTATAAACACAGTTAGAGTTTCCATCTCTCTCCCCCTCCCTCTCGTCCTGGGTGGCCGTTCGCTGTGTGTTTGTGCATGTCTGTCTACATGTGTGCCAGTGAGCGTCTGTATCCTTCAATCCTTCCAGATTCAACCCTGTGTTTGTTTCACCTGACGGAAGCTAAAGTTCGCTGAGTTGTGTTCCTCTCGCACAGATGCTCCGCTCGTCCTGAATCGACCACCGTGCCTCCCAAAAGTCGTAAACAAATGAAACTCGTTTGTCTTTGAGGCTGATTTCCAGGGCACATTGGTTAGCGTCTGCTGCTTCATTGATCCCTGAAGTCATATTCAGTTTTATTGGGGTCAGAGGTCAAGCTTGGCTACAGAAGCTCTGCGAGGGACTGAAACAACAGCACACCTCACTGGCTTTAAGTGCTCAACAACAATATTTGTGGCTGAATAATGACTCTAGGAATTTCAAGCCAAGTCAGTGATTGATTCAGTCTAGGTGATGTTTAATCGATGACTATAACAAAGATGAATTCAAACGGCAATGTCCACGTGATGAAACCCAGAAAAGCTCCTTTAATCCAGAAAATAAGATCTGAACATGTGACAGTCCTCTACTTCCTGGTTTGGCTTGGCTAGCAAACCCAGTTCTACTTAGCTGCAAAACGTCGTGGTGCAGAGTTTTATTGGGCCTCTGGATAGTGACCAGGGGCTGTCGCAACCCTGCAGTCTCTCCGGTCATGTTTAATCATCATGGCAACCATCTCTGGAACATGGTTTTAAAAGATTTGAGGTACCATTTCACTGCGGGAGTTCCTGGTAAATCCTGGGGACAGGAACGTTACAAAAATGGTTCCTCTTGATCCTTTTGATGACCATGTCTCCACTGAGACACTGGGTACGAACACCCCCCCTCCCCGCCAAAACCAAAAATCCTAACTACAAAACACAGGAGGGAAGGAGGTAAATATGGAAGGACCTCAGAATCCCAGGGCCTGACCCCCACCAAGCAACAGTGGCAAGGAAAAGCTCCCCTTTAACAAGAAGAAACCTTGAGCAGGACCAGGCTCATGTATCCTGCTAATGGCTGGCTGGGTAGACAGAGGGGAGAAGGGGGAGGAGACGGGGGGAGGACAGGTAGAAGAGAGACTAGGCAGAGATCATAGAAATACATTAATGATATTAATTATAATAAACTGCCGGTAGAATTGAGTGGGTCAGCAGGGTCGGCGGTCAGTAGGTCAGCATACAGCTATGAAGGTGGCTATGCCTGTAGATGGATACAGATGGAGGAAGAGGAGAGGAGAGAGAGGAGAGGAGAGGAGAGGAGGGAGGGGAGGGGAGAGGGGAGGGGAGGGGAGGGGAGAGGCGAGGCCCATGACCCAGCAGGGTGACAGAGGTCTTTCAGGTGATCATGTTTCTGGACCCCGGCAGCCTCGGCCTATAGCAGCATAACTAAGATGTTAACCTAATAATCAGGCGACCCTGAGTATGATAAAGTATGAGTATCTGAGTTAACCTCAAGCTCCGTCAAGGAGTTTTTCGGGTTCGATCAAACTACTGACCGTGAAACAGGTACTTGTTTATGCCCCATAAAAGTTCCTGTAAATGGCCCCATAAATTACCCTGAAGTTTCTTCAGAAAAACGCACCTATGATATGGAATTTTTAGGAGGAGTTCCTGTTTCTATGCAGTGAGATGTTTTAAAGATGAGTTGTGCAACTGCGAAAAAGTTAAAATACTCCAAATAAGAGCTTTGGGATATTTCAAACAGTGGGATACAGCCTGGTTATGAACCTGTTATAAACTACAGGAATAGACCATGGGACAAAAAGCTGGTGCTGTCGTTCCTCTCTGGTGTTAAATCACATTATTTTTGAGGTGAGAAACATTTGAGACGGCCCCGACACGCTCCAACGCCCCCCCTGGAGGACGTCCCTCAATAATGACCATCACAAAATATACAGAAATATCTGAATAGAATACACAATCTGACCACATGTAAAAAATAAAAAGTTGTTTTTTAATGATAAAAGAGCACAAGATGCTCCTTTTTAATGCTCTTGTCCCCTCCAGGTGGACTCAGGTGTGCGCAGGTTAGCCGAGCACACATTAGGTCACTTAACAGATGCATTAGGTGGATTCCACCTCAGAGGCGTCTTGATTTTCTTTCTTTCTTTTTTTTTTTTGGCAAATCCTCATGTATGAAACTCATGAGATGAAAAATCCCCCAGATCAAACGGCAGAGTCGGGCTAACGTGGCGGCTAAATTGACGGCACCGGGCAGACTGAGCCGACTTTTCTGAAGGTCTAATGAAAGGTTTCTTTGAGAGGCCGTGTCAGGTGAGTGGAGGTGAAATATGCTGCCCCCCCCTCCCCCGCCCACTCCACCCTGACACTCCCCACCTGCTCTCTCTCTCTCTCTCCCTCTTTACAGCCAAACTTATTATTGGCTACATTGGTGGTCTGAACCCTGTGAGTCTCGCTCTCTCAAACAACCAAGGAACCAGTGCTGGATGCAGCCGTGCTGCCGTTACCTTCCACGCCACCCCTCTCTTTATTCTAAATCTGCTCTGGAACGTAAATGACTTAATAGTCTCTGACACTTGCATCAGAATGAAATGACATTCTTGTCCTCCAACATCTGCTTTTACATCATCTTTCCCCTCCGACGTGTCTAAATAAACACATGTTCAGACCGCTTCTGCTCGAGACAAAAATGGAAGCTGACACCACCTTGCACTGGGCCCCTGGGCTAGTGAGAGACAATATGTTGTTCTAATATGCTAATTTTGCATTAAGAATTCAGTGAAAATGAGCGTGTGAGATGATCACACCATTAAAAGTAAGCATTAGCAGTGTAGCATGTTAATCAGGCCAGATGGGACCATTCTGTTTGTGTAAATTCGCTCTCTCCCTCTCTTTATACTTTGTCTGGAAAGCCATTTGATAATGTTTTAACTGAAATAGTTAAGATTTCATTAAAAAAATGACCTGTTTATACATATAAGCATATAACCATAATACATGGTTAATAGAATGAAAGTCGGTCTTGTTCAGGTGTTTCTTGTAGTTCTTTCTTGAGTGTTCCATTCACCACTTCCCTCCCAAATTGTGTTGTGCTAACTAGCGTAGCTTCTTGTGCACCCTGCAGACCATTTTGAACATCCGAAGGATGAATTAAGCTGACGCGGCTCACCTTGTGGTCGGCCTCGCCGCGCTGAGTTTTACTGGCGTGATCAGCCTCGAAGATCGAAGAAAAAGGCCGAGCACTTTATGGCGATAACAGAACCAATCAATGATGTGCGACACCTAAACAGAACTCTGTGGTGGGGATAAAATGTCGTGAAAACCTCGTTTATGTGTTTGCCTGTAAATTCTCAGTCAATATTTATTCTGGATATGTAACACGTCCCAGCTCATAAAACCAGCCTGTCCTGGATGAGAGACAGCGCCGTACTGTCATTATTCCAGGGCTCCTGGATTCCTCTGCTCAGTTGTGGCGACTGCACATTATAATTATGTTTGGTTTGGGCCCCATTTGATGGGAATGAAGATTTTAAGATTAGCTGAATTTACCGTAAGCGTCCCTGTTTTAATTAGATTTATTACAGGCATGGATTCATCTCTTTAGTGGTGCAGCACCTTTTCATGTCTCAAAAACTCCAAGGCCGTTCTGACAGGCTGGTTCCTAATTTTGTCGGCCTCATTCTCACAGATGCAGCGAGTGCAGTACTTTCAGCCCCCAAACGGCAGACAAACAGACTTTTTCACCGTCCAGCGTCCATTTTTAGCCAAAATCAGCATTTGTTGTCCACCGCCGCCCTCCAGCGCGTACTGGCTCCATAATCCGGGGGCACAGTTGAAAATTCCCAACCCAGCAGCAAAGCTTTGTTTTTGGGGCTTTAGTCCAGTCGTGCTCCTGGGAGGTCTGAGAGCTTCTCCGGCCCCCCTCCTAGCATTTCTTTTGGCTTTTTAAGGACTCCCCCTCCCCCCCCCTCCCCCAATAATGCCGTCCCAATCCCCGAGACAATAAGAGGTCAGCACAGACCAGCTTGCAGAAAGTGCAGCGCGACTGAGTGTTGTTTTGGAAAGTTGTCACGGGCCCTCGTGTGAGTCAACAGGGAACAGCTACAACATACATTACTTTACTGGTCGTACTCCAAACAGCAACTAGATGTATCCGAATTTCCAGAGAGTTTGGACTAATCTATCAAACGGAGCTGGAAAAACATCTCTTCCGAGATCCTGATAGGTATTTAGTTCTTGGACAGAGAACACGTAAGTGATCAGCCAACGTAATTGGGAACGTTTTATCAGATCTACACATCATGTTGTGCTTAGGTTGAAAAAATATAACCTGCTGAACTCGTTCAACTTTCATCCGTCCGTCCAGCTCCGGCTGCAGCAGCTCGCACGTCCCTCCCTCTGTCAGCCATTATCTTGTCAGCGCGAGGTCATTGTCTGATCAGGCTATGATGTCATTCCCTTCATAAACAAGTCCAGCTTCCTCCCGAGGGTGCCTATCAGCTGAGCTTATCTGGCTCTCCAGCGGGAGTTGAGCTCATTCTGGAGTCGTTCCCTCCCCCTTCATTCTCCCCACCATTATTTTTTTATTCACTCGCACAGCTGCTCGAAAGAACATTTGCTGTTTACTGCAAGAGCGCTTTGATTTGGCAGTGTCCGACGTGTTGAACAGGAGCCGCTCTCCAGCATAACAGTCTGATGAGTCAGCCATTTTAACGAACCGGACTCACAGCCAGTTGAAATGGTTTTTCCTGTTACCGGAGTTTTCACAGCTCGGCTCTCTGGACGACGAGACGGCACCGAGGTGATGTTTGGAGGAAGGCACGGCTCTGGTTTTCATGGCTCTGCTGATATGACTAAGAAGTTTCAAACTGTTACACGCCCATGAGTTTGAGCGGTTCTCAGTCATGTGTGTTATCAGCTGCCGTGCATGTGGGAAAGCCCCTGCAGGCGCAATGACATCAGGCTCTGTGTAAAATTAGACATAGTTCAACGCGGAGGGCGTGACTGGGAAAACAGGGGGAAATGGGAGAGATTGTTGAAAACAAACTGGACAAATGGAAACAGATAAAGCTGGGAGGGGGAGGCCGAGGTGTCGAAAACTGCCTGGAATGGGCCGACTTAGTAATGAAGTTGATATCTGCACAGCCAAAGAAACGGAGCTTTGCATGCGTGAGCCCTTTAAAAGCCTCGGCTCAGTCAGCGCTTTGGTGCTGAAGTCCTTTAACAGTTAAAGCTTCCCTGCACATGTTATTAGTCTAACCATAATGAGCGGGAAGCCCTGTGGCACCCTGGCTAAATTCATAGTTTGGAACTGAAAAATAGCAGGTACGCATCGGACGTTAATGGGCGCTTATGAGGAATGAAAGCGATGTAATGCTGGCTACAGTTAGCCAGGCAGTTAGCGATCTTCCTCCAACGAGTGCAGCAGAAGATGGAAAGTCTTTAAGCGCCCTGAAAATACGACCTAACTACCAGCTGTGGCGGTTTATTTTTACATGCTAATTCATAATTGAGAAGCGTGTCTGTCTGCCCGCTCAGAGGGAAGAAACGGTCCGTATTGCTGTCATTTACCGCTCTGACCACCAGCGTCGTCATCGCCACCGCCAGATTGACCACCACCGCCACTGTAGCCGTCATCCGCCGGACTGCAGCGCACCAGCGCACGAACTCCCAGATTTTAAAGCCGTGTCGGAAAGATGACATCACTCCTTCCTCCCCTCCTCCGCTCTGTAACCCTCCGCGGCACAGCTGACAGGGCTGGAAAACAGGGAGCTAGCTCCTCAGATGTTGGCATCTTTGCAGGAATAATCAGCTGCTTACCCCCGCCGGCTCCCAGCGAAGGCCCCGGCAGGAGAGTTGACATCATTTTCATGCTGCAGAACAATAACTGGCATTCCTAATCCTCCCGACATAAAATTGACATCTGTCTGGAAGTGCAGGAGTACGTGACAGCGATGGAAATTGCCGGTCCCGCCGCAGGAGTCGTCAGCTGGTTGACGTGCTGGAAATAAACGGAGGGAATGGAAGTGTTTGAGCTAGGCAGCAGAGACGCGGTGCATGAACTGTGACTGTAAGAGATCAAACCTTTCCCACACAACGCCGCCACTCTTTTTTTTCCTTTTCTGATGCTCCAAATCTGTCTCCGATGTCGGATGCTGGGCTAACAACCCTCTGGAGTGTGACTTCACCCTGCCCTCGGGCTGAATTACATAATTCTGAACATAAAATAAAACCTCAATGTAAAAGGAAGAAACCGTAAAGTTGATCCTTCAAAGCTAGGACGTTTAAACTCCCAGAATGCACCTGGAACGCTAAAGATCTAACAAATTTTCCCAAAAAGTTCCTGGGAAAAAAGTGTTTAAATGCACAGACTCATCTGGCACGAATGTTTCTGGGGAATATTTAACTTTGTTAATGTTGATCCCAACACACACACACACGCACACACACACACACACACACACACACACACACCACACACACACACACACACACTGTAAAGTGCTGTGTTTTCACATAAAGCTGCCAGCTAGGTGATGTCATTGTTAAATCTTGCTCCTAATCTGCATTTGTGTGTGTCGGTGTGTGTCTGTGTCTGTCTGTGTGTGTGTACATACTCACAAGGTGACTCACTGTAGTTTTCATTAGTTTAGGATTAGTAAACCTGCAGAGACTTTGCACAAATAAGAGGCACATCTACCAGTTGTGTCGTATGTGTGTGTTAGAGTTTACAGGGACCAGGGACCCCCCACCACACACACACACACACACACACACACACACACACACACACACACACACACACACACTCCACATTTCTAAAAGCTCTTTACCAGACGTGAACCCTCCTTAGTGTGTTTGCAGGAACTGGTCTGAGGTAAGCTCAGGGTGGGCTCTAAACTGCTATATCTGGCTCTCCACTAACATAATATGTATAATATAATCCACATATCTGATTTGATTTCTCATCCTTTGTTTTTAAAGGCAGACCAGGACCCAGACATGTGACTGAAGTGGGTCCAGAGGAGTCTGACTTTAATTACCTTGTTTATGCTCACTTGAGCTCGGGCTCTGAGTCGGCTCTGAGATGCCGAGTGTTCTCAGCGTTTGTGGCATTTAGATTAGCTCCACGGATCGGCATTTTTTAAGAAAATCTAGCGAGGTTATGATTCAAGCCGATAAGGATGATGCCATTGGCGATGCCGTCATTTAATTCCTGTGTGAAACACAGCAGAATGTAGAATGACTCAGATGGAGTCTACGGTCCAGGAATGAGGGAACTTTGGTGCTAACGTGTAGGTCAGACGCAGCGTTTGATGGCGTTGACTCAGGCCCTGCGAAGGGGGCCGGCGTCACCGACTGAATGAAAGTCTGAAAGCTCACAAAGCTCACCGAATGCTTCACAAAGTTCATCTGAGCCACATGAGTCACGCTGATGTCTGTAGAGGGAAGACTGTCTGAATCGGGGATTCATGGCTGAATCACCGGGCCTACACAAACCACCTGACTCGTCCGCCAGGGTTCGACGGCGTCTTAAGGTCACAAACCGCAATCTCACGTGATGATGTCATTCAGGAGTAAAAGAGCGGGGCTGTAAACGATAAAGGAACAGGTCTGAGTGTCACCACAGAGCTTCGCCCCCCCCACCCCCGCAGGTGTGTGTTGCACAGATGATGCAGTCGGTTAGAGGTTGAATCTGAATCCACGTCCTCTTCCTTCCACATGCGTCCCGAACAAGTAAAGGGTGGAGGGGCCCAAATATACAGTATATCCCAATAACAAAATAAAAGTGATCTGTGATACAGATCTGGGGGGGGGCGGGGGCTGGGGTTGTGGCAGTTATACTTTTATCTGGGTCCTGGTCGCTAATGATCAGTTATGTGCAAATGCCCTACCGGACGTCACCTAATGCTATCTCATTATCACATTGTTAGCGCGTGATGGCAAGTCAGGCGGAAGCTTGATTATCTTAAAGTTAACAATGAACAAGTCCACACAAGTGGTTATATTGTGCTAATTAAGCAACAATAAACCCTTATTAAATAGCAGTAGGCCTCCTTAGGAGGTTCATTAAGTCATTTCACCCTTTTATTTCGTCATTTAATCACTTTTCCTCTCTTCTCTCTTCTCAGGGACTGTGGGAGTGGTGAGGTCCGGGAGATCATGACCTTAATTCTCTCTAAGACAGACACTTTAATTAACAGTGGAAAAATCCTCTCTGGCTTCACACCTCAGCAGAGGACTGAGCGGGGGTGTAAGGTAAGCGCCGAAGTAAAGCATTCGTGCTGCCATCGTACGATACCTTTTAAATTACAGCTGCATTGTTCCCAGCAATTCAAGATGTAATTATGCGGTTGGATTAAATGTGGAAAACACACAGAGAGGATCCTCATCCATCCATTTTAGCAGTATTCTGGGCAAATACCTCATAATATATCACCCCAACTTGATTAAATACTGTGTAAACCCTTTCATATTTATCACCCTCCTATATAGGAAGTTACGTTAAAGAAAGATTGCAACAAGATTAACTCCACTCCATTGGGCAATTTCCTCATATTTCTCTGACATTTTGGTTGCTTTCATTCTGAAAAAGTTCAAACCACTCCTGCGTAGGTTGCTTATAGTCACAGGAAATGTTGACCGAATCATTTTATAAGCCCTCAAAACCAAATGTGAAAGCAGAGAGGATGAAGCCCTGTGTGTATCCGCGTCTGAGAGCCGCTCTAAAACTGTTTACCGCCTGCCTTATTGAATTACACTTAAGATGAACTTACTCTTCATCGTGCTCCACTGCAGTGGTACACAAACCTGAGCACTCTCAGCACACATTAATGTCTCTGCAGTGCCGTGGGAACAAAAAAAACGCTTGCTGTGCACTTTTTAGAGATGTTTTGCTCTAATTTGGAACATATTCCTCTGCAAGCGCTGCGGTTCGACGAACACCTGCATGCTTCCCTCCCGGCTGCATGAGGGGGGACTCGCGGTGGCGTGCAGCGCGCTCAAAGGTGAACTTTGTGCACGTGAATAAGGGGCACGTAAGAAACGGTTTCCTTTCAGCGTTGGAGGAAGTCTGGAGGATTTTACAGGAAACATGTGTCTTAGCTCAGTGCTGTTTATCACCACCTTCGGATGAGTGTGAATTAGCCAAGAGTGATAAAAACAAACAAACAAGCTGCAGATGAGGTCACCTGGCTGCAGCTGCAGGTGTGCTGCTAAACCAGTAGCGTACCGGACCCGTACTTTGGCCCGCTAGCTTGACAGATGAGGCGTGTTTGTGAGTAACATAAATAATGCGGACGTGTGCACGTGAGCATGTGTGTGCATGTATAACGGCAACCCGCTAGGGCGACAGATGCTGATGGCATCTGATGATGCGATAAGGCGCCCTGTCCAAATTCATCCGCGCACGTGTGATTACTGCTGTCGTCTCCGGAAGTCGTAAAAAGGTACTCGCCACCTCGCGCCTTTTGTGTACTGTGACGCAATTTACCGCCAATCCTCCAGGCGTGCACCTCCTCTTGTGACGTGATTGAGTTTCAGCGGGTGTCCAAACCCCCGGACCCCCAGTGTGTGCACGCACACTTGTGGGCGCGCTCACCAGCACAGACACGTGCGCTTCTTCGGGTTTTGGCGTTGAGCTCGCACCCGCGCGGTGACACGAGGAAGCGGCGGCACGGACGTTATGCGAAATCATCCCTCCTATGTTTTGAAAACAAACAACACTCACATGCGCACATGCACAAGCACATTTCCAAGTGACTGCTTACGCAATTAGATCACAAGATCCACTTTGGAGGGAGAAGTGAAACTGGAGCGTGGACGGTGAGCAACAGATCCCGACTGTTCGGTCTGCTGCTCCGCCCCGCTGAGGGGTCACAGCAGACGCCGGCCATCACAGAAGGACTGTCATGGGACCTCTGGCGGCGCTTCACACACGTGCACGTGCATGCGCACACTCGCACGTGCACCTATGCAGCAGCGCACCCACATGTTTCCTGTGTGTTTCATTTAAAATAGTGTTGTTGCTCCTCGGAGAGGAAGTGTGACTGTAATGGCTTTTCCTATGTGTCACCAACATCACGCGTGGGAGGCAGCAGCACTGTAAAAGCGCCTCTTTGCCATATAGAACTCGTGAAAGTTCTGATATGAACTCAGGAGATGATTTACATGTGTTTAGGAGTCCTTCTTGAGAAAGCTAATATTTTCTTGAGGCGTTGGGCTCATTGGAGATGCTGGATTGTGGCCGGTCCGGCCCTGAAGATGCATGCGATGCGTTTCACAAGCATGTATGTAAATGTGTATTAGAATGTGACCCAGCAGATCTGAACGTGCATGCAGGTTGTACGTGCACGTGGGTGTTGCTCTCCTCTTGCAGCGCATTTGTCTCCACCTGTTTATCTTCGCTGGTTCTGAAGCCCTCACGCGCTGTATCAAACCCGATCCATACCAGACCGCTCATTCCAGCACGTCTGCTATCGATCGCCGGCTCCAGAAAGTTCAACCCTGTGGCAGAAGCACACGGGGTTGTGGTGCAGAAGCACCGAAAGCCACCACAATTATCTTCATTTATTTGAAGTCTTGCAGTTGCCCCCAATACGTCGACCCGCTTTTCCATCGCTGCCCCGTTACATTATTTTCGAATGGAGAGTTCATTTAAAAGGAGAATTATGCATCCAAATTCATACATAATTATACACCCAAACTCTGCTGTCAAAGGAAACTTAAGTTTAATGAGTACAGCATAAAAGTGCATCTGATATGTGTGTGACTGTTCTGGCTCCCGGACACTCACGACCAGACTGTCAGCAATCGATACAAGATGATTAAGACCAACGTTAGAGAGTCAAAAAGCATCAGCAGACTTGAAAAGCCACATCAGTTATAGAATTCACATTTATCTGGTCAAAAGGTCAATTCTTGTCAAAAATCAACGCTGCACTGTGAAAAATCCACCCTGAACTGTCAGAACTCAACTCCAGTCAACACTAGACCTTTTAAAACGTCCCAATAGATAGTTAACGAATAGAATTCAGACTGTACACATGTAGGTTATCAGAAATCTACTTGAGCTAAAAAAGAAAAAAGATATGAGACTGTCAAATATCAACTTTGGTCAAAACTAGAATGTCAGAAATCAGGTGTAAAAAAAAAAATCAACTTTAACTAGATTGTTAAAAAAATTGTATGTTAAAGGGTCAAAAGGCCAACGCGGCTTTTAAATACACATTAGTGGAGTGCACTCAGCACAAGGAGTTTCAAGGTTGTCAGACACGTTTTTAGGTTTTTGTCCTCTGTTGCTTTAAGCAGGAAAGCGTTTTTGACAACCATTGAATGAATCTCAACTGTTCACAAATTGCTCCTTTCATCATTTATGTTGAATGTTTTTAAACCCCCACCTGTCATGTACTGCAAACTTAACTTCTTAGGCAAAAGCTTTTGTAAAGGTGTTTGTTTACCCAACTCACTGGGATGGTAATTTATGTTTAAAAGGAAGAGTCAGGTCAGCTCTTTATCAAGGTTTAATGATTAAAAAGAAATCTTGTCAACAACAAACTGGCTCTATTTAATCACTGTACACTCAAATGGCTGCCAGAGTGAAACAAGCTAAACTAACCTCGCAGAATGGTTCCCCCTGCATGAGCCTGCACAGATCATCTGAGGCCACAGAGAAGTAATTTCTCTCCAAACAAGTACCCATTCAGAGAGCAATGTTCCTGCTTAGCTGTGAGCGAGTGACTATTGAAACATTATTTTAGGAGAAATGAAAACCCGAATCAAAAACAGGCTTCTGATTGAATCCAGGGCCTTTGCTGAACTCTACCTCCAAACTCATCACTTCCCTTCTCTACCTTTGCTCCTTGGTGCCAACTTCATCTTTTCCCTGACTGTGTCTCCTAAGACCCAGTCTCCTTTAACTTCCATTTATTTTGAAAAACTGTTGTCTCTTTTTATTCCACCTCTTTTCTTTCTGACATTTTCAATTTAAAAAAAAACAACCTTTTCATGTCTAATTTCTAAGTATTTCTGCACAATATCCCATTTTCAGTTTTACTGATTGGTTGCCACTATTACCACTCTAGCGTTGCAGTCAATAGTGTGGCCATGCACGTAACCTTTTTATTCTAACATCCTCGAGACCAAAAGGATTTATAGCCGTTCGATCCACCATTATCAAACATTTCCATGTTATAGTTCCAGTGATTTTCAGCTTGGAGCAATAGAAATTTCTTCTCTTTGGTGGTCTCAAAATTAATCATAGTTGTTGGAAACATGGCAGCTAGGTCAAAAGTAGGTGTGTATGTGCCTTTTAGTTCTGGTGCCAGATTGATTAAAGGCACCGTGGCAAAAAGATTTGCCTATTTTCTACTAAAAAGCCCTGCTGAAAATGTTGGAAACTTGGTTGTGAACCAAGGATATTTGGTTAAATTATGCCAAATGTTAAAATTTATAATAGCATGCGATGGCTTGCAGCCGCGTAGCATTTTTAGTCTTAAACAGCAGCCCTGTGTCCCGTTCTGTTGATCCAACAGTTCACTGGCCGGCACAGACCCACCCTGCAGCGACCGCAGTGTTTGAACCAGCGGGGTGAATGTGCATGTTCAGATGTTGCTACAGCAAACGCGCGCCACTTGGATGTTAGAGCCTTTGAGTCGTGGCGGTTTCGCAGCCTTTCTCGGGTATCGCGTCTCCATCCTGACCATTTGAGGGAGTTTATCCATCTTGCCTGCCCTGCTCTTGTCTCTTTGTTAGCCTATGAAATGTAGTGACCAGGGAAGATGAATGGCGACGTCTTCTTTCACTGAAAAGGTTGATCTGAATAACCAAGCCGGAGTGTGGAATTGAAGTTGGAGAAACACGGTCGGGCTTGTGTGAACCTTGAGGTCCTGGGAACGAGGCTGATATTTTCCCAGACTTACCAGCTTTTTCATTTTCTTCAGTCTGATCTGACAATTGCAGCTTCCTCTCTAATACAAGAGCGCCATTGTGCAACAAGTCATTTCCCCTCGCCTAATTTAGCAGGAATGAAGGAGTTTGCTTGATGTCTGCCAGTGTGGTTGGGTGGAGGTTATTTTTCTGAGATCAGATTGGATTGTCACACCGCATCGTAATAATGTGCTGCTAATCTGGCTCAGATCAACATGATTACGCTGCACCAGTGGAGTCACTGTACAGTGGTTGGCGTCTCCACAGTGAGCCTTCTTGTTGTGCTTTGTTTTAATGACATTTATTTCCAGATAAAGGAGCTGTGCTGAGTAGGTAAATGCTAAACCGAGCACATGTTTACTCTGGAGGCCAGGACATTTTATAACATTATCCACACAGTTTCTCTAACACAAGCGCAGCAGCACATGCTGGAATAACTTAATCCAAGTCACAACAGGTGGATCAGGGGGGAAAAGTTAACACAGAACCGTGAAATGTTCACAGCTGATTGTGGCTATCAAGACAACATTTTGGAGCCAGTTCAGCCTCATATAGACGAAGGCAGAGAACACCCCCTGAATGAGCTGCCAGCTCAGGGGGGTGCCAGGACCTGCACAGAGAACCCTCTGCTTCTGAGCCCAGCCTCCTACAGACTGAGATACTGCTCTTGCCTTCCTTTGGAAGTGAACGCCTTCGTCTTTTAGATTTTTTAGATTGTGATGAAGAAACTGTGCAAAAGTCTTTAACATGACATGTGGTGAAACACTGAGTTAAAATGTCTAGTTTTAGTGAATTTAGAAGGAAACTCTGCAAATGTTTTAAACATTACCACCTAAATGTGTGTTTGGAGTGTTTTCTTCTCACTAGTCTCTAGGAAGGTGATGGAAATACAAACTGGCAAAATCTCAAACTTGATTATTGCATTAAGGCACCATAAATGTTATTTCTATGCTTTGTTTTTTTCTGTTAGCAGTAGCATTAACGACAGCTCAGTAACATCATGACAGATTTGACTGTGAGTTAAGATTCCCAGGTCAAACCGATCCTACAGAGGTCAGGTACCGTCAACAGAAGGCCACGCTTCAATTTCTGGGTTGAATTTTATCATTACAACAGAAACTAAAAGATACACAGAGCTAAATTTACCCCAAAACGCCTCGAGCCCTCGCTGCTTTGTTTTTTGTACTTGTAACGGTCGCTGAGTGAACGTCTGAGACTTGTATTTGCATTTCTTTAGATTAAAAACATCCATAAGGGCAGCGCGGGTGTGTTATTTGTCCTGTGGGATGGGGCCAAGTTTTATTAGAAGCTGTGCTGGAGACAGGTGCGCCACTGGAAACAGTCCCACACAGACTAGAAGGCTGAATTTAAAATGAAATTACTCGTTAGATGGATGGCTTCTGCGCCAGGCCTGACAACAGCGTCTAAAAAAATATAGACAATCTTCCAAATGAAATATTAACTCACCACCCCATTTTTATTCACTGCGTACTGATTCCCGACTTCTGTGGCGTCAAAACAGGACTTTAACGCGTCCGGATGTTGAATTTTTAAAGACTCCAACCTTTGCTTATTGCTCACCTTTGCGAGACGCGCGGATGATCAATGGCGGGTTGGGAGGTCAGGTGGTGATATTAACACAGAGGGAATGCATTATTCTTACCTGACTTATGATAAAGGAGTGCGTTTTAGCAGCTGCACTGAGCAGCATTAACACGACAAACCACTTTATCTACGAACTGGTCCTGAACCATCAGAGCAAACCTGCTCTGACCAGCTGACCAGTATCCTCATTCACCCTCTCACCCCCACCAAAGCTGATCTCAACTTACAGGCAGTGGAACCTAAACATCAGCAGCCTGGTGCTTTTTGACACCTGAACAGACCATAATCACGGAGCTCTGGCATGAGCAGAAGCACGCAGTGAGGCTGAACACACAGTGCAGCGAGCACCACCTACAGAGATGACATGAAAACGAGAGGAGGAAATGTCAACAACCCTGAGTAAAGCCCCGCCGGCGGCACGGACCCTCCGCAGCCGCAAATGAGCTCCACAAACGTGAACTAGATCTTTTTTATTGACGGATGCGCTTTCAAATGTTAACTTCTGCTGGAGCTGACGACGCCCGTCCATCATTTCGAAGCTATTGACTCCAGTTATTCAGTTCGTAGCTGTTCACCACTGACATGTCTCAGTCTTGCTGAGCTTCATCAGAAAATAGGCTGGAATTAACCACTGGTTCCTATAAAACCCTCCACGCTCCCCTCCGCCATCTAATCTCAGCCATCATAGCCCGGAGTTTCCAGTAGTCAGAGGAAATAAGAGTACAATTTGTCTCGGCCGTGGGTATGTGAGCACAAAAAAGGCCGAGCTACAGGCCATATGGTTAGCGAGAGTCCCGGGGACATGCACGTCCATCTCTATAACCTTACCTGTCTGGCTCTGTGACACTGTTTGTGTTTGCGGACATGGCCAGGTTGTGCGAGTGCGTGCAGATATGCTCGTTTTCCGTGCGCCTTTCCCGCGCTTGTCTGTTAATTAGCTGTCGAAAGCGATGGCGGAGGGGAGGTTTTCGGATGAACCGCGGGAGGTGAGCCACTGCGGCTAACGTGATAAAGAAAGCGAGCCGTTGGCTGTCCTTTTGTTTTACCTGCTTCCTTCCTCTGTTAAGAGTTTGCAAAGGATGTCTGAAACGGAGGGAAAAGGCAGCACATGTGGAAAAAATATCACGAAAAAACTTTTGATTTAAGCTGATCCAATTCCATTACAGGGCCCTGCTTTTCCCTGATCCAATTGTTTCCCTTTGGAGCGCTCAGGACTTTTGAAGGCATGTTACTGTGATTAAGTTCATTCAAAACAATTAAAATAAGTGCTTGTGCCTCTTTGCCCTGTTGTAAACATTCACTTGTGCCCTCTTTAAACTTTCTTGCAGTCTCTATTTAAAGGGCAGACGCTAGTAAAACTAGCCAGCTGTCTGCTCTCGCTCTTTCTCTCTGTAAAAGCAGCCAGCTGTCTGCCCTCCACTTTTGACCTTGTTTTGATGAATACTGTTGTATGTGTGTGTGAGTATGTGTGTGTGTGTGCGCACATGCGTGGGTGCCCGTGTGTGCATTCGTGTCAATGGGCTTTCAGTGGCAACCCTTGACCTTTTGTGAGTGACAGGCCAAATCTACCCCCCCCCCCCCCCCCCCCCCCCCCCCGCCGTCTTGCTCTCGTTCCTTTTTCTCCCCTCTGTTTCCTGACTGATAGCCTGTCAGTGGGACAAGCTTTCAGGCCGGAACATTGTGTGTGTGTGTGTGTGTGTGTGTGTTTCTTGCAATCCGTTCAGACAGGGAGGGAGACCCTGTTCTAAGTGTGTGTATATAGTGAAGATGTGTGCGCAAGCTAAGGGGGTCACGGAGGAAAACACTGTCCAGACATTTCAAAAATAACAGCCCATGTAGTTGTGAAACTTTTCAGTGTGTGTTTAAGTGTGTGTAGGTGTGTGAGCCGTATCTGGTAATTATTTAGTCAGGCTTTGACCTTTGACCCTCCCCTTTGACCTCCCACATCCTGTTCAACTGAAGAGAAGATGGACATGCATTCATACATATGCATACCCCCACACCAGCACACACCTAGGGGGATCAGGGGTGTGTGTTTGTGAGGGCTGGGAGTAAATTCTGGGATTTAACGATTTCAGTCATCCAGGGTGGAAAAACATGATTGGACTATCAAGGAATGTCCACAAACTCGATCAAACACATCTCCCAATCAGTGTTGACTCACTCTCAGAAACAGGCCAGAATCAGCTTTATTTATTTCAGGTTATGTAAAATCATTTCAGCTTTAAAGCATTCATATCAGGAGGGCAATTATATCCCTCGATGAGTCACACACAGAGAAACTGGTACAGACTGGTTCTCCTGGATCAAGTAGCAGCAGCAGGAGTACTGGTTTGTGGTGCAGCAGGCTCTACTCACACTTAAACACCAGTGCAACTACTCCACAGTTCTTGGAACTATTTGCCCAAAAATGTTCTTTTTCAGAGAGTTATTAGCAGAGAAGGGACCTAAAATGGAGCATTTGAATGTCCTGCAGCTGTAAGTTCTACACTTTGGTCACACACCAGATGAAATCCCATATCGACGAAACACTTTATACTCGTTCATTAGCGTAAAAGGGGAGGCAGAAGTCTGAGGTGTCTTATTTCTGCACAGCCTGTGTCACTGAGCGTGCACAGGACGGTCAAATAGGGACAATATAAAGAAGGTAGCGCTCTGTTTTACAGCTGTGAATGTGGTTAAATGCATCGCTAAATTACCTCTGGCCAGCTCATGGCTGCAAGGCACTGCTGCGATCACGTGAGTTGCAGTTTACTCTGAAGCACTTTTACACACATCTGGATCCATCCACAAAAACACATCATCTTGCTGAATTACCCATTAGTATTAAGAAGTAATTACATTAGTTTAAACTTCTTATTTGTAGCTACAGTATTTGTAGCTCACTGACTTGGTTTAAAACACATCTTTTATCCTGCAAGTTCTCTTTAAAAAAACATTGATTTTGATGATTGTTGCTGGTCTGGCTGAAGCTCCTAAAATTCTCCCCCCACCACCACACACTCACCACCACCCTCCCCACCCCACACACACCCGATGATTGCTGCCAATCACATTACTATTTAATGCTTGCTGCACAGGGCCTTTGCCCATTCAACAACATGACCCAGCGTCACACAAAGTATCACCTTGGCAACAAAGGCTCCTTTTGCTGGCAAAACAAAAAAAGACAGAGAGACAGAGAAGCAGGAGGAGTATCTCTGGTGTTCAGCAGTGCTGGAGTACAAACACTTTGTTCTTTTTGGGAGCGCATCTACACAGAATATCAGATCAGACTTGTTTGTCCGATATGCTTTTTTGTCCACGTTTAGCATGTAAAATACATTGATTTACAAGGCAAATGTTGTCTTTTTTAATTAAAAAAGAGAGGCTGGTCATTTTTCTTTCTTCAGTCGCATCCTCTTTTGTGATCACAAACCCTGTGACCCCTTGGCTGTAACTGTAACCACTGACCATGAAGCAGCAGTGCAGACAAGCTGTGGTACAGACGCCACGGTGCCTCCCCAATTTGTGGTCATAGATGATGGCGTGCCCGGTTAACGTTTTGTTTGTGCTTAGATCACACTGGAACGCGCTGGTCTTAAAGAAAGGCCACCGTCGCTAATTAGCAACGGTGGAGGAAATCGTGTCAAGACCCTCCAAAATAAAGGGCAAAGACAAAAGCAAAGGAAAGTGTTTTATGGTACATGATGACATTCACCCTGCCAGCCTTGTCACAGAGCCCTACATAAAATAAAACACATATAATAAATCAGAACACTGCAGTATAGAGAAGGAAATGCAAACAATAAAAGGACAGCAGTAAAGCAGAATTCAATAAAGTCACTTGAAAGCACACACTCAATTATGGTTGAGCTGGAGTGTAGCTGCAGGGGGAAAACTTTGTTTTTAACTGCTGCGCCCGGGTGAACGGGTTGACGCGAGGCTCGGGTGAGTCGCTCATCCAGGCGGCGTGCGCGCGAGCGTGTCAGCGTGAGGGTGTCGGTGTTTTTGTGCATGAGTGTGAACGTTAACGGATGTCTGCGTGTGGAAGCCAAACAGCCCCTATTTGTAAGTCTGGGGTGAACTTGGACTTCCTCCTCTTTCAAGTCTTCTTTTAAACACAGACACAAACACAGGACTTTTTTTTTTTTTTCAAATGAGTCATCTCTACGCCAGTTCTCCCTCGCTCTTCCTCACTTTGATGTTTATTCTTATCATTTTCTTTATGTTTTAATAATAAACCCCAACACATTTCAACGGTTGCTAATTAAAACACGTCGATGAAAGAATATCCATTTTTCAGCTTACTGACATTATGTACAAGTCATTTTACGTAAAAGGCACAACCTGTTTCGTGCACGTGTGCTGTCTTCAGGCCCTAAATTCTTGTGAAATTACAACCAAAAGCTGTAAAAAACCAACCCCTAAATGCAGTTTTTCGTGTGAATGAAAGACACATGGTACATCTTTATATTGGATATACTGTTGTCTGCCCTTAAGGGATGTTCCCAAGTTCCCAAAGGTGTTACTTGTCAAGCCTTCAACTGTGCGCTTGTTCAATGTCACCTCACACCAGACACGGCCCTGGTGACTTTTCACCCTTGGAAGCGGGAACTTTGACCTTCAGAGGAATGACCCTTGATCCTAACAGGTCCTAATGGCGCATGGAGGACTGCTAGTGACAGGAGACAGATGGAAACACAACACGCATGTAAAGACAGACGCACGTGTGCCGGTGGACAGAGAGACACGCTAATGGAGTGGACAGGGTTGGTGTGGAGGCCCGAGGAGTGATGGGAGAACCGCGGGGACAGGCCCGGGCAGGGCTCAGCTTACACAGGAAACTGCTGAGACATGCAGGTCATGTCTGTTTCCATGTTTATTGACCCAGCAGACACAGAAGAGGAGGCGAGTGCATGCATTCGCTACGTGCAAACAGGACTCCTTTTGGCAAAGTGGAGGCTGATTTTCTTCATTTCTTGATTTAAAAATGTGTGGAATATTTATTATTTTAGCCAGAGAAGACGGAATTCCACTCTAAGGTCTGCATGAATATTGTGCATGTATATCCCCCCGCCTACATTAATTGACTCTCGTGAAGGTTAAACGGGACATAAACTAATATGTTTTGGCCTCCGAGGGCTTCTTCCCCTAAAATAATGAGCCTCATGGTTTACCCTTTTACTAAACCTCCCCAGTGGACCACAGATGGCCTTTCAATTACAAAACGAAAACATACAGAAAGGCAATGCATGACATTATCACTGAACATGCCAAAGACACGCAGCTTCTCAGGGCACACACACATCATTCTGTATGCAGAAGCATATGAACCAGTCTTTGGCATTGCAGGCACAGGTAGATCCATATGATCCACCAGATTACTTGCTTATTTGCTTAGCAAGCAGTGGTGGTTAGGGTCACCACTGCTCACCCCGGCCCTGCACTAATCTATAATGGAGGCCCTGGGGAACTCAGTCAGGCGGAGGTATTTTAAGTGATTGGAAGTTGCTCTGCTGAGCAAAAGATTACAAATTTGGTAAGAAAGGCTTCAACATTGTACCATGACTGAACCCAAAGCCTCAGTGAAATCCTCACTGAACACACAGTATGATTGTTCTGTCAAATGAGTCACACTGTATGTTATTAGTGCATCAGTGTGTGGACAAGGAGGGCCAGGATCACCCTGATAACTGCACAATAAACGTCCAGCGTACCTGCTGAGCCAGAGCTGCCCCCTGACCGCCATAGATTAAAACACATTGATATCCAATATTACAGCAGTGTCCTTTTAAAACAGCTGACCTGTTAGTGCTGGACTTGTCTATGTTCAAGTCCCAAGTAAAAGGTGTATGTAAGTTAAAATGTTATTTATTCATTAATTCATTGTCATTTAATCCAATAATGCCTTTGTTTAAATCCTAAATATTATCCTAACCTTCCTTGTTTTTCAAATAAATTCAAATTTAACACATTCAGTTACAGCTGTGCAGAAGTGGATCGTCATACTGGCAATAACGTGTGCTGGACCCTCCTATATGAATCCGAGAGGTCAAGTCAGGAGATTGTATTATTGCAGCTTTGTGACCGTAGCCTAAAGCTGGGACTGACGCGGACATTTGAAATCTCAATAAGAGGTTTAACAATCGCAGTGAAATGTCTCATCTGCATAAAGTTGATTGTTACTTTAAGTGAGACAAGAGCCAATATTAATAAAGTACAGTATATTCCAATACCACAGGGCCGAGATCTGATCCTTGCGGGACACCTTCCCCCTCTTTGATCAGATTTACACTCAATATCTGCTGCACTGAAACATGAGAGAAACTACCTGGAGCCATTTTTTAAAGACACTTTGATCCTGCCATATTGTTTTGCCTGAATTAGCAGGGAAGGAGCTAGTTTTTTTTTTTTGGTGGGTTTTAATATCCAGATGGTGTGATTTGTGGAGCCGTGCTTTAAAACCCTGAGTAGTTTTATTAACGGGCACTGTGCTGTCTAACAAGCAGCTGCTGTAGCACTTATGAGCGCACTACTCTGACCGGGGCACAGTAAATGTTTTAACATATAATCAGAGGATTAAAGGTTAGTAAAAAAAAGAGTCTGAACTCAACTAAAGCTGATTTTCATAAAAAGCTGACTTATAGTGTAATTTACTCTCTAATGTACTCAAAACAGTACATGAGCTTTGTCTTTTATGCTGACCCGAATCATTCTGTATAGATTAGTATATAATAATAGCACAATTTCAGACACAAGTGTGATTAAAATGCTCCCATTTGGATATTAAATAATTAGGTAATTAGAAATAGTTGATACTATCATTTAAATTGTCTGTGTTTTCTTATCAAGGTCACAAGGCTAATGTGATCGAGTCCAAGGCAAACGGACATATTTAAGGAACACAGACAATCTTAACAATTGTATAGGTATAATCCTTTATGTCACCAATTGAGGCACTGAATCAACCGACTGGTAGCAGAACTCAATTACAGAGAATGTAAAGTCTACTCTGGTGTAAAGGGTTCAACTTCAAAAGGATTTTTGCCTGATAAAACGCATTAAAAGTTGCATTGAAACATTTTAAAACTGGCTGTTTTATCCTTTTATCAGCGTGCTGTTGGGCTAAATCGCTCTGTGGACGCCTTTGGGTTCGAATATTTACCTTTTTTCAATGCTCACACTGTGACATGATGAGATGAGCAACTTGTGAAAAAAAAACTATATGTATGCAAGTCCTACTGTTTAGGAATATATAATTCTGTATTGATATGCTAAAAAGACATTTGGGATTGGGGTTTAAAGGCAGATATCCAACTGGGAGATATGGGCTGGCAGAGGGTGACTGCATAATCAGCTCCACCATCAGCTAACTGATGTTCTGCATAATAGAGATGGGATTTATGGGTCAGTGTGGTGTGTGTGTGTGTGTGTGTGTCAGTCAGTCAGTCAGCGGTGAGAATTATTTCATCATGGATGTCCGTGTGTGTCCTTTCTGAATTCATACATACCTGCATGTTTTTTTGCTTGTTTGCGTGTATGTGTGTGTGTGTGTGTGCTTCAGGGGCAATGAACCTCTTTCTCTCACTGGGGAGACATTCCCCTGTCCCTCATTAGGGAGGAGAGGTTGGGAGTGATAGGGTGATGGACAAACGAGGAGGAAAAGAAGAATGTAATTCAACACCGGCATAGAGGATACAGACTTTTTTTTTTAACACACACACACACACACACTTTCCTGCTTCTGTGCATGGAATTTGAGTCAGAGATTTGACTGTGGTTTAATTGAATCAAGAAGTTACACGTGGGCGTCAGTGGTTTTGGAAACAGGGGGAAGACGGGCTGTGGGGGTGGATGAGAAGAGTGTGTGTTCATGTGTTTTCACATAGACATAAAAACATGATTGTCAGGCTGCATGTGTGTGTGTGTGTTCACCCAGGGGCTCCTCCGCTGTGCGTGATGGTGTATGCAAGTCTCCGAAGACACGTGGGCGCGTCCGCGTGATTGCTCAGATCTGCATTTTTGATCGAACCTGTTTGGCTCGTAAAATGTGGTGAGCAGGTTTAATATCGCTTCAGTGATGGAGGCCTGTGACTTTTCCTGCCTGTGTGAGAAAGGAAGGAGGGTGTGTATGTGTGTGTGTGTGTGTGTGTGTGGGGGGGGGGGGGATCAGAGGGGAGAGACTCAGAGAGCAGCTGGAAGTGAGAAAAATCAAAGGCCAGACGGCAGCTCTGCTTATTGTATATCACATTATTTCATTAAGGGATGTTGAAATCACACTCTTAAGGAGAAAGAATAAAGGGACTCAGGGGTGGGGGTGATGGAGAAATGCTGAGTGAATAATCCTGGAAAAAAAATGGATTGCTCTGAAGTACAAAAGGACCACAACAGAAGCCCAGAACCTCAGCAAAAGCCCACCATCTCATGATCACAGAGCTGCATGGTTTATCTGGCAGGAGGTTCTGATACTTATTACAGTCATAATCTAAACTCCTGTGTTCGTGGTTCAGCGCTGAGGCCTGCACGCGCCTTGAAGATCAGGATCCTCAACAATTCCTGGCTCCGAGCAGGAAAACCTGCCTTCCGCGGAGCCACTGGGGAAGTTCCCTCGTGTTCCTGTTAGCTTGTAATAGCTTAGATCGCTGAGCTGTGGACGTTTACTCCACAGCTCCAGTTTGGAACAACACTGTTCCTGGAAATTTATTATAGGAAAGACCGATAGGTAATTGGAGGGAGAAAATAGAGGGGAAAGACAGCCGAAGGGAGGCCGAGCACTTGACCGAGAAACGGAGAGACAGCGTGGATGAGATACGGTGAGAGTCGGAGGGGAAAAACGGATGAAGTGAGGATGGAGAGAATTAAAGAAAACCACAACAGAAGCCCAAAGCCCACTAAATCCCAGTCTCGCTATGATGGTTGGGTGTGGTGTTGGCACAGCTTCCGACAGCACAGCCCCTTTCTAAACATCTCATATATACACCCGAGCAGAGACACAGCTGCCCACATCACAACGTCTGGCTGTGTGTGTGTGTGTGTGTGCGCACGCACGCGTGTGTACGTGTGTTAACTCAGCTGCTCCCAGGCTGACAATATGCATGCACTGCCTAAGCATGTCAGAGCCGTCTCTTGATCTCATCTGTCTTCTTATTGCCTAATCCCTATCTCTTTTCTTGCCCCTCCATCACCCCTCCACCTCCCACCCCCCTCCACCCAATACCCCCTTTTTTAACATCTGAATACGTCCTTAGTTGGAAACATGTGATCCTTCCATTCAGTGCAGGAGCAGCTCTCCCTTCCCGGCCTCCCACACATCTGTCATTTTCTCTGTGTTTGATACTTACTGGACTGGACCTTTCACAACGTCCCCGTTCACTAGATGAGATTCAGACCGTAGCCAAGGCGCCATATGGGTCATTCACGCACCGTCCCGTTGGGTGAAAGCGAGACCACGGCTTGGCTCATGAATGTTTTATGTGGGTTTACATAACCGTGGCTCGGCTCTTTGGTGGCACACGTTAAATGTACGACTGCAGGATCCCGTCTGCTTTCAGAAAGTGAAGCCTGTCCTCCTCTTCCTTGCAGCCTGTCGGTCTCGCTCCTGTTTCTCTCCCCATTTAAATGCACCTCTCCCTCTCTCTCTCTGTCCCGCTTCATTAAAATAACATTCTACAATCACATCCCGTCACATTACAAACCCGCTCTCCTGTTTCCAGTCGGTGCTGAAACTGCTGTTTGTGTTTCTTAAGCATTCACAGATGGAAGAAGTCACAGATGGGAGAAGCCAATTTACAAATGACACTTTGACAGAAAAACAACAAGAAAAGTTATTAAAAAAAACAGGCGTTTGTGATAAAATGACATAAATCTGCATCAGTGCCACATGCATCTGAACTATTAAGAGCCTCAATCTTTAAAAAGGTGATGGACCTAAATACACGGGAAGATTCCTGAAGTTATCTGCACACCAACGTTTCAACTCCTAAACACTTTTATACTCTGTACACTGCAAATAACACCTGCATTCAGTACATTCATGAAATTATTCTGACAAACAAGCGTTAAGACGGGAGTGGAAAGCTTAATGTTCTGGACAGAGAAATCTGTAACTGGATTGAGGTGATAACTCATTTCTGACACTGCGATGTCTGACCAGAGAACCGCTGGGAAAGTTTTAGAGCATCTTTTTAAGGACAATAAAATTGCTCGGCCATGGGGAGCTTTCACTGCAACACTGGAAAAGGTGGTTGACGGCAACGGGTGTTGAGGCAAAGTGTTAAAGTGCCCCCATCAATGTGACAATGGTAACAGCACTGCATTGACGGCTGCAGTCGAACTGGACCAACACCTCAAATAAACCCCAGGTCAAACTCATCCAATAAACTTTTCTCTAGTTAACTGTCCATACAGTTTGAATCCTTAAATGAATGTACTCTGCATGAAAAGGCCGTAAATCCTATATGGTAGACGTCTGCGAAACCACTTACAATTGGAGCTGAAGGTCTGCTCTTTAATCACGTCTCCATTGTTTTATTTCACATGCTTTGTGGTGGTGCGGGAGGCATAAAAAACGTCAGAATTCCTCTGTTCTTAACTGTATATACGTTCACAGATGAAGTCTGGCGCAGGCACAGAAATAGAATCATGACTAAGAGTCTACAGCAGACAGGATACTTCTTCATATCGGCGAGGCTGCTTTTTTTAAACAAAAAAGTGCAGATGTCAGCATAATTAATCCAGCCTTTCAAGCATGGAGACGCTCACTAATGCGTTTTAGCTGCATGGTTTATATTTTCCCTTCCTTCTTGAAGATTTCGCCTGTAATTCTGCAGCACGTTTGCCGCAGGATGCCCTGTTCACAGATGATTCGTCTTATTTCTGTCGTGCTTTGAAGCAGCTGGAGCAAAATCCCAGCCACGCTCCTGCGTTCCAGCGCCGGAATAGAAAGCTCTTCATTTTCTGGTGGATGTTATGGGTCCCGCAGCATTGAAGCCCAAGGTTACCTTGAGCAAATGAGTGGTTACAATGGCGAAACATCAGGTCAGCCATGAGCTTCAGTGGGTCAGTCCATTCCTGACATTTAGGTGCCTCAGTTCTTTCACTTTCAGCTGCTCATCAGAGATTTTTGTTATGTGGAAGCATGCCTCAGATTTTGTTTGATTTCTGCTTTCAATCTGCCTGCAATTATAGCCTGATGCAGTAAAACGTCAGATAACTACGCAATCAGAGAACCATGCTGCGCTCTCAGCACATTGTTTGAAAGGAGAATCATCTTTTCTGCACAGGTCTCCATAAAACAAACAGGGAAATATGCTGGTGTGAGCATGAATATGTTTCAACTGTATCTTTATTTATCTGGTAAAGGTGATATAAAGGGTGGAAAACGGCATCTGCAGTCATTTTAACCGGGTTCTCCAGCATTGGTTGTGGTCTGGCACCAGTTCCAAAAGAAGTTGCTCAGTAAAGACACCAGTGAGCATGAGTCAGCTGCTCTTTGCCCTGAGCTGGTTACCTCTCACCACTCATAAAATTCATGATACTTAATGTGTTTCCATGATGGCTCTAGTGACTATTTCTGCTCCACTTGTGGTTCAGCCTCTGCCGCTTCCCCTTTTTTTATGTAGTCACAATTAATGCATATCGTCTGGGTTCCCTCACCCTTTATAAATACACTGCTGGGCTGGGATTTAATTCATATGTGTCCACATGGGCTCTAAACTTCCCTTTGACCCGCTACCGAATGCGGCTCAGCTCATAACGTGGTCATTAAAAGATATTAGTGCTCATAGGGTGGAAGCAATAATCATCTCCTGTATAATCTTTCTCTTCCCCACAGTATCACAACCAGGTTCTTTATTTAGTCTCAGATTCAGTGTTTGAAATAAGTAGCTTAGTGGGGACCTCTGCTTATGTTCTTCCACTTTGTCTCTCCATTAGCTCACACACGATGTCCATGAATGATAAATGAAGACTGGAGGTCTGTCTTGTGCCAACAGAATGCATAATGCAGCGTGGAAGCACCAAACACATGCCGCACTTGCTGTGTCATGTCAAGGGCCGATCTGCCCTCGGAGGAAACCGCGACCATTGAGAGGACTTCTCAGGTATGTTGTGTCTGCCAAAAATCCTCAATAACATACTTTTTAGGGGTCATTTAGCATTTTGAATACCTTGATGGTGAAACCCAGAGTCGGAAAAACTGCTTCCAGTCTAAGTTATTTTGGGTTCCTCTCCTATATAATCAGAAAATGTGTCATCATCACTTTATATTGCCCCAAAATGTATAATTTACTCAACAAAGGCATTCACACGCCAATTTGAGACCATTTTCCTTCTGCGTTAAGCATTTGAGGATACATCACACTCATCACAGCATTTACAGAATGGTCACAGTTGTATTTGTCATTTATGTGTGTGGGTGTGGGTGTGTTTGTGTGTGTTTGTCTTCATGCCATCAGCTTCCATTCTTTCTGCTAAAAAAAACAAACACTGCAAACTGTCCTTCCCACTTGGGAGATAAAATAACTTTAAGCAAAGTGACCACAACTTAAATATGATTGTACAAGATGTCGGCGTTCGTTTATGTCTCAGGAAGGCCTGAGAGCAACATTTCCAACCCTTCGGGGAAGATTGTTTGTCTCTACCAGTTCTTCTGGAGTGGGTGTATGCAGACACGTATGCAGCATATAGGCATGTTTGCGCGCCTGTGTGTCTCTCCACGGGCCTGATTGTGTGGGTTAGGTACCGCCAGGGCGTAAGTGCGTCTCACACACTTCAGTACCGGGGGATGTGTGCCTATGCGTTTGCGTGCAAGCGCTCCTACTGTAGTATGTAGGTCACCGACATGTTCCTGATGAGGTCTGGTCCTCTGGAGACCTCTACAGATATGAGGGCCTAAATTAGACACTATTATCTGCATCTGTGTAGAGCCGTGAGAGAGCACGGCGGACACAATTATCAGACAAGAGCCCCACAGACATGTGTGTTCAATTTTATGCACATGCATGGCTTCCTGCGTAATAGAGCATGTGAGTGTCCATGTACGTGTTGAATTGCACTCCATTTGCAACATAATGCGTTTGTGTAGGGGACAGTGATGCACTGGTGTTAGCTGACAGGTTGCCTGTGACCACTGACAAGGGACTGTAGAAACCAGCCCTCAGAATTAATGAGCGTTGGCTCGGAGAACGTGTCCATATTTCTGTTAGTGAGCCAACCTGCTCGTGCGCCTCGAGCGCCATTCGTCCATCTTCAGTGTTCTGGCCGCGTGCATGGGGACACGTTGTCTGAGGCACTGGTAAAAGTGTTGAGGAGTCATGCATGGAAGTTTGCCGATTTAGTTCGATTATCAGTTTATTCGTTGCCTGAGACCATGCCGCCATGATGACAACAACAGGTGCCAAAGGAAAAAGGCTAAAGCCACTGATGCCATGCATCAAAACTGCCACGCACACGGATGTATCTGGTGGAAATTTGAGGTAAGGGCTGCAAAAAGACCAGTAGTATTGTCGGAAACGGCAGTAAACTTAGCGTCCATTGAAAAACATTAACTCTTGAATTACTGGACTGTATTTTAAAGTTATAGCATCAACATATATATTGATTCAGCTCATGAATGACTTCATCACAGCTGGAAACTTTAACAATGTTTGTTTTGGACTGTGCGAGTCCAACACACATACGACTGAATCCTCCTAAACTCAAAGATTAATGAGCTGCACTAATGAGGTTCTGTTAAGGCATTCAGGATTCCAATGTTAAGTCACTTCCTCCGTGACTTTATAGCCTCCTCCATCGTAACTGTTGACGTGGGACATGAAAATGTTGAATGCGATTCCCCTCCATTTCAGAACACCTCGCCATCCCCAGTTAGCCTAATGCCTGCAAAGCACAGGGACAATGCCATACGCAGCCAATCTGTCAAACCAATTTGGAATTTGTGCTCAGCCCAAAAGTTATATTCAACCCAGGAGGGATGAATGCGAGTGAGAATGTCTACCTTTGAAAAGCTCCCTGCTTTGACCAAATCATATGCTGTCACTCGTAAGCTTTAGAAGGCCTGCACTTTTCATCAAAGCCCTTGATGGCTACCTTTCACAGCACTGTCGAATACACCCTCAAAAGCTTCCCTCCCTCCTTTCCACCCTTCTCCTCTCAAATCTCTTTCTTCTCTCCTCCAATGTGGACTCCCCCTCTTGCCTCCCCCTCGCTTCAATACTGCCATTCCCCTTGTCCTTAATCCATCCCTCCCTCCTTAATCAAACCCTCAAATCCCCCCCCAATTTTTTTCTATCTTTGGGTGTGTGGGTGTGTGTGTGTGTCTGGGTAAGTGTGACTCTAGTTCTGTCAAGGTAGATGAAACAGGGAGAATTCAAATTCAACACAGTTGTAACTGCCATGGTAATAATCCGCCATTATTCTTCCCATGTGGTGGAAGGCTGGTGTTACTGGCCTTGTCTGGCTTTATTTGCATATTTGTTCCCCCTTTGTTTCTTTTGATGAATTATTTACCGCCAGCCGAAATGACGGCAGAGATCACTGACGGCTGCCGTATCGTAGACGACTGCTGTTCCTCTTTATGATTATTCCGTTTTTGGGTTTTTTCGCTCATGTTCTGCAGCAGGTTTGTTTTAGCACCGCCAGCCGAACCTTTCCATCACGCAGAGGAAACCGTCCTCCTTTGTTGTTGCAATGATTACAGAGTGGAAACCAGCAAGGAGAGGGAAAAAGGGACAGAAGGCAGAGTCGAGATCAAATGGAAAAATACTGTAAACAAAAATATGCTGCAAGTGCCACATCACACATATCCCCCATGCACAAATAAGTGAAAACACACGTCTCCCGACCAATCAAGAGGCTGGAAACATTTGTGAAGAAGCACTCAGTATAGAATCATTTCTGCATCAAGCACCATTAAAGTGATCCTGCTGGAGTTTAGATGAACCCTTTAACCTAAAATTCAACATTTTTGGAAACTGTTACCAGGAATTTATTTACCTGAGCAAAATAAAACTGGTGCTGGTTGTGTTTCCAACACACCCCAAGATTCTAGAATGTTTACTTCTTAGCTATTTGTTCACGTATGTGCCCTACATTTAGCTCCCCCGCCTTGTCGGATATTCTTCCACAAACCCAAAATCCAGCTCAAGAAAGATGCTCAAAGGAACCTGGGCCTCCAGGTCATTCATCTACTTGTCAAGGCTCCCCTTTTTCTTTCTTTGCTCCATTTTCAAAGCGGATTTTTTATAAATGAAAAAGAGAAGTTTGCAGCAGCACATGAGCTAAAACACGGCACATGCACGGAAGTGTGGAACCCAGCAAGTGCACATCCCCAACCCTCAAGACCTCAAGAGACCCTGAAAAGTCCAACTATCCTACTAAGTACCTTTTTTTTTAAAGGAACATTTCGGATACAGTTTTTTCCTGGGTAATTTAGGTGGAAACATGCAAAGGTTTTAAATTCTGGGTAAATGATAAAAGTTCCTGCTGTGAAAAAGGGAGAAAGACGCACAACTTTGAAGGTTATCGGCAGATTTAGCAAGAGAAATGAGCCCATTCCTCAGCATGCCTCCTGCTTCCGTAACCAGTCTGTTGTCCCAAAACAGGTGACACCACAGCCCGGTTCAGGAGTCAACGCTTCTCTCTCACACCCGGTGAGTGTACATCAAAACACACAACAAAAGCCAAGATAGCTACATTAACGCCTGCCTCAGTCATTGCAAAATATTACCTCACCTAAACAAGACAGACATGTCTCACGGTCTCATGTCAAATAAATAAGATGAAGGCGCCCACCCTGATGTTGAAATATCCCCCCCCCCTTTTCTGCTGTCAACGTGTCAACACTGAGGCCTTTCAGCTTGGAAGGAGTTTTGAGAAATCCTCTACTTTACTCACCTAAAATCCTGTTTGTGTGTACATGAAACCCCAAAAAGTGCAACAAAGAAGAGACGCTATGTTCTTTAAAACACACATGCAACCATCTACATGGTTTTTCAGCTGTCAGTTTTGGGCGAACTGTCCCTTTAACTTTACCGCCACGCACAAAACAGTCCCTCAGGAGTCGTAATCACGGTGAAATACATTGACAAGCCGAGAGGCTGCATTCACAGTGTGTCCTAAACACACACTGTGCAGAACACACACGTGCTGCCGTGTCCCTGTATGGCCCTATCCAGGAATAACAATGCATAATTCATATCCCCAAGTCTTGTCTGCAGACAAAAGTCAGCGTTTGCATTTATTATTTATCGAAAACAGCTCACACGATAAATCCTTTAAGAAACAGACTACTTATTTCATCTCCTCTTGCTGTTTCTGTTTTGGCAAAGATTTAAGTGGGCTCATTAGCAGAGATGAGGGGACGAGAGGAGATGGAGACAAAAAAAGAGCAGAGGAAATGAGGGAAAGGGATAAAGGTAGGAATTAATGAGAGGCTTATGCATCAGAATTTGATTTGTTTTTGGGCCTGTTGGGTTTCTGCCACATTATAATAATACACTGGCACAGCTATACCGGTGCGGAGCCCTTTGCCTGGTGGATGGAATGCAGTTTATCGCAGAGTGAAAGGAGCATTTACCATCGTATGCTAATGACATCATCATTTATTTGAGAGTACTCGCAATTCTTGTTCTTCTTTTACTCCACCCCATCTCCACCCATCTATCATCATCAATGGCATGAGGTATTATCTTCGCAGAGGGTTTTTTATTCAGTCTGTGACGTGGACCCATGCACGCACACACACACACTCACAGTCATTTTTTAAAGCAAAAAAAAAATAAATCAAATCTGCTCTCGCAAAGGTTGAATAATTGATGTTATGTTAAAAAAGGGATGAAATAATCATAGCCCGTTGGATGTTGGAGGAACATCAAACCCAGAGTTGGAGGTTGGCAGGCTGGGCCGAGCGGGCTAGGCCCAAATGTATTTGGGACAGCTTCCCTGTGAAATTAGCATGAACAGTGCAGAGTTAGAGGATTAGGAGGTTTTTATGTTCTGCCCTCCACCTGACACTGTGTGTGTCACCCTGCTTTTCCGTGGCGTGTCGGCAGCGAGCGTACCCGCATTAGCGCAAAATGATTTTCCGGGGGGAAAAAAAAATAGCTTGCTCCAATGAGCATCCCAGCGGCGCTCCCAAGCAAGTGGAAATGGATAAATGACTGTGGTGGAAAATGACACACAGTTCATGAGAAGTGCTGACCTAATGGGAAGATATCGCCTACACTTGACAAGCAATGCGTCTCCGGGATGCGTCGGTAGCTTAGTAGAAGCGGGCCGCGGCATGTTGAGGATGATAAAAACAGAAAAGACCCTGATAAGGATTGTGTAAAATGAATGCAACAGGAGGAAGTTATTCTGCCTTGCTGGATAATTAGCATGACTCAAGAGTATCTCTATGCTAGCATCTCCTATTTGTTAACTGGTTCCTGACAACTTTATACATTCTGCTCTGTTCTGCTATGATTTCACGATGGCACTCAAATGGAAACATGTGAAGTAGACAAGTGGGCCTCATTTTTGTTAGCTAAACCTACATAGAGTGCTTTACATCTCCTGCATGCCCACCCATCCATAGACACACACGCAGAAACCACCATGCATCATCACTGCAAATGAACCCATTTTGGGACCACCTTTAAAGATTCCCCCATTTAGAAGACACCAGTCCATGATGAATACATTCATATTCCAACAGTTAGTGCAGCCATGCATCTCTGACCGATAGCTCCCAGTGATTGTGCCGTATAGATTTTCCCATTCACCAGCAGAGTGATATAAATGTTTATTATTATAAGTGTCTCACTTTACCATTTGCCATCTGCATTTTGGCCCACCACTTCCAATTTGCATGTAACAAATGATCTCTGGGAATAAGATGCAGTTTGGTCCGGAGTTGCATTTGTTCTCCTTTTTTTCCTCTCGCTTCTGGGGTTGAAATTGGAATTTTCTAGATAGCTCACACACAAATGAAGGGAACGGTGTGACCGTCAGGATGAGTTGCTGGATAAGTGAGAGGAGCTACGGACGCTGTGGAAGACAGAGGGAATCCTTACAAAGAGCCGGTTGGGAGTGGGTTTGCTTTCGCAGAGGCACTCGGCTGGATCTTTTGAATTCCTTTTGCGTGGTTCATTAAAACCCTCCCCTTCATCATATTTCGCAACTTGTGCTCAGTGGCGCTCTCTCTTTTTACAATAATTAATTCACTGCTCCAGCCCCCTCCTCCGGAGGCCAGTCCACGTTGCAAGAAGACCACCTCACAAGGATTTTCCCCTTCACCAGGTAAACACAAAGGAAGAAAAGAAGCACATTATCCACACGCAGGCCACACAATGCTGACCACCAGCACAGCAGGAAACAAGCGCACGCCCCCCCACACACCCTCTTACAGTGCATGTTATCGTTATGAGGTGTTATACACCAGTGACCACCAACACAGAGTCTCAGTATTGTCTAATCCACACTAGGGCTGAATGGAGCGCTCTATCCAATGGAGGGATTACACTGTGGGATTAATGGGACGTCTGATTTCAGCCATCGTGAGTGCCGGTAATAATAGGAGGTTTACTGAAATCGACATTTCTGCGTTTGTACGATGACAGCCTTTTTAAAACACTGTAAAAACAATCAGGACTTTCACCGATGGCCTCGTTGCTGCTTCGGTCAGGACCAGAATTTATCATCCGGTAAGTGCTGTGCTTCCCACCTTTCTGCAGAATATTGGGGAAAGCTGGAAGCACACTGCCACGCGACAAAAGAGTGGCGTCCTTCTCCTGGTTTGGGAGTACTCGACACGGAATTTTTCCTCAGAGCAATTGGTCAGGGTGTGGAAGTGGGCGTGGTCAAGGCTGGCGGAAAGATGGTGCAGCCGTGAGTAGGTCTGAGGAACAGCTAGCCCTGGTGGCGTGGCAGAACGAGAATATATGGAGTAATTAGATCAAGTAACTATCAATAACAACAAGGACGACAAGATCGGAAACAGACAGAAGAAGTCAGGCCACAGGTGGGTTATCATGGTAATGTGTTGAAAGGTGACATCAGACTGCTTAAATACAGCTGTCTGAACCATGCAGCAGTTAGCACATGTGGGTGTTGGCGTCCTCATGACATGTCTGAACTAATTCTATATGCTATTACTGATGTTAGTCAACATTCATTACTTTTTTAAAGGGAACGTTACCTTACATTTAGTCGTTTGTTGCGTTCTTATTTCAACTGATATCAAATCGGGCCTTATATGAATGTACCGTAGCGTGATGTCGCTGTTCTGTAACAGCAGAGTTCTACTTTCTGCTTCCTCTGATCTGCTTCCACCTGCTTTTTCACAACTCTCCTCATAGTCACTGAAGCGTGAGGGACTTGAAGGTTAGACCAGCCTTAGTGCATACACACACACACACACACATACACACACACAAATCCTTACATCATCTGATGCCTGCGATTCATCAGGAGGAAAAAATAGAGAACGACAGCAAAGGTAAAAAAAAACACTTTAGATTTCACAGGTCAGTATCTACCAAACAACGCACACCCTTTTCTGAGTGCGCACAAAAGGAGTAAAGGTATGTTAATTAGATCAGGTCTGATTAATTATATTTTTGCGAGGTCTTCGTGAGAATACAGAGCAGTCACAGTCTTCAGAGCTCGTTGATTACATATTAAAGCCACACTGTTGAACCCAACCTTCAAACCGATGCTCGGAATTCTGAACAGTTTGGTTTCTTCACGCTTTTAAAAAACAAACACAACTGCACCGCTCTGCAGGCCACAGAGTGATTTCTAACCCAAGTTAGAAATCTGCTGCCCAAGTTCTGAAACACCCGGGTGTTTTATCCAAGTTTTAGGACAGCCAATAAAAGCAGTGAACTTCTATGGCTGCAGCAACTGTAAAGGTCCTAAAATGTGACTATAAACAATGCATCTGTCCCCCCCTTCTCTCTCTCTCTTACTCACACACATGGACACTCGTATTTCTCTCTTTGTGCGGACTTTCGTCTACATAATACATTTCCCATCTCCCTAGCCTAACCCGAACCCTCTCAACTACTCTCCTAACCTTAAGACCATGTCTTACCCTTCAAACTGTTCCGTCCTCTTGTGGGGCCCGGCCAAAAAGGCCCCGCTTTGCAAAAATGTCCCCACTTTGCTAGTAGAAGGAGTATTAGGGACCTCATGATGTGCCAAATACACACAAAAATACGCACACAAACACACAGGGAAAAGACAGAGGAGGTGCGCTAAATAAACACAACTATTAGACAACCACTGCTGGGAAAACTAAAATACGTCAGAATGAAATTTCCATTTTCTGACAACCCACGTTTCCAACATCTATAATTATTATTATTTTATTTTTTTTACTCCTGTTCTTTTCTTCTTCATCTGTCTGCTGCGGCGCTGACAGCTACACGCCTCACAGAAGGTAATTACCATCAGCCATCAGCTTTTTATTCTTGTCTGAGTAAAAAAAGGCTCTACAGTAAATGCTGATATATTCTTATATGAGGCATTACTGCACACTTTTATGAGGTGGCGATGAGAGTCGCGCGGAGCCCGACAGTCGGTGCTGGAGGAGGCAGAGAGGCCTCTGTCAGGGAGGAGGAATTTGAGACTATTGTTTGACTGGCGTCCATATCTGGGAACTGAGAGCGTAAAGCAACAACTCAGCACCTTTAGAGGTCACATGATCAACGTTTCTTGGCAGAAACAGACAATAAAGCACTGGTTGAAAGGATTGACGGAGGCTCAATAAAGCAGAATCTAACCCTGATGACAGCATCATTATTTATAACACTGACACTGCAGCTTTATGATTAGACCTGATTTTACATGTTTTCATGCTGGTAGCAGCCATTGTGTTATACAGCGTGAGTTCAAACCCCAGCACAGGTTTTTGTTATTTCCTTGAAACCGAGCTCAGACGCATGGGTGCTGACGGAGGCCCCGCCGGCAGAAGGTGTGCCACAGCTGGTTTTAGTCACGGCCAATTAGATCAGCTGTCATTGCCGCCAAAGCCGGCGTGCCTGGTTCGCTTTCGGCAGCCAGGGTGAGGATTGTGGACTCGCTGATGAGCGCAAACTGGATTTAGTGAGCAATTAATATCAGCTGATACACCAAGAGCGAAAAAAATAAATAAAAGGAAAGTTTCTGCACACAACTAGAGCCCATCGTCATGAATATACTGTAGTTATGAGTGAATATACATGACGTTAGCACTAAAATGAAATAAATCAGGATTGTCTTTCATTATAAACACACGGTATACAAATCAAACTAAGACTGCTTCGTATACAGTCAACTACTCTGGATCTTTTCTGGGCGCTCGGCTCAGCTTTATTTTCAGATTTTCTGTTTTTCAGTGTGATTTAATGTCAATATGTACATTTCAAGTTTTACTGCTAAAACTGCTTCCAAATGGGCAAATTGGGACGTCCGTGTGGAACCGAGGCAGCTCTTGGCAAGGGAAGCTGACACGCCTCATATGTTATGCTAAAAGAAAAAAATGGTTGAAGGGAAAGTCTGAGGTTCTAAGCAGGAAATTGGGGGTAAATTGGCACATCTCTGCGGCTTTTCATTAATTGCGCGTGTGCTGTTGTCGAGGTGTGGCGGGGTGACAGACAGATGGGCGAGGGCTGACACATGTTTTTGGAGGAGTTTAATATTCAAATGCTCCTCATGTGTGAATACAAACACCTGGGGTAATCAGCTAGCATAGCATGAGTGGCGTGCGGGGCCATAAGCCTCTCTGTGTCTGCCCGTCTTCTTCTAGTCTGTCTGGTGTCAGATACACTGTCATGTTTTCTGGGCTGATTAAAACCACAAAATAACAATGAAAAAACAGTGTGGAGGTAATTTTTTTGTTTGTGTTGCGTCTGGCTGAGCTCTCCTCCATCGCTTCTCTGTGTCACTTTATTTCATTGCTGTGGGGTGTGATTAACTGCCTTCATCTCTTTTTGTTCAGAGCATCTCTCCTTTCATTGTGGGTCTCCGTCCTTTCGCTTCTCTTTTCTGTAGGATTGTTGTTTTTTTCCCCTTCTTTTTCCTTTTATGACACGCTCTTCCTTTCGTAAATCAAAACCAACTGAGGTGAAATCAGGTTATTACTTCAGCTGTTTCTTCTCTCAGTCGCTGTCAGACGCTTTCTCAGTTTTGTTTCCAAGTTCCTGGAAATGGTAGAAGTGAAGCAGAGATCAGCCGGTCAGCTGCAGGCTGATGATATCACATGATATTAAGTGGAAAGGCAAACCACTCAAGTTCCGATGTTTTGAGATGGATGTTCAAACAGCCACATTAGTGCTTCTGGCTCGCAGTCTGGCTGAATTAGGGTTCCAAAAGTACTTCCTGATTGGTCAAGGATCCATAAAGAACCATAAAGATTTAAAAGCGCCAGTTACTCTTGGTTTAACTTTCGAAGTTAAAGTATTTGGAACATATTTTTAAATGCCCGTTGATGGATTTTGACTTCAAATCCTCAAAAATTTTAATTAATTAAAATGATGACAGATCCATAAAGAAGGTTTCAAAGGTTAACAAAAGTAGAGATTTTTTTAAAAAGATGGCACGCTTCATAAAGTTTGAAGTGGTAGAAGGATCAATGGCAACAGTCAAAATTAATTGGGAGGGTTAAAGAGTTGAAGGACGGAGCTGAGCGTGTTCTGGAAGCAGACATAAAAACAAGCTCGGCTGAAGACGGACGATGAAGACGCAGCAGCGTCTTTAACAGTGACGGATGATCAGCAGAAGAAGAAAAAAACAAAAGACTGGAAGGAAAGAGGGGAAAAAAGGGAGACATGTAAACGAAGCAGAATAACCCCACTAGTGGTGTGTTACACAGGAAATAAAGACAAGTCAAAATAAAATAACCTCATTCTGCAACCTTGGGGAGAAAAAAAGGAGAAGATGAATGGTGAGGTGTGGCTGCAGCCCTCAGCAGCTTCACACGGCGGAAATTAGATGAGTGAATAGAACAAGAGAGGTCACAGGAAGGTGCTAACGAAGAAACTGGAATGCAGTGTGAATGAAATGGCTGCAAATTAAAAGATTAGTGTTGGATTTTCAAGGAAATGTTATCTGTTTAGTAAGGCTGACACTTTAAATGCTAATCTTTGAGCCCATGTTTGTGTGTTTCACTGCAAGGCCGTGTGACAGCGGCAGGACCACAACGGGCCCAGTTAAACCACTTGAAAACCAGTGCAAATGGAGGATCTTAACCACCCGACCGAAATAGCCCTCATTTAAAACTAACAACCAACGACCCAACGGGCAAATGATCATCTCACTACGCTCCCTCCTTTGCAGCAGCCTTTATCCACAAACCTTTTAGGAATATTTGTTTTACTTGTTCAGTTTAATAGAGCATATTTTGGTGCAGGTTTGATGAATGGAATGGATTCATTATGCACGTCCCAGGCGCTAAACAAGGCACCGCTGTTTTAATCCCAGCAGCTTTTTCACCTGTGCAAATTACTGCGTGTAAACAAGGTGGATGGCGCTGGATTGATGTGGTTAGCCACTTCCCTGGCCGGGACAGGGCCCACTCTGGAGAAATAAGCCATTTCCTGCTCGCTGAAGGAACGGCACACTCATCTGTAACCTCCCGTAATTTGTTCCATGTGGTGGGCGGAGTTAATCTGCCGAGGATTTATAAGACTCGGCGGGAAACGTGTCAAGCAATTAAACCATTAGAGAGTTGTTTTCACCGTTTTCATTTAACATTTTAATTCTTGGGGAGCACAGCGCGATTAAGGAACATATTTAATGAATGATGCATTACTTTAATATAAACACCTGGATGTGCTTATTCTCCTCCGTGCAATAATCCCAACGATTTCCAGATGGGCGGTGATGAAAGTGGTTCTGTATGCACAACATTACGCACATTCAGAACAGCAAAATTCCAACCCTATAGCAACTCAGCTGGAGCCTTACGAGTCTCCACAAGAGGCCACAAACACTTTCCAGAGGAATCGAAATCAAGAGTCGAGACAACTTTTAATGAACACTTGAAGGAATTTGTCAAATTCCTGGATAGAAAAACAGCTTTCGTGGCTCCTTTGGTGTGTTCTTTGGCATCGGCCTGACAAGTGTTTAATGTACCAGCGCCGTAAAGCCGCAGATATATAGACTATCCAAAGTGAAGGAAATGCCAGGAGGGTGGAGTTGGCTACGTACAGTATATGATTTTCAACCTGGAAACCAGAGTTTGTGTCCTGTTTGAACCCAAACATCACTCATCTTTACCTTGTAAAGCCACATGAGAAGGTTTTCTGCTTCATTAACGCAGCATAGCATCAAAGTAGAGATTTAATGTTGAATTATCATCTGCCAGTGCTGATTGAATGGTTTAATAAGCTACTGTCAGAAATGGAATTTAATAAAAAGGACATGCTTTTGAGAGTGCGTAATAATAACCTTATATTGACGTGGGTCCACTTCAATGAATGTTGCTCAGCCTCGGCCACATGGAAGTGTGGAATTAATAAAAGTATCCTAAATGCAGCTATAATCTATTTAATTAATGTAATCAGATGAACAAACCGCTGGGCTGGAACGACGTTTGGATGCAGTCTGGGAAAAATCACATCAGAAGCTGCTGTTCCCTCTTGTAAAGGTTTAATTCCTATTTCTGTCATTAGTGTTACACGTGGGACTTTAAGTCGAACACGTGTGACATTTAGTTGCATCTGTGGGATAAAATGTTTGAAATCCAAACGTGCGTTCATCCTGTTCTCATCCGCAGATTTCAGGAAATGTCACACTGATGAAGGTACGAAAAACCCTCAAATTAATGCATCCACGGGCCTCCGGCGTGTTTATCAGAGTTAACGTCTCGTGATGAAAAGCCGGAATTCCTAATTGGTTCGTGTGGAATCTCTAAAAATAAGAAACAGAAACGCATCTGACTTTGAGATCTTATCTCATCTCCATGGCAGCTAATTTTGAAAACTGATCCCAAATAATCTCCAGGAGAGTTTGGATAAAACAATAATGCAACAAGTACTGCATTTCAACCAGAAGTGTGTGTGTGTGTGTGTGTGTGAGAGAGAGAGAGAGAGAGATAAAGAAGCATTCCAGCCACAGTTGCAGACATGTCCTGGCTAATCCAGAGGCCAAAGCACAGGCAGTTGAGTTTCCATGACCTCAATGTGCTGCAGAAATATGCGTGCACGTACAGTCCCCACAGACTTGCAGGAGTCTGTAAGAGGAGATTTGTTGTATCAGCTTGAAAAGGTGGCAGCTGGTCACACGCAGGCTACTTTTCCCTCGCAGTTTCCTTTGATCTTGCTGCTGATTCACCCTTTCAGCTCTTGCCAGTGATCACACATTGATCACACATTTGATCTTATAGCTCCATGAAATGATTGATGCCAGTATTGCGTATTGAAGTCCTGTATTTTACTTTGCTAATATCAAAGACAAATGAATGGAGAAACTATGGAGTAGTGGAAAGCGTTCTGTCCGTCTCGGTCTCCTGCTGCCGTCTCCATTCTCAATAACAATATTTTGTCAATGAGTTGATTATCAACCAAACAGAGCAACAGAAAAGTGTGTTTGGTATTGCCAGAGGAGTTCTGTCATCTCCACAACCATTACTCCTATTAGCTGACATTTAAACGGTTTCCAGAGGATCACCGTGGCAAATGACAGCCTTGTGAATTGACAACCGACCAATTAATCTGCTTTTAATTGCTCAACAGGTTTGCACAGTTATTATATTTTCTCCTCTCTGTTTCTTTCCAGCGTTCAGCAGTGAATTCCACTCTCCCTGGCCTGACTCACCACCTGCCTGACACGCATAAATGTGCTCTTCCACTCCTCTGGAGGTGAAGGTGTGTTGCAGTGTGTTGCCGTTCAGCCATGCTGGGATTTAACATATTTGGAAGAAAACATTCAGAATCAGAATGGAGAGAAGAAAACTGCAGCCGCCCCACTGATGACAGGTTTACACTGATAAAAATAATGGTGTAGTGAGGCCTTGATGGGCAACAATAACATATTCCTGTTCTCCTTCCTTTGAAAAGCCTCAGAGTGGTTCCACTGAAATTACCTCAGGAAAAAAGTTCCCTCTAACCCAAATGTTTCCCAGAGAGTGAGAGTTGGGGGTTAGGATCTCTTAGATTCCCCGGAATTCTTCAGTGCTGGCGCTGTGTGGTGGACGTGGGACGAACATATTGAGAAAAATATCGTATGTATACTGAGGAATAGTCAGTGCCACCGAAGTCAGTCCTGCCTCACAGTTTATGATGGGTAATAACTCTGGTGTTGCATCTGCAGCCTGCATATTTCCTTTATTATACACAAGAAATCATTCAGAAAGCTTCAGTGGTTTAAGTATGATATTGAAAATATTTTAGTTATTTTGTTCCTCTTCATTATACCTCCCCTCATGAATCAGCAACATGTCTTTACTTCCTTTGAGCCTCAGAAAACACACACACAAATACTTCCATACATTTCTTTTGCATTTTCCTACATAATAAATGTGAACCCAGTTGTAACAGGAAGTGTGAAAATAAGAGTTTTCATTTGCTCAGTTTGTCAACGTAGACGAGAAAAGAAGCAAATCAGCAAAAGTAATTAAGGAGAAAGAGAATTGGAATGTGGAATTATCTGGGCTGAGTATAGCTGGACTCACTTTAAAATAGATTTATTTATAGTCTTTATGGTATTTGATGAAATCCAGTAAATCCCAAGACGAGAACTGAAATTCTTCTGCTTGTGCATAATGATCAATGCACTTTATTTGAGTAAACAGCATCTGAAAAGACATGCAGATGTCTTATCAAATGAGTCGGACACTACATTTGATTGCTTTTTGCCGTGCGTGGTTTTCCCGGCAGAACTATCCATCTGCAGACCGGAGCAGATGCCCATTTTACCCTCATTTACCTAATGTATTCATATCCCAGGTTGGCAGATTCACATGGAGCTTCCAGACCTGCACTCAGAAAGCATCATTTAGCACGTGGCTGACGCACAGCACCGACTTTTTAGCACCTGTCTGCAGGAAGTCCATGGAATTGATCCAAGAGGGGCATCAATAGGTTACTTTGGTTCTTTCCTGGTTGCATGTCTTGTTTGCTTTTAGTTGTTCAGCTGATGTTCGCACTGTTTCTGGGCTGCGTATTAACCTGTTTCCATTTCAGGGGTTCAAAGGTCACTCTCTCTTTCAGAGAAGCGGGGTACCTGAAAACCCTCTGTGGTGTGGGCACCAGCTGGGTCTCATTACCTCAGCTCAGCCTATAGCAGCGTTTGCTTTTAATTTAAAGGCCAGTGGGCTTATTTCATCCTAGACCAAATGTACTCTGGGAATATTCTTCTTTCCAAGGTGATACAAGATTTCCGAGTAATCTGTCCCAGGCAGATGGGCAGACGACTCCGATAAATATGCACGCCGTCGCACACGTTCAGCTGCTGGTTCTTGCTGGCACCGATCTGAATCAGACGGCGGCACGCAGGTCCTGCTGAGTGAGTGACTCACTGGGCTGGAAGGCCGAGGAGGACTTTCTCTCTCCGTCGCCCGTTACAGTGCACAATAGCTGCCTGTTTTCGCAGGTCTCTGCCCCCCCCCACCGACTCCGCTCTGTTTTCATATTGTCTGTGTCTCCGTCTCTCTCTGTGTCTCGGCTCCTACAGCTGATTACATGAATAATTTAGGGTGTGTAAATCCTCAGCAGCTGCTCTCTCTCTCTCTTGTTTGAACGCCCTCTCCCTTCTCTCGTTTCTCTCGTTCAGGTGAGCTCAGAAAGGGTTTTTCCCTCAACCTCGTCACCTCTCCCTGCCCGTCTGCCTTCCTGTTTCTGTGCCTGGGGTTAAGCTTTGTCTGGCTGCCTGTCTCCTCTCGCTCTCTCCGTCTCTCTAATTACGGTTGTGGCAGCGTCTTCCCATGGCTCTCTGCGACTGGCAGGATGGCATTTTTATACTGGAATGATGGGAATTTTTGTCACAGTTATTTCTGTGTGTGTGCGTTTCACTTTTTTACTCTGGAGCTTTGCTTAATAACCAAGACCAATACTTTGGATTGTACAAGTGAAGGGACAAAACACTTTAAAACATATCTAGGACTGTTTTTTCTTTCCTTTTTCCCCCCTTCAATCAGGCTCTTTGATAAAACCCAAGCTATATTTTTTCTCATTTAAAACTGAACTAATTTCATGTTGAGTAGAAAAGACAGAAACTATGCCCCGACCCAAAGAATTCCAGGGAAATAGTTTGAGGTTAATTGAAGGAAAGGAGGCAGCAGAATAGAATCATTACCTTTGGCTTACTTAAATAATTTCTCGCCCACCCCTTCTCCTTTCAGCTTCCATTGTTCAATGCCAGGGACAATCTCTCCAATATGGCTGCTAATCTAACTTCAAAAGGTTGCCGTCCATGTTAAGGCACTACTTAATTGTGATAAGGAATTCGCTTTCATGCTCAAAACCCTCTCTTCTGCTCATCTGGACAGAGCTCATAAATATCGAGTCCCCCCGTTTTCAATGCCAATTAAAATTAGAATCGGTCACATTTTTCTCTGTCAGCCATTTCCTTTTGCACACTGAGACGTGCGTGGGCCGCACACAAAGATGCACAGGGCCAGACATTAGCATATGTGAGCCTGGAGCTAATAATGAGCAGCACTGTCCAAAAAACTGGAATTTACCTGTTCGGGATGGGGCTCCCTCATTGTTACTGGTGGTGACACATCAGCGGAAGGCCCCGTTGTGTTGTTCACACACAACTCGATACCGCCGTGCTTTAGTGACACACTCTTCGCCAAAACATTCCTAAGTATCAGGTTTTGGAACTCGAAGGCTTTGACCTCGGCTCAGAGGTCACGCCGTCTAGCCCAAATTTCTGACGTAGCGCGAATCGTGTGAACTGGTTTTCAGGGTTTGGATGAAGAAAGCGAGAAAGTGGAGAAGAAGTTTTGACTCCGGTCTGTTTCCCTTCACCTCAGCTCCCTACTGAGAGTATTGAAGGCCGCAGTCAGCCGGACAGGCTGATCCGTCTGGGTCAGCGCTACTCGTTTAGCAACCCGAGCCATGAAATGTTTATGGATCCCTGTGCACGTGCCGGCGCATGTTTACGACGCTTTGTGTGCACGCTTACACCCTGACTTGTGGTGCAAAGAGCTGAAAACCTTCATGTTTTCCCTCTCTTCTCTCCCTCTCTCTCTTTTTTTGCAGCGTGGCCTTATTACCCAGGTGTTTAGCCCCCGCCGGAGGAAGTGCTTGTCAGCGATGACGGTCTGCTACCAAACACTGCCAGAAGGCGGAAAACATGGAAGACGCAGACGGAGAGGTGAATATGTTTAAAATAGCATCTATCTGTCTGTCAGTCTGTCTGTCTGTCAGTCTGTCTGTCTGTCTGTCTGTCTGTCTGTCTGTCTGTCTGTCTGTCTGTCTGTCTGTCTGTCTGTCTGTCTGTCTGTCTCTTTCTTCAGCAGGGTGTGTTGGTGGTTTTGCCAGTCAAACCTTTACTGGTGGGTCAGTGGGTTCCTGCACTCCCTCCCCAGCGGAGGGAGGGGGTGGGGGGTGGGGGGGTGTACAAGCTGTTGACAGGGATTTATGAGCTGATAGTGTCAGACTGCAAGCACAACAACAGTCTCCCTGTCTCTGCCTGTCTGCTCATAGAGGGAGAGACAGAAACTGACAGAAGGAATCGAAACGGGAGGGAGAGAAGGGGGGGGATGAGGCAGCAGAATGAGCTGACAGTAGAAGGAGCCGCGTGAGAGAGGGATGGGAGGAAAAAAGAAAAGTTTTTTGAAAAAGCGGGCATGGGAGGGGGCAGGATGGGATCTGAATTTGATGTGGTTTTGAGGATTTTGTTTCCTTCTTGACACTCCATCTCTTCCGCTCCCGTCCGCCTCCCGTCAGAGTCATTTGGCCCGGATGAGGGACCAAAGGCTATTGTTGGTCTCACCCACAGTGGGGTTTGACAAACATGTCTTTAAAGGAAGAAAAAAAAAAAGAAATGGGAGGAAAACCAAACGTGGAAGTGTGTGAGAGTGGTTCATCAGAGTGAGTCATGCTGGGAATATCCAGTATTGAGTGACACACACTGAGCCCACTGTCTGTCTCATGAATGAGGGACAGTCTGGCCAATATTCTGAAGGGTCAGACCTTTAGTCCCAAGTCCACTTTGATTTGATGAGTCCCAATGACACGTACAGAATTAGCCACCTGGATACATGGCTGAGGCAGCTTTGGGGTATTTTTCCACCTGATATAAAGGAATGGAAGCCAAATTTAATTATCAACACTTCTCTAATCTCACTGACCTTCACTGAAGAATGTTGTAGGATCGGGCCTAAAATAGCGACCCATCGCAAGTGTTGTGACGCTGATAATAACAGTGATCCGGATGTGAAGTCAGCCAGATTGACATTGTAAAGCACACATACCCCCTGAGGACAGTGTGGAGAGCTATTCTTTTCTAGGTTGGTTGTTTTTTAATGATATGGTGTGACAGAAGACTGATTTATGAGGCCAGTTTCAGTTCCCACACACCGTCGGATTTGAACTTGCAACCTGCAATACACTAAATATTTAGAAATCAGATGGATGCAGGAAGTGGCACATTTCAACTGACTGCTCCCAGTGTGAGCACTGATGACAGTGTAGTAGGTCCCAGTAAGCCAGGAATGGTTCTGGACATAAATACCGCTGTTCAGAGAAGTAAAGGGAACAAACAATCATTACAATGTAGCTCACTTCGAAAATATCAATGTGTCCAATTAGGAAGCAGTAATGATTGTGGATCGGCTTCCCCTGCTGCTGCGCAAATGGGACAGAAACCAGGTGGAAAGGAGAGACAATTAGCACAATTAGCAAAGCAGCCTCTATCGCTCCTCATCCTTTCCGCCTCATTATCGGCTAGTTTTGCATTTTCTTCACCCAGTCCCAGTTACTGGTGGTAGCATCAAATTCCAGGTCCTGCATAAGTTGGTCAGGTAGTGCAGCTCCTCCAGGGAATCTCATCCTTAAAAACTGTGGTCAGGAGAGGCAGCAGGAGACCAGGTAATGTGGAGAGGGCCACAGGACGTTCAACAAACTCAGGAGGAGGATGGTTGTCTGCGCCATGTGTAAGGAGCAACAGTAGGAACAATACCAGAGCCCCAAAAGTGACCTTCAGCAGGCCACTTACGTGCATGTTTCTGCCCCGGGACTGCATTCATTGGACCGCCCATTCCCCAGACCTGAATCCAATCAAGCACAGATTATTCAGGAATTGACTGATGCCTTAATCCAGGTCTGGGATGAGATCCCCCAGTAGACCATGCATTGTCTCATCAGGATCATACCTTGATGTTCTAGAGCAAACGTGTGCATGGAGGCCAGACAATAAACAAACAGTAAATGTGTGTACATTTCAATTTTAGAAACCTTTAATATGGAGGCTAATACTGGTGCCGTGTTCAGTTTCAGCCATTGTTGAGTTTAATCTTAAAGACATTGGAAGTTTGCATGATGCAGCTTATTCTCTCACACGACCTCAGCAACATGTCTGTGTAGATTCTCAATCATCCAGGTTCATAGTTATCCAAGGTAGTTTTCTGTGTCAACTGGAGAAGAAAAACAGGAAAACAGGTCCGTTGACACCGAAAACCACCTTTGACACCTCACCAACAATCTCTGTGGTTGAATATAATACAATAAACACCACATTTGTCCATATGTATTACTATACAAATCATTGTATGTCTTTTGTTGTGTGTTGTGTTTGTGTGCAGATCTGCAGCGAAAGCTGGAAATGGGAGAAAAATGTCAACTGGAGAGGACTGGTGGAAAGTGTTTATGTTGCTTTTTAACAACAGAACTCAACAAAAATGTTCACAATACATAATAGATCTTTGTCATGTGATATGTATCATATCTGCTGTCAGGGGACTAGACGGTGCATTTATGAGGGACTACAAACCCACATGTGTGAACCTGACTGTAGTTATTGTGGCTGAGAACATGTTTTCCAAACTGGTGTAAAAAAGCAATATATTATTAATATTCATCTATGAGATGTGGACTTTCGCTGTCAAGTTCTGATCAGTTTGGTCATGAGAGAACACAGGAAATATTAATGACACGCATTCATACAATCTGCAGGGATCACGTGGAGGAGAATATAGATTATTAACCACTGTATGAAAAATTTGAATAAAGGTTTTTTTGTGTGTGGAAACGTTCTTCCTCGCTTCAGAGCGCTTTTTGTAACTCAAAGTTGTTTCCTCTGTAACAACAGTGGTGCTTTCAGGTGCAAGGGGTTTTCTTCCTTTCAACAAACTCAGCGCCTTAAACCTGCCGACGCTGACTGATTAGTCTTTTCTGCGAGCAGCGGTGAGTCCTGGGGCCTCGGTATCTGCCTCCCACCATCTCTGACTGTGGTTACAAACCCCAGCCACACGGTCAGACGTGGGCCCCTCATGTTTTCTACGGACTGTTTATCACACTTCCTCTCTGTCTCCGTCTGCACTGGGCCCCCAGTTGCTCCACCAGACAGAACACTCAAAAACACCCCATTAGAGTCCAAATGGTATATGATAAGTTAAAGCTTCAAAAATAAGCAGGAAGGAGCTGGAAGACTGTTTTTGCTCCCTCACAGATGCACGTAAATGTTTTAATATTGCGCCGGACTGATTGAAAGTCGCCAGTACGGAATTGAATGTCACACCAAGTAGTTTTTATTATAATATCCCTCAGCGCTATAAGCGCGCGCTGCTCGCTTTTATTACGCATCGATAAATCATGCACGATTCAGTGCGTTTCATTGGAATCTGATGTTATTGATCTAAATGTCAGGTGAAATGATTTTATTTTCTGGGACGTCTTTTCAACTTTCAGCCTCCGTGTGTGTTGGATCAGGCGCTGAAGACACAGATGTCCTCGAGAGAGAAGAAAGAGGCAGCCACCTCTGCCTGCAGCGCCACACATTTGACCTAAATCCTCCCAGCTGCTGTCAGGAGCCTGAAAACTGCATGAAATTATGTTTATGCGGGGGGAGAAAGAAAAGACATGCAATCATTTATTTAAGGACACATCTTTAAAGACACGTCTTCCCTGTTTCCCACTTATTAATATTTCCCAAAGTCGTCCATGTGAAGTCTTCCACATCAGCATGCATGAAACACACAGCACCATATTCCATAACAGAATAACTTAGAAAGAGCCAACTTGGCCTGTTTTGTGTAGGAAAAGTTGTCGCGGCACAAGTATGGGGCTCGTAACTATTGAGTTAGCACTTTAAGTTCATGTGAAAGGCTCTTTGCTGTGCAAAGCCAACAAGAGCCCAGTGGGAAATTGACTAAAAAGTCAGGAGGGCACCTTTCAACCCATTAGACACGAGCAAAATGCAGCTTTTTGACTCCCATTTTTCAATTTTTGGAGGAAGCCATTTTTTGGATGGCATCAATTTTGGCACTCTACAGATGTGTCTTAAATTGCAACTTTTTTTTATCTTATTTATCTTTATGTTCTTTTCCCTTAACATAAAAATGTGATATGTGATTCTGCACGGCGAGCATTTGCACGTGTACACGGTAAAGCTCCAAATTAAAAACAGGGAAATGACAAACAAGATAAGTTCAGGACAGGTTACAACCCCAACTGCTACCCGCTGTAATGCCGTGAAATGTCACATTATTGTCCACATGCAAGCGCCTGTTCTGTTTTCTCCTCACGCATACCTTAGCTAGGTTGTGCACAAGCCTGCCAGCCGTTAACGCTGCACAGGAAGTGTGTGGGAAATGAGATCAGCCTTAAAAAAAAGGTAACGCCTGAGCCAACAGTCCCAGACCAATAACTGCCACTGACTGCACCTGACACGGAGATGCTAAAAACCTAGCATGGAAAAGCAAGGCCAGAACAAACAGGTGTAAGAAATAAGATTTGAAAGGATGTAGAAAGTAAGAAGATTGGCTGGATGACCAGAACAGGTTAGACATGACAAGAAAATAAAAAACAGACTAAAATAAATAAAATTACTGTCCATCCCTGTAGAACGACTATGATGAAAAATATTGCTAAAGTGGGCCGGAGGCTCTGACACTGTAAATGCACGGTGGTTGTCAGCCCTGAGCATAGCAGAGCAGCAAAAACCCCCAACTCTGTACAGAAGAAAAACATTCAGAGCAGTCTGGGTGGAGATTAAAGAACAAGAAGTACAGCACAAAAAAAAACAACGATCAGACACATTTGGTTAAAAAAATATTTTCAACGGCTAAATATATCAGCAGGGCTGGGCTTAACACAGCGTCTTCGTGTGTGAAACTGTCACCGTGATGAAAGGAGGTCTAACTGAAGCTGTGTGTGTGCGCGCGTCTATGTGTGTGTGCATGTTCCAGCGTGAATGCATGTAGCAGGACTGAGAAAGAAAAGAGTGTTTTCTCCTTATTTGCCAAGGTTGGAGGCTGGATGAGTGGTGAAACATTCACCGTCTCCAACAACGGCAACTTTTTCAGTTGTTTGCTGAGGCGAAACTCTGAACCTTTGATATTCTGATAGGTCCGAGTCCCTCTGTTAGAGCTCCTGAATGCCAGATGATTTATAGGTTCTGAGCAGCTGATACTGGATAATTATTGGTTTGCCCTCCCCTCTCTTGACCCAATCACTCATGATGTGGCTGCTCGACAGGACGCTGACACACCTGTTACCACGGTGCATCATTCATAGCTGTTTATGAATATGAATAAAAGACTCCAACAAATCAACAGGGCTGTTGACTTTTCATAGCCTCGAAACACAATTCATCCAGGATTGTGCCAGAGATCAGTTAATGATTCAATGACTGGGCGATGAATTGTGCGAATTTACGCGAAGACCAATGAATAAGTAATGAAACGATTAACCATTTAATTAGCAAAACAAACCAAACGTGTCAGAGAGACCGGCAGCGCTAGATTTAGTTCTCTGACAAAAACAATGCAAATTCACTGTTTAACATCAGGTGGAGCAGAAATGCGTCACCGCAGAAGATGCATCAGAAAGAACATTTTTCACTTCCTTTGACAAAGATCTGAAACTTTGTTTCAGTTTCAACCTTTAACCTTTCCAAACTACAAAACACCGATGCTTCTTTAAGCCCCTCCCTCTCCTCTGTCCATTGATACTTTGCCAAAGTCATTAGGAAACTCTGGTGGCCGGCCTTGACTCCACGTAACAATTTTTTGTCATCAAAGCTACTGACAAGCGGTTCTTCACCCTTACAAATTGTGGCCTTCGAGACAGGTAATCAGTTCTGCCGGCCGGTGGAGCGCCATCCCTCGCTGCATCAGAGGTGATTTGGTGCTCAGACTTGCTGCGCCGGCGGTTAAATCCAGGTGAAAATAAGGCCGGGTTGAAAATAACACGGTCGGACTTTGTTATTCTGCAGCCTGCCGTAGTGCTCTCCATAGAGCTCTGGAATTTCACCCCAGCACCTCATCTTCCTTGCTAACACCTCTTGGTTTGTGGGTTGCAGGTGTGTGAGAGTTATCTCACCACCTTTTTCATGCAACATCCAGTCAGGGTTACCGGCTCCTTGGAAAATAACAAGAGGCACCTTGTTGGGAAGGCCTGATTGTCTTCATCCATACCACCATGGTGACTTTTTTTTTTAACTCAATGCATTCATATAAGTGTCCAAGACTTACCACACAGTGTATGCAATTAATTACTTAATTACCGGATCAGTCAACACCTGTCCTCTGCAACCATGAATTGTCTCACCTGGACCAAAGAGAAGATTCTGTATCGCCATGCTGTTAGCTAATTGGTCGCAAAGCAGGAGAGAGCTTGGTATAAATTCACTGTTAAATTTGATATAAATTCAAATGACACGTCCCTCTTTTGATTCTCATTGTTACACAGCACATGCATGTTTCTAAACATGGGATGATTTTGGCAACCCGTCGATTAAGTCAGTGTTTTAGGGTATTTCTATTCTGATCGGTAGCGAGAATATTCAACATAAAACATGGGAAATACCTCATGAATTGTTACTATCTGTGTTTATCGGGGACATGTTTAGAGAGCACTGACAAAATTTAGCTTTAGCTGATTCTTGCCAATTATGATGTAACCCAGACCCGAGCTGTGGTTTCTGTAGGCTAGCTTTTAGCATTTATGGCATTGAAGACTACTACACTGAAAAATGAAGGTGTACTGACACTGGTGTAGAGGCCCTCCACGACCCCTGACCAGCCTCATTATTTGCTGGTTTTGAAAAGAGGACTTGAGGTATCGAGGTGGCCTTCTTAGCACAATTAGCAGTAATTAATAAAAGAATACAACCCAAGGCCTAGACTTAAAACAAGGACCCTGCCCCAGAGCTACAATACGATGTTATATAAAAGATTGGTTCTGCTCCCATCAGGCTGAACAGAATATTCCCGGGCGGTATTTGATGTCATCATCTTGGAGAACACTAGGAAGAACATGCTACGAAGGCTGTTCAGTTCTCCTCAGTTCTGAGATGTTATTAAAAATATATCAATCGAACAATCAGGATGGGGAAACGTGATAAGGTGAGGAGCGCCTGAAACAGGACGTGAAGGTTTTGCAGCACCATGATTCACTCTAAACAGGAGATCCATGTGTCACTGGGGCAGCAGGCTCTGCTGTTTTCATTTGTTCTTGCAGGGATGGGGGGGGACTAATTTAGCAAAAAATACACTTGGCTGGCTGATGCAACACACTGAAATTTCAGGAGCATTCGCGCACAATAAAGCACTTCTGTTGGACCACCTATTGAGTTCTGAGTGTTTGTGCATGTTCACAACTCCGTGTTTTGCGTGCTGTGCTGCATGCATGGGTGGCTGTGTGTGTACCTGCCACTCATTTACACAAGAAATAGACGCTTCCTCTGTTATTCGCTCCTGCAGCGCAGCCTGAAGGCAGTTTTCATCAGCGGCTGTGCTGTTGCATGCATCTCTTCTTGCCCATCCTTCTTATAATACAGATTTTTTTTCTCTCCTTTTTCGGGCTTGTTGTGTTAAATTCTGAAGTCATGTAATTTAAAGTCAAGCCCGTAATCAGCTTGTGCAGTTTAGCGCCGCAGCCGTGGCTCCGTTTTTGAAGTTTTTATCCCCTTTTCTACATGAAAAGCTCTTCCGCCGTGAGATAATTACAGTGGTTTTGGACAAATTTGGCAACGGGAGACCGTGTGTGAAGATGACTGGCAATAAATACACAGCTGACCAATAAACAGATTGACCACAACAGTGACAAAAACAATCAGCACTCATGAGCGCCCAGCGGGGTTTGCTGCTGTGTTTATCTGCGCTAATTCAGTATTTTGGTACAACAAATATCCTGAAAATCATCCGCACTGGAGGGTCAGTGGAGCAGACAAACATTTCCTGATGCATTTCATGAAAAAGAAAAAAAGGAATCCTGTCTTTCCATGACCTCCCTGTTCTCCCCCACACAGTTCAGCGCTCAGTTCTGGTGGTTGACCTCCATGTTTGGCTGAAGCTCCATCAGTCTGCTGATTCCATTTGATCAAAGACGACAAAAATTCGGTCTAACTAAACCGCCGTCAGAGGCGTACGAGTGTACATCTCTCAAACTAGTCGATGCTTGTTTGTGAGAAATATGGAATTATCCACTGGTCAGTATCCAATTGCAATAAATACATTATCATGGCGGGAGGAAATACTTCTCTGCTACAGCCTTATCACTTACTGGGCAGCATTAGACTCTTTTCCACCGAAGCCATGTTGAAGCCCGCGTGATTAGAAACTTATGTGATTTAGTTTACGAAAAGTGGACAGACAACAAGGACCAGGCTGTTCTGATTGAGTCTATGGAGAACAAACGTAGGACACAGAGAAGCAAATTCGTGAGAGTTGAAGAATCTTAAACAAGACAATAAGCAGCTAAAGGACCACAACTGTCTACTTCCACTGATACACTTCCTGGAACTTTGAGGTGCGGCGGAAAAGCAAACAGCACAGTTTCCCAGTAATTTTCTTTGCCTACCCAAATAAATGACTGGTTTATTTCTGTATTACTCAGCATTCTTGCTTCTGGTGCTCAAGCTTGAGCAAAGTTTCTGAAGACACTGGGACATCCCTGACCCAGCATGCATTTGGACATTGGCTTTTGTTTGTTCTGATTATAATTTTACCCCTACATAATCACTTTTCTTGAAGGCCAGTACTACTGAAACGTCGTTAAGAGTTTCTGTTCCTGTATTACCTGAAAATGGGGTTTTATTTTCTTTGGCAGCAGAGATGCTTGAAAGCACTAACCAACGCCCAGTCCTGCTCTGCAGGTGCTTCCTCCTGGCGGTGTTCGCTGCATTAAACCAACCTTCTGCTCATAATATTAAGGGTAGACTGAATTTCAAATGGCAAAAAAAAGAGTCGCATTTCGACTCAACACCCCTTTTTTGGTGTATTCTCTGTGATTCTCTGGTTTTGAGTGCTCGGACAGTGACAAATTGTTTGATGTTCTAATTACCTTGGATGTGAAATGACATGAGTTATTTTATGGTTCGCTTCATATAAGCTGAATATAACCTCTAATTAAAGCTGCCAGTCCTTTAGCTCGTAATTACCGTGTCATTTTATATTCAGTAAAGTCATAACAGCGGGGAGCCAAATATCAAACAATGTTCCGCAGCCTAAATCTGCATGAAACCCGGAAAATTACTTTCCGGGGCCTACATTTGTGGCAATGAAATCCTCTGTGACATTCCTCCGTCTGACAGTTATCTCACTGTGAGTGATCACTGGATACTCATTACTGTTAGAAGGATCCAGCAGGAGGCATGAAAAAAGCACTGATTTGGGACTAACAATCGATGGCATTTCACCGCTGAATCTTATAACACAATTAAGTGTTAAAAGTGTCAAATGTGGATGTCACTGCGGGAGCTCATTGTCTTTATGCCATTAAAGGTCGACGGCTCGTCTTTTTTCAGGTGCACGATACGCGCGCTCGCCTTCATCCTCCCGGTTGTCTCAGGGAAACAATGACATTTCCACAAGCGTGTGGACAATTGTGATGGAAGTCTCCGCGTTGCTGCTCAGGCTTGTGGGATCGGGCCCTGGCGGCTCGGCACGCGTTAGCAAGCGCGCCAAAGGTCAAGCTGAGGAAAAATGGACCCTAACTCATGAACATCTGCTCCTGTTCATAAACTCTAGGCTCCAGCTGCTGCACGAGCAGATGATCATCATCCCCAGATGATCTGACTTCTGGGGCTGTCCCAGAAGTCAGTGCGTGGTTGCTATGGGTAACCTGCAGGTGAACCAGTCAGAAGCATTGTGACAGGTCTGTGGGTGGAACATGGCAAACACTGCAAAGTGTTCGTGAAAGTAGTTTTGCCTGAAGTGTTTTTACTTTTATTGCTCATAAAAAAACGATGATCATCAAAACGATGATCGTAGAGCAAGTTTGAGAGATTACTCAGAGAAGGACAAGGTTTGCCATGGATGACCTTTCTTCTGTCTTTCACCCTAAACCTGACAGCAACAAGGGTGCAAATCACAGAATTCATTATGCTGCCCTTTTCCCGGTCTTTGATCACTTCTTCCCGATCTTTGTATCTTTTTCTTATAACCTTGAGCCTTTGAGGTAACACTAGTAACAATGTATAAGCATAGAAAGGAGACTGTTGAAACAAATGAACAAATAAATAGGGCAGAAAATGGCAGGCGGCCTGCTCACAATTGAGGGAAGTAGAAAGGTAGAATTTTCAGAATATCTTTCCTGGACTTGGAGTGGGATAATGAGTTTTAACCATTAGTCTGCTGAAGCAGGGATTATTCAGAACAGTGGAAGCCATGGTCACATTTCATTTTTTTTGGGGGGGGTAAATTTAAATTGAGGAGAAAATTCCTGCTGGGTTGCTGTTGGCAGCTGAAGATCCAGGTGCAGCTGGTCGAGGCGGCTTTTAATTCTAAAGAAAAAAATATTTTTACAAAGATGTCTGTCCTTAAATTATGACAGCCTTATACATCTGCTATTGCTTCACCTTCAGGGATCCCTCAGAACTAATCACAGTAGACGTGGATAAATATAATTGACGCTGACGTTTGGGACGTATAAATCCTGTAGAAAATTAAACGCAAATTTCAGAAAATATGACCTCTGTTGCAAGTCCAACTGCCGCTGTCTAAGGAAGTGTATTATTTCCTGTTTGTTATCTAAGAGAACCAAGAACGAGCCACGTACACTCACTCGTGTTGCCACCAGCGCGCAGAGGGTGCCAGGAAATAACTAAACTCCAAATAACACTGTAATTGCTCCGGCTGTCTTAGATGTGTTCTCCCTCTCTGTCTTTCATAATAAGAGCCTGTTTGACAGGCTGGTGCAGCACAGGAGGGAGTCTGCTATTGGAGCCCAGCACAAAATTGCATTACTGAAGGCAGCACCTTCTCCCGCCTCCCCTCCTGTGCCCACCCTGATATTAGAAATGTTTTCAGTCGCCAATAAAGGCATAATGTGGCCTTATACGTGCAGCATTTGCAAGTGAATTGCGCTCCGCCATATTGCCTCTGATGGTAATCAGAAAAACATTGAGCTATGAGAGGAAGAATAGCCATCTAATATCGAGTGTGATTGTCTGAATTTTATCTGATGGCGATGCTGGAAATGGAGGCATGCTGTATGTAAACTGAATGGCATGCTGTTCGGCCATATGGGGAGCAATAAGATACAGGAATATGAAACAGCAGGAACAAATTATTCTTAAATTATAAACCCAGCAACGCTTGCATGTGAAAACCATAAGTAAATGGGACAGGCATATGGTGCGGAATAACTTAAGAGCGTGGTTCTACGGGAAATATGGCTGAACTGTTTACGGAGGAACACGTGTGGCATCCTTTATGTTGTCACGGAACGGCATATCAACGCTCTTCCTCTCTGTCTCATTTGTGTCATCTCATTTTCATCCCAATCAAACCTCTATTTCACAATTCATTCTTATCTCTCAGCTGCCTCAACCTATTATTGTTTCCCCTGTTTGTGCTCCAGAGTGTCTACTTTTTTTTCCCTTCCTCACTCTTGATCTTTTTCCCTGTGATTCCTTTTTCGCCAGCAGTCAATATCTCTGTTTAATCTAATGCTGTTCTCTCGCCTGTCGCGCTTATGTGTTTGATTCGGTTTCAGCTGAAGACTGGCTGAAAAAGAGCAGGATTTCATCAGAAGATATAATTCTAAAAAACAAACAGCCTTGCTTGAACGCAACCCAGAAAAAAAATCTAAAAATTCAACAAATGACTCACTCCTCACCAATTAATGGGACTTTTGAAGCTGTTCAACATCTTATGTAGTGATGACAAACATAAAACCAGCACATATGCTGTTAGAATGCTAAAATACCTGCAAATGTAGCGGGGTAGAGAAAGAAGAAGGGGCAGAGCTCGGAGAAAGAGGCAGAAAGCAGCAAACAAAGATGAAACAGAAGAGGGAATGAGTAGAAAATATCTTTGCATTGGAATAAGGTGGAGGAAAAAAAGTAAAAAGTGACTCAGGCTGGTTATTTCATGTTCTGCCGATGCGTCTTTAACAAATATAAGCCTATTATAAAACATGTCTGGGTAAATCTGAACCACCTGAACTTGTTTTCAGCTGGAAGGAAACATTCTGAAGCTATCTTTGAGTGACGTTTAAAACAAAAAAAAACAGCTGGGAAATGTTTGCTTCTCTTTGATTTGACCTTATAGTGGCGCGAAAACAAGCTGTGGGAAAGTAGAGCATGATGGCGAGGCGGCGATGGATTTAATTAAAAGTGAACTGTAACGTTTGAGGAAAAAAAGGGAAAAATACAAAATGTGCAGACAGCACATGATACAGAGGAGGCAGAGATAGCCACAAACGTTGCGCAAGAGGGGTAATGTATGTGTAAAAGCTGAGGAGGGTGAAAATTTGCGACTGGTACTCTGTGCTAACTCCCCCTTCCTCCCCTTGACCCCCCCCCCCCCCCCCCCCCCCTCCTGCTTCTCACATCTGCTCTGACCCAGTAAACTTCACACTGAACCAGAAGGACTGGTCCTCATTGGCTGTGGGAGTCACATGACCAGACTCAACTCAAGTAAAGGGCCACTTTTTTCATTTCAATTCCACGTGAACCTGTTGGTAATAACTTTATTACTCAGCCGCTGGGTGCAGGATTCCAGTCTCCTTCCTGGGGGATGCACACCTCTCTGATGATTTTTGACTGTGTCGTGCCCAAAAGGGCTGATTTGAGCTGACAGAGAGATGACAGCGAGTCCAATAACTGACATGAGGGAGTCCTGATTGGATGGTGAAGGAAACCGCACCAGGTGGCATTCTGACCGGCTAAAAAAACACTGAACCGACACCGTTTAGGCTAGCTCATAGGATGGGGGTGGGGGGGGTCTAGTGTGTTGAGTCATGGTTTATTCTGTGGCATGTGAAGGGTCACAATTCAGAGTAAACAACATAAAACATGGATGTGTCAACTTGAAGGTGTGGGGGGGGGGGGGGGGGGCTGTAATGGTCGAGGTCCCCCTTTAAGTAACAGTTGAGCTGAGTTAAAACGCTGCAGCCTGAGTATTATTACCGATCATATCCGTCTGTTTATGGCTGTAGCGCATCCATCTGCTCCTTCCAGCAGGATAATGTCCCATCAGAAGGCCTGAATCATCTCAGACTGGCTGCTCCACGACACTGAGCACATTGTGCTCCAAACACCCCCACAGTCATCTTCTCTGAGCGCAATAGAACAACTAAGGAGCCTCACTCCTCAAAATTGTGCTTTAAAAGTCTTTATTCTGATTTGCTCTGAAAACTTTGGGGAACAGATTTGAACAGGACTTGTGCAGCATCTGAGGGAGGTGTGTGCCTACTAGCTGCAGCAGGTCTTGGAACTCTTTTTCTTGCTGGCTTCAAGGCCGAGGACTGCAGGTTCTACTGTAGAATGAACTGGTATGTCTTGCACAGGAGTTAAATTTTTCATATCATTCTAACTCGAAGACATCTTTCACCGCATCGCTCCACCGTTTGTCCTCGCCTTTATCGACACTGCACAGCTTTGTATTTGCTCTGACACTTAAGGCCACAGTGAAAAGGCCATTCTTATCTTAAACGGTGCTTTATAAGCAACTTTGGAACAGGCAATAATACTTAGTTGATAATAGACTTGGCTTTGTTTCAAAGGCTTATACAACATGCTAATAGCCGCAGCTAGAGGACGTTATTATGGGTTTGTTTTCAGTTCAGATGGTATCTGCCTTTATTTTCCTCTACTTTTCGGCAGTTAAACTGTGGTACAGCATACCTGATCTGAATCTGCTAAATGAGGCCTGCAGCTCCAGTTGCTGATGAGACCAGGCCGGTCCAGAAAAGTCTGGACTTCAAGAAAGCAAGAATGGGCTAAACGGAATGTTTCCGTGCTTTAATGAATTTGAAGTGACAAAAAGTAAGAAATGAATAAAGCTGCTTTTCCATTGGACCATGTTTGCTAGTAGAATGATACAGAGTTCTTGTGCACATTGATATCATTCTCTACAATAGAAAGACACGTTGATTTTTCAATCTTCACAGACCACGCATTGTGTTGATTCTCGGGCATCCATTCAGAGTACCGTGCATTACGCTGTGCCTGTCCCGACTTTTCTGAATAGAAACCGAAAAATGTTCACTGAACAGAAACAAAGCGCAGTGAAAATGGAGCTTAACAAAAATAAGAAGGGGAAAAAAGGGGTCATTCAGAGCCCAAAATGACAGTTTGATGCCGTCTCTTTTGTTCACTGACAACAGAGCTCCAAAAACCAAAATGTTGCCTCAACAATGACAAACAGAATGCCCGAAACAGCACTAGAAAACAAGACAAATTCCACATTTTTCCACACATTCAGTTTAAATCAGAAAATTAGTCACACATAATGTTGAAGAAGTGCACTTTAACCACTTTCACCTGAAAGCCTTGCACTAAAATCCAATTTATAAAACAACATTTTGGTAGAAAAGTGAATACCTTTCAACGACCAGGCTGGTCCTGTCAGGTTCTAACACACACACACATCTGATATGATCACTGTCTGTTCCTTCTACGAATGAAACCCAGACAAAATAAACACCTGCTGTTTTTGTGATGTGAAATCGTCTAAGCACACTCAAGCTCGTTTTTATTACTCTGTGAGGACTCTTACCCTGCCTCTACCTTGTGAGGACCAGCCAATCATTTCTCCTAAAATATCCCTACTTCCAACTACCCCACATGTACACACACACAGAGTGAATCAATTAAAGCAGAATCAATCTATAGCTCTACACACAAACCCCGCCCTTGAGGACATACCGCAGAGATGTACAGTTGCGAGCATGCATGTCTGCATATGCACCACTGTAATCCCACTTGGTAAGAAGGTTGAGATATCGATTATATGGCGACTTCAGTCATTTGGGGATTAACTTGATATATCAGCTTGAGTTCTGCATGAGATCCTCCAGCAGGGCACTTCTGCCTGTCATGACTTCATGGATCTAAGATGGATCTTTATCTAATCTCCGCAGCTCATGTAGCGGAGCCCCAGTAGGCACATGTCAGGGGTGTGTTTTAGATGTTTTATCATGGAGATTTGAAAAAAAAAGGTGAAGACTAAAGGGTCTAACAGAACCAAGTCTTGCATGGAAAACATTACTCAGGTACCTGTGCATGTGCTCAAGAAATGTCAACTCCTTAACTATTTTATCATTGGCATACTTTTATTATCTACACCTATGCAGCTACATTACACTGAAAGCCAAAAGTCTATACATATAATAAATATTAACACTAAATACTTTCACAACACTGCAGTTATATTCAGTAAGCTCTGGTCTTATCAGTGATTTTACTTTGTTTTTTAATGGATTGTTAACCCCAGCTGTTTATTTCTGTCCATTTTAAGATGTTTCACTTGCTTTATGCCATTTTTAAATGGTGATGTGAACTATTTTGTGGACTATTTTAGTTGATTGGAAGCTAAAATGGGTGACCTTTGACCTCGGGAGTGTATTCGGAGCTAAATCTGTCATCCTCTTTCATCTCACTCCTGGTTAAACAATGTTTTTAAAAACGGTATTGTGATTTCTGTCTGGGTGTGTGGAATCAGACTCACCTCGTCTTATTTTCTGCTGTACTATACATCCCTCACCTCTCTGAATCCCTTGCGCATGAACATGTTCAGAGGCGGAATTCTAAGGTAAAGGCCTCTCTCTCTCTCTCTCTCACACACACACACACACACACACACAGATCTCCACTGTGCATCTTTGTTTCCAGAGACTGGAGGGGGTTCTGGGAGCAAAAATAATGAGCTCATCAGTTCAGCCTGGAGGTGGTGTTTGCAACACACACTCGCACACACATAAATTTTCGTTTTCTTCCCTTCTATCCTATACAGAGACACAGAGGCAATTACGACGATCTATCCTCTGTAGGATATTCCATCTCTCTCCAGCCGACTTCCGCGTGACTCACGGTAAAGACTCGGGGCTGCCGCCCTCCGCCCCCTGCCACCATGACGGGTTTTTAACATCTCTTCTTTCCTCTTGCAGACAAACAAACAAAAAACATCCATGTTGTCCTTTACATGGTTCTGTAGTTTTTTTTATTAATGTTTAAAAAAACCTCAAATGTCGGATGTGTGAAGCTCTGCTACCGGCAGCTCTCAGACTTGGATCTGCAGCTCCGTGTTTGTGCGTATAAAGTTTACAGTTTAATGTCTTAATGCATATATCCTAATGATGAGGGGGGCACAACGCCGGTGATGGATGATCTCCGAGGGCTGTCTGCTCTAAGATTTGGCTTGTTTGTGTGATGTGAGGATTATCTTCGAATGAACTGTGCAAACTCTGAATTTAAAGCGCAGCAGTTTAGGGAAAAAAACAACAAAAAAGAAAAACCCCAGCAAAGGTCATGAACTGCTAGATTGAATATTTGCATTGATTTTTTCCACTAAGTGAAAAGCGAAACATCAAGTGGGTGGTCTAAATCCACGGCGGCAGAGATGAAATAAAACGCCACAAAAGAAGATTTTCTTATTAAAAGACGGCTGTGAAATTAGTGCAAATGGAATGTTTCAGGAGCAAAAAGGATTAGAGCAAGCAGGGGGAAGAACAGCTGCTTTTATAACGTGTTTTAAAGTGTTTAAAGTTTTTTGTAAATGGGATTCTTATTTTCCTAAATGCCGTTTCGTATAATTTTGCTATTAAATCATCACATGAGGAGAAGAAAAATTGGACATTTTGCTTTTGTTAATTTCACCTGAACTAATGTTTTGGTGTGGCTCACTCTCATTATGAATGAAAATCTCAGGAAGACGTGCAAAAAGAAACAATTCCTAGGCATAATTGTCTAGTACTCTGTGTTTTTGTGTGTCTCACATCATTTCCCACTTCATACAGTCCTTTTCTTTCACCTGTTAGCATCAGTCGACATGTCTTCCTCTCTTTTCAGCACTCCTACTGTTCTCTTTTTTATCCTGCAGTTGGTGGGTGGTGGGTTTTCGGTGTAATGATAGCCTGGCATGTAGTCTCACAGCTCTGGGTTATTAGATCCAATATCATTTCTCAAGCAATAAATGGAAGACAGTACTCGTGTGTATTTTATTCTTTTTTTCATTCCTCCCTGAACATATTAACAAGCTTACTTTTTATCCATACAGGCTCAAGCTTAATTACATTCAGAGAAAACGTCACAGGCAGGGATGGGGAAGAATAAGTAACAAAGGCTTTTTTGATTAAGACCAAAGTTTCTGTTTTAGGTTCCATTTTTTTTATTAGCTAATATGTGGTTTCTATGTTATTTCAGGCCACACTTGGAACTAGAATGTATTTCTCAATAACTTGGCATTCATATAGAGGGTTAAGCTCACCAAATCCAAGATGGTGCATATTTAGCAAGCAAAATGTCACATAGGAATGTAGCATTAACCTTTTGAAATTGAAGTTCTTATTATGCAAGTTAGCGGCGTCAGTGTGAATCCTCTGTGTGGGTTTTGTGGAGGACTTATTCATTTGTTTGAAAGAGGGAACGCCAATCTAGCCGGTCTCTCGATCGTCAATTAAAGGATGCCCGGAAGGGTCGAAGAGAAGGTTTATCATTTCTGCGTAAGTCGATTTTTCTGTGCAGTCTCAAAAGTTCAACGCGAGCTCTTAAATTCAGTGCATTGTTAATTTGAACTGGACTGGTCCCCTGACTGCCCCATGACAGGTCAAATATCTTTAAGGTTGCTGTAGGAGTCTCAATGTCCTTGAAGTTTCATTGAACATAGTCAACATGTGATAAACAGGTTGGATAACAACAGAAGATCGATATAAAATTTCTATAATGAATGCTTATGTTGGATGAGCCTCCAGCAGGCACGTATAGAACACAAAAATGAAGATAACAGTTTTTCACATCAAAGTGACAATGATTGAAAACCACCACGTCCCCCGTTCTCCTTCCATGAATACTGAACCACAACCCATTTGCAGTCGCACGTTCACCCAGTCTGCAATTTATGATTCAAGCAGTAACTACCTCATTTGATCCCATCCTTGTTATGCTAATTTCCCCTCAAAATGGTGGCAAATCAGTTTGATTTAACTGTGCAAATTGTGTGAGTACAAACGGCGTGTGGCGTTTGGAAGGGGCGGTTGCCAGCACAGTGAATGAATGTGTGTGTAAGTGTGTGTGTGACAGCATGCGGTTGTCAGAGGAGCGAGAGGTGTTTTTCGTCCAGATCCAGAACTACCAATCTGCATTTTGATGTCATTAGCATTCCACATCAAACTACTTCAATGGTACTTTAGACTCGGATTGTGTTTTCAAGAGCACTACACAAAGCTTGGAACAAAATGATTTAAACATTTTTTTAACAAAAGCAAAAAGCAAAATGATGGGTGTTTAGTGTTGGGTGAGAATTGTTTTAAGTTTAATCGGTTAAGCTGAATAAATATATTCTCTCTAAAGTATTCATGTAGTTTAACATTCACACACAAAAGAAACCTTGTTACATTTGCTGCCTTGTCATTTTCAAAAGAGACGCTGTGCACCTTCTTTATAGGTTTATGAATGAACCAATGGTTGAATGTTCAATGTCAAGTCTTTTACCACCTTTTTAGAGGCATTTGCATTCATAGAAGTGTATACTGTCCCAGGATGGGACCGAGGGAATCTTCCATGTCTCTTCTGAGTGTGATATGGTAAAGGTGGAACACCACCTGTTCGTAGAGTTTTTGATATATGGCCTTTATGTTAACGGGAGAGCGATATGGAGAGGATAGTTGTGTAACCAGGGGTTGAAGGTCAGCCATACATATCAGCATTTTTACATTTTGCTTTAGCCAGACTGTCTGTTCACTGCTTGCTGCTGCTACATTACTCAGCTTATAAAGTAAGAATAATGTCAGTGATCCAGTAAAAATCTAGTGGGTTCAGTGTTGTATGTAATATTGGGGAAGATAAACATGTTAGCAGAAGCAAATATGTACAAGATAAACAACAACGACAATGGTCTCAAACTTTGTTATATGTATTCCAGCACCTGTGTGATGGAGGGCTTTGAGAACATCAAAGAAAGCAGGATCAATGCTGTCAGAATCAAAGAGACCTCTGCCTGTGACCCCGCCCCGCAGCCAGGCCTGGGGAGAGGGCCCATTGGGAAGACGCGCGGGTTCTTTTTGTATTATGAATATGTGGGCTGGTAATGTGATAACAGACAGTCTTAACGACTAGAATTTAAATAAATCAAAGCACTGAAGCATCAAAGATGTTGCTTCTATCTGTGTAAAAAAAGACGGAAAAACATCATTTATTGCACTTTTTAAAGCTATTGTCTTCTCACTCGCTGTCTTCCTATGTGTTTCGTGCGCCCTAAATCTAACTTGTTTCCTCTTTCTGCTCTCCTCCACGTCTCTGCTTCTACTTTTCTCCAACTCTGTAAATCAATTTCGGGCTGGAGGCTGCTGTGCCTCGCAGACATCTTTGCCTTTGATAGTGTTCCCACTGCAAGTGTTTAAGTGTGTGTTAGCATCCACCGCAGCTGAGCAGAGGAGCCCATTCCAGACTTCAAACTTCTCTGTAGGATTTTGGTTCCATCTGAGCCCGTTTGCAGCCAAAAAGGCAACTTAAAGACTGGGATAGACGCGCGCAGGCACCAATACACACAAACTGCTCTACATCTCTTCTGAGCTGAGGGCTTTGAACAACGGGGATGTGAAATTAGAAGTTTTGTTCTCCTGCTACACATGTGTAGGCTTGGCATTAAAGAGATTGTTGGGGAAAAGCAGGAGACAGACGGAAGGAAAGAACGAGAGAGGCAGCGCTTTGAAGGCAGATGCACCTAAAGGCAGTGTCCTTCAAAGCATCTGTTGTACAAAGAATTCTGATGATAAAGTGTTTATAGACAGGCACACAAAACAAAAGGAGTGGGGGATTGTGCATAAACACAAGAGATAATGAATCGATACCCGAGTGTTGTGGTTTTTCACCAGCACGTTCACTGGTGGTTATATGACCTTCCCCGTGTGAGCGACAGGAGATGGGGCCAAAATCATACAATAATTAGCTGAGGAGCAAGAAGGAAACTTCTAATCAACCAGTTTGGACCAGAAGGAAACGGGCATGTGGACAAGACACCGGTCCAAACATTAAACATGAGCTTGTGCTCCCACATGTGACACATTTGGGAAGCAGGAGTCACCAGTTAATGTATCTTACATGTGTTTGTATGTGTGGTCAGAAGACTTGACGGGAGCCAACAAATACAGGGAGAGAACCTGCAAAGTTCTCACAGCAGTCCAGGATCTAACACCCGGGACTCCCTTTTTCAACCGAGGGTTCCCCAAGGGGACCATTGTAACTACAACACCACCTCTCCACACTCAATAAGAAGAGAAATAAGCTACAGATTCTTTCTCCCACACAAGCAGCAAAAAAATCCTCGATATAAGTGTAGGTATTCTGAACATGCCACTGTCTCTATGAAAGGAAGCGGATTCATGACAACACTTCTGTCTTCCAGCTGGCTTGAGAAAAATTCCCAGCATTTAAGTCTGGATCCACCAGGTTGTTTGTGCTGTTTCGGCCGCACCTCCCAAAGCCCCGCGCTAAACCCCTCGGTGCTATTTTGAACCGCAGCTGTAAACAAATGTATAGGAAACTTTGCAGGAATGTTCCACATAAGCTGACAACTTGACCACCTGTCTCGCCAGTGATCCCAAGACTTTGACCATGCAGTCCAGGGCTGCAGTCAAGAAGTCACGGAGGGCCATAAATGTCCATCTGATGAGGAACAGCTCCCCCTGCTGACCAATAGCTGTAACAGTCGATGAAACATTCACCACAACTTTTACTTATTAAATAACTGCAAGAATTTGAACAATATAAAAGTATCCCTTTGATTACAAGTAAATGATTACTATCTTATATATATATGCATATAGTTCCACAATTCTAAGAAGACTGAGTTGTATGGTGATCAAAACCTGCCATAAAGCACCAAACACGTGCTTCTGATGCAGCATTGAAATAGCATTAGAAAAAGCTCCATCTGTTCTGCTCTCATTAGTCCCGCTGCGTTTCAGGAATTGCCCAAATTTACAAAAAGCTTAGTGAAGAATAAATTCTTCTGATGTTTACACGACATCTGGAACCAACCACAGCCGGCATGATGTAGTGAAGAGGCTATTCACAGTGGACGAGGCGGAATTTACAGTATGCGGCCCAAGAATAGAGCCACTGAATGAAATGTCTGCTGAGCAATTTCAGTTTTGTAGACCTTTGTCTGAAGTTTAAAGGGTTCAGTGGAAATGGATGTAATTCAGCCACTCGCAGAAAAACCCAGCAGGGTCACAGGCGACCGGTTTGATATCCGGTTTGATAAATCCGGATATGTCCATCTGTGTCTGCAAACTCACTCATATCATGTTGGCAGTGACGTCATTGAGCTCCAAAAATGCCAACTCATGCTTCCAACAGAGAGAAGAGGAGGAGGACGTCTGGAGATTTAGGGACTGCGAAACAAACAAAAAAAAGGGTGAAAGCAGCTGGTGTGCGTGTCCTGAACCTCTCCTCACCCATTTTCTCACATTGTACAAACAGGCAGGCCTGCAGGTACGTTTGCGGGCCGTTTCATGAATCCAGATGTGGGGCTGTGTACCGAAGGTCTGAGGGGACGCCGAAGAATGTACTTTAGGGTTTACATACAGAGGAGCCTCTGTGCTGCTGGGCCCTCATCAGCGCTGTCCTCGTACTGTGTTTAAGGGAGCGTGCTCGTTAGCTATGCATACACATATGCCCCCTAAATATGACTCTTTCTGACTTTTGAAGATATTGAATCACAGCAGTTGTCAGCGTGTCCTCAATTTCTTATCAGCACACACACACACACACACACACTTTGTACTCCTATCTTTGTGAGGACTTTCATTGCCATAACCCACCATACCAGGTCCCCACCCTAACGCTAACCATCCCAAATAAATGTCTAACCCTTGCAAAGCCCATTTCCAACAACCTCAAAACTATGATTTAACCCTCAAACAATCCTTTGAAGTTGCTGGAACCAGTCAAAATGCCCCCCCCCCCCCCCACATCCCAAACACACACATACAGACACACACACACAGATCTTGTTATCCTGTCCTCCACCTTTAACCTTTCCCACAGACATGCAGATGTTTCCTGACACTGGAAACAGAGAGGTTTTAGAGTTTTGAATCCCTGAGTTTAGGTATTTTATACAGATATATTTGAAATGTAAAGTTTTGCCCTGGTGGAAGATGTGGAGAAGTCTCTTCCCTTCCCGCCTCTCTGTTCCATCATGTTGATGTGTCATCAGTAAAAGCTGTGGACAGGAAGCTGAATTGTGACGAAAGAGTCCAAGTTAACATTACCTCTCACAGTTTACCAGACGATCAAAGTAAAGAACCAGCTTCGCACATGCTGACAGTGCCATCTAGAGGTGCAATTACGCACTCTATGTGTTGACTGGTAATAAACAATGCTATTAGTACAGAAAATCAAATTCTAAACAATTTTATAAAGTTTCACTGAACAATAAATCATGTTGAATTCCACTTCTACTCTCTTCACCATCGTGCACGGTGAAAGGTGAAATCATTATGAATCTATTTTCTTTCTCAGACCTTCACTGCTCTGTTGTCACTGGAAATGGATCAATTTTAAATTCCTGCCACTTATTTTATGTCATATGCACTTAGACTCTTTCAACAGTGGAGTCATTTCCTGGCTATGGCACACGTGCACACGCGCAGACACGCACGCACACACAATTGGCTGCAGGATGACCCTCCTGGTGTATAACATTGTATATTTGCACTAACAACACCTCTGGGGTTGCTCCTGTGTGTGATGTATGAGGGAATTTGCATGTGTGCGTGCGTGCGTGCGTGTGTGTGTGTGCGTGCGTGTGTTCATGCGTCTCCTGGGCTCTCGGGGTAGCCCCGGCTGAAACCAGCTGTATATCACAGCAGTCTCTCGTGTGCAACTTCAAAGTGGCACCGTGCTCACTCCAGGCTATTTATGACGCAGTCACAGGAAGGACACGAGTGTGTTTTTGCCAGGTTCTGCGCTACAAAACCTGGACCTTCATAAAAAAAACAAAAAAAGTAGAGCTCACTTCTCTGCACAGCCTCACTCTTCCTCTCTCAAGGATACTCTGTCAGTAACTTTTATCTGCAGTCGGTTCTGGATGTGAGAGACCTGCTGTGAAATCTCTGTGGCCATGGACGCATGGCTTCCATATGTCCTTCACACAACTGGAACCTGATTTAAGTCGCAGAAAAACTACAAGACTGAGAACTTTACATAAAGATAACTCAGCACAGGAGAGAACAGCTGAAACTTAAAACTGACAAATGCCGACCAGGAAACCCCCAAAGACCCGGCAAAGACGTCGTGTTTCTGCTCCCCTTCGCTATGATCCCGTCCTGTGCTTCTTCAAGGACGTCCTAGCCACACCAACATGCATAAATGCACATATAGGAAAAGTTCAGGTCTCAGGAGGCTGAAACGCAAACAGCACAGTTGAATTATTTACCTGGAAATTCTTGTCAAGGAAAATGTCAGTGGTTAACATGGACGCATGTCGGGATGGACAAATGAACGTTAAATGTTATTTACTCAGGCTCCAGTTCATTCGGCGCTAACGTGTGCGTCGCTGCCCCCCCACTCCCTTCCTCCCCCTCTTGTTTGTTCCTGTGTGACAGAGTCAGTAACACCACAGCAGGAGGTGAAGGAGGGAGAGCTGGAGGCATGAAGAAGGTGACGAGGGGATGGGGCGGGGGGGGGGTAGGGCAAAAGTACATCGCAAACTGGGAGAGGGGAACGTGCAAATGTGTGTCTGTGTGACGCTGCATAACGATGAGGCCGAGGACATTTTTGGCCTGCACGTGAATGTGGGACGAGGGGCTGAGTCAGTTACAGTCGCTGCGTACATGCCAGCCACTGTGAGAATGTGTTTGCCTGTGTGTGTGTGTGTGTGTGTTTGTGTGTGTGAGGGGGGGTGCCAGGCGGAAGCAGCTGTGACGGCCTTACTATGAGCTACCGTCATCAATAAATGATCTGAGCGGGCCATCTGGAGACAGGGAACCACAAACAACCAGACCTGGCACCAGGAGAGAAGATGGAGGGAGCACAAACAGGAGTGGAGGAGAAGGGAATGCTGGGAAAGTATGGATTAGATGAGGAAAAAGGAGGACGGGAGGCTCAAACTTCTGACGGCAGGGCAGAACCATCACCTCAAGTGTAAACTCGGACACTTTTTTACACTCAAACCTCAAATGTTTACAATGAAACGGGCTAAAACGTGCACGTGTGGCGGTGTTCCTGCAGATAGACGAGGATTAAGGCAAACAGCTGTGGAAAAAGAAGACAGGAAACGCAGAGAAGACAAGAGGCAAAAGAGGATTCTGTATGAGGAAACTCCGAGGGCAACATCCTGCTACTGAGCCTGAAGGTGAGACACTCACACACGTGCACACGGAAGTGTGCACTTCGGCAAATTCACTCTGATTTGTCCCATTTCTTCCACTAAAACACAAATATTAGTGTTTAATGTGTATTATTAAATTATGCAGTGCACCTTTTTAGTGCGTCTGCAGTGACTTCAAAGAGCGGAGGCTTTTTTTAATGCTTGGGCCGTTCGTTAGAGCTCTCCATTCTCCGGGTCCCCGTTAGAGCCCAGCACAGGCTCCGCTTCACCTCAGACACACGGGAGGAAACAGGACCCTGGCAGAAAGCACACGATGCTTTGGGCAGCTCTACTCGTGCCTGTCCAAAAGATCTGCTTTATTCTGGAACCTGTCGTAGGAGTCAGAAGCAGGAACAAAGATGGGGGGGGGGTCAGTCCATCGTAACGCACACAAACCAATGAAATGTTTTTAAAAACAGAATTTAAAAGCATGTTTTTTAGACTGTGGGAAGAAAACCCCACACAGCATGAGAACATGCTATCTTTTCATTAACTAGCCCATAACAGCGAGAAGGTTCCACCCCCCCGACAGTGAATAATTCAAATATGTATTTACATTATGCTAATATGTAGAAATTCCCTCTGGAGAAATATTGAATATGTGTCTAATCTCTGCTCAGGACCAGAGGCTTCAGGCCTCACCACTTCACCAGCTTTATTTAGGTCCCATTAGCTTCAGTTAGTTAATATTAGCCCAAATTAGCTGCATTTGGCTTCAGTTTTCAATTAGCTTAACTTAGTTACCACTAGGACTAATTTACTTTCTGTATTACACGTACAGAGACGGACGCATTCTTGGAACCGTAGTCTGCAGCCATTTCATCTTAATTTGTGCCTATTTTCTCTCACAAACAGAACAGTTGACAGGAGATCTGGACAAAAACAACCTTCAGGTGGGCGTTTATTACTTCCGGCATTTTTCAGGGCAGCTCTGGAACAAGTGAGTCCTGACGACGTTATCGCACGTTCGCTACTTTCTAAAAAAAAAATTCGTCCACGTGCACTCAAAATATCAAATTGGCAAAATATCCAACTATGTAAATGAGCATACTTTCCCATGCTAATATAAACATTTGTTCTCTAATGTCTTTTTAATATAATGACTTTACAGTGTGGTAACCTTTTGGCCTGAAGTGATAAGACTAAATTAAGAATTCAGATCAAACAACCCCGTGGCTATTCTGGGTCTGTCCGCTTACTTGTGCGTGTATATAAAAGTAACTCTAATTTAAATATGCATGGTCATTTCACATTTAATATGCCTTACCATGTCACTAATTTGCGCTCCAATGACTAACATATGCCCCAGGCCACATAACCTTGCCATCGTTAGGTCCCAAATTAGTTTTTAAATTATTAGATGCTAAGAACGTGTGCACGATTAGCCGTTGTTATTCAATTAACCTAATGGTGGTTATTATGGAAAAGCCAAGTATAACCGAGCTGCCCAGCATGCAATGCAGTTACTGAGAGATTATATTAAACAATAAGTTGGAAAATTACGAGGTGCACCTCTTCTCAAGTCTCGTAATTTTTGTAATGATCAATAATAAGTAAAGCATCCTGCGCTGCTACATGGATGGACGGGAGACTACCTGCTAAAGCCCACGCTCAAAAGACGTCGCAGTTGTGCTCTTAGTAAGAAAAAAGGTTATGTCATCTTCATCGAAGCAGCCTCTTCCTGAAATCTCCGCAGAACCATCTGTTCTGTGGTTTGATCAGTTCTGGACACGGCCCAGCTGCCTTGTGGGGAACGATCAGACCGAGACGGATCCCCGAAGGTACTAGCAAAACTGCCGCTTGGATAAAAGTTAAATGTGTTCATCCTCCCCGCTGCTGAGGTAGCGTTTGTGTTTTCCTTGTTGTTGTTGCTCTGAGATGACACATCAGCGCGTCAAACAAATGACTCGACAGATTTATATTGTGGCCAGCGCACGTGCTCCTGTGGTACCAGTATGGACGACACAAAAGCATCTTTCATGCGCTGCAGCACCCTCCAACCTCATACCGAAGGCCGACGGGAGATGCTGAGCTCGACTGAATTACCGCCCCCTACAATAGCAGATTGTGTAGCTCGCGGAGCAGAAAGCAAACGCAATAATGCGATTTCAATCCAGCCTTTCAAAACGTCTTGCATCAGATGTTGAGTGCGACACAAAGCGAAATCCTTTGACCCACAACACAGGATTCACCCCAGCGGAGCACGTTAAACAAACCCTTCACATTTACAGGGACGCTGCATTTATTAGCGACTCCATATCATTTTCATGAATTCATTATTTGCTTCCACCCGCTACCTCCCACCATATTTAATAATAACTCCAGCTTTCTTTGAGCGTCGTGGTGAAGGTATGTACTTTCTACTCTCTTTTTTGTTTTCGCCAACTCTCACCTTGCCGGTTGTGATTGCTGACAGGAAGTGTCAGCTTTTTGAGTATTCACTTGAGCAGGAGACCACCTGCAGAGAGAGAGCTGCTACAGACAGCTTCTCGCTCTCACGCGCGCACACACACGACTGTGATGTAACCTCTACCCTTCCTTGTCAAGGAAAAGTTTTTTTTCCATTTAACATTCATGGAGGACAGAGAGGGCTACACCCACCTACTGTGTTCACATCTCTTTGAGAAGAAAACACAAAAAAATATATCCAGCACATTTAGTAAATCAAGCCGCTTCAGATGTTTATTTCAGGCCTTCTCTGTTCTCTCCGGGGTATTGGGTAGACGTTCACGATGGCTTTTGATCAAATGCATTTTAAACTTCCAGTGTGACGCTGTGAAGCTAAAACTACGATAGACTAAAAAAAAGTGTATTTATTTTATTTAAAGTGACCTACTTCCTGTAATCACAGTCTCATCTGGGGGGGTTACCTGAGAATAAACATATGTATGGCGGTCTCTGAACCTTAGCGTAGAGGTCGATTCCTCCTGCCGACACTCCCTCTCAGGCACGACAGGACAATGGATGGTATGAAAATGTGTTTTTAATAAGATGAAGGTTCAATAGTTGATGTAGTAAAAGTCGACATCCACTTCTACTTAAAAAGCTTCATCCATTCTTGTGCTATTTCACCTTTTGCGCCACCCATTGCAGGTGCAGCCTTTTTATGTTTGTGGCAAGAAAAGAAAACTTTCATCAGGGAGAAAACTTGACCAGAACCATGCTGACATTATGTTCTTAATGGATTCTGAGGGCATGTTAATAATGGGCCAAGGAAGAACTAAATTTTGAGATCATATTTTGGAGGAGGGTAGGCTAGGCTAGGCTGTGTTAGGTTAGGTTAGTTTAGGTTAGGTTAGCTTCGGATCGGATCAGAGAGGAGAGGAGAGGAGAGGAGAGGAGAGGAGAGGAGAGGAGAGGAAGGGAGGAAAGTGCTCAGTGGATCCTGTCAGCGGAGCCCAGCGGCCCCGACCTAGGGCAGCATAACTGAGATGACAGCTAAGGGTTAACCTACTTTAACTATGAGCATTAGCTTAGCTACAATAATGTCTGTAGCTATACAATATAGGCTTTATCAAAAGTGGAAGGTTTTAAGCCTAATCTTAGAAGTGGAGAGGGTGCAGGCAAGAAGCTGTACGCATAGTGGGGGGCTAATAGCTAAAGGCTCTGCCACCCATTCTACTTTTAACGAACCAGCAGTAAACCAGCACTCTGAGGGCAGAGCACTCTTTTGGGTTGATATGGTGCTATCGGCTCCCCCAGATATGGTGGGGCTTGGCCTCTAAGGATCTTGTAGGTCAGAAGAAGTAAAGTCTATTCAGGATTTAATGGGCAGCCAATGAAGAGAAGCCAGTATAGCTAATAGCTATAGCTGCTAATTCCTGTCAGAACTCTACCAGCTGGTTATTCTGAGAAAATTCCTGATCTTGTGAGTGTTGAGAAAATGAAAAATAGTGTTCAATATGCAAGAAAAGGGAAAAATTCGGATCAGAAAATTACACAAAGGTTCCTCAGTGGTCTATTTCTGAGGGGTTTGGGCCACATGCAGCAAACAATACAGCTGTGTCTGAATGAAGGAGAGAGAAATCTGGGCTCATCTGAGACTTTGCATTTAGGATAAGCCTGAAGGTGAAACATCTGCTCTGTTTTTTCTGGCTTCATATGGAAGAATAACCGAGTGTCGTCGGCATAACAATGAACATTCTGGGCTGCTAATTCTCAGGGAAACATGTTAAAGGTGAGACTGACAGGACCCTCTAGAAGTATATTTTTCTATGTGTTTCTCTCCTCTCCTCTCCTGTTATATCTCCTGGTCCAACATGTGACAACACTGAAATCCCTGCAACTGTCTTTATTCATGGGGGGGTTTCTGGTCTTTTTCTCTCCACACATACAGTTGACCACCACTTTGAATGAAGTAAACTCTGCATTCACACAGTATCACATAAACTGCCATTAAAACCCTTCCAGCACAACAGAACTCCCTCCGGAAGCTCAGCATCTCGCACCAAATTATGGTGGTTTGAAGAAAAAGACCGTGACTGCACCCGTACCGTACGTACTGTTTTTAGGTTTTCATGAGACGAGTTCAAGAAATCCAACATGCTCTCGGCCATAAGTGGATCCTTCTGGCCATTGCTAACCAAAGCTAGCCTGCGTGTGCGGGGCTGATCCATTCAGGAAAGTACTGAAGCTGAATGAGCCCCAACGTACGGTTGATGGGCTCTTGTGCACAAACAAGGAGGCAAAGAATAAAATAATACGAATAAAAAGAAGGCAAAGATAACATTTGTATCACCATGAAAAAGACGTGACAAACAAAGGAAGATCGGTGTTTTGAAACAGAGTATTGGCTTTTACATTTGGCTGACTGTCTCGAGCTTGATGAGGCATGAAGACAGACTAACAAGCACGATCATCTTCCTATTTTCCCTTCCTTCCTTCCTTCCTGCCCCCCCCACCCTCCCTTTCTCATTCTTTATATGCAGCATACATTTTCTTTGTTAAATGGAATTATGATCAAAGCCTTTGTGGCTACATATTGTGTGTGTCCTAACGTTAGTCACACATCGGCAGGTTGAATTTTGATCTGCCTGGAGCGCCGTGGACGAAAAAGCAAGACAGGGAATGCAGAAGCAGCAAGGAAGTGTGTGCATGTGTGTGTGTGAGGGGGGGGTAATGAAAGCGAAAATAGGAAACATGGCAAAGAGCGAAAAATATGTACTGTGGTGCCAGGCACCCCCCCTCCTTCTATCTCTGCCTCTCTCTACCTCAGTCTCTCTCTTTCCATTTCTTTTTCTCTGTCTCCCTTGAAGCTTGTCAGTTAGAGTCTTGGCTGCCACCAAGGGAATTGGAGGGTAGAGGATGTGCGCGGAGCAGGAGAGGCAGAGTAACAGACAGAGGGAAAATGAGATGAGAGGGAGGAAGAGTCACGGGTGGCTTGAATAACGAGCTAACGTAATAACGCTTGTCTCCTCTTTGTCATGACACCACTGAAACATCTCCCCGCAACGGCTTAAATGTGCAAAGTTGACATCGTCACATGTGGAAAATATCACCAGGAAAAACGCCACTTTGTCAACCGTAAGGACTTTCATTTATAAATACATTCTATTCACGCTGACACCCACTATTTTTAACTTGAGTTATTTGTTATTTTATCTGGAACATGTAGACGAACTAAACATATTCAAAAAGGTGTGCTTTGCATCCATAGTATGCTCATTAATCTTGGAGTCGTCATCAATATACTGTAGTTAAAAGCCTGTCCTGGGTACGAAACAGCAGGAGCCACAGTGCTGTGGGATTTGGTAACACCTACTGGAGACAATTAAAACTACCAGAATTTAGTGGATGTCCACCCTGTTTTTAGAAAAGCTTCCATGAAATCTTCACGCCTTGAACACGACAAAGAAAAGACTGACAAATGGTTTTTAATCCAACAAACACTAAAGTGTCCATTCATGCTTGTGTGATGGGCAAAGCAACCTTCACAGCCTCCGTAGCCTCGGATCCGTCCCCTCACACTCATCAGCCACACTCAGGATTGAGCACTGTGGCAACAGTTGTCCTCCAGTTAAGACAAACTATAATGGACGCTTGGCGAGGGGCTGGATCAGGCTTATTATCGCCTCTAATCTTTCAGCTTTTAATAAAGTGAAGATGAGGTTTGCTTCTGTCGAGGAAGCTCGAGTCGTTTCTTTCTGTTGCCACCATTCTTGTCAGGTTTTATACCTAACAAACAAACGCGACACAGGGACGTTCTTGTAATGACGTTCATGTAATGAAAGAGCCTATTGTTAGCCAAAATGCAAAGCCACATTCTCCAATGGAACCTAATGAATTGTTCATGTGTGCAGAGTATGATGTTTGGATGTGCAATTACTGGATATACATAAAAAGATGAAGCAGGTCCACAGTGATTAGAACCCCAGGGTCGTCTGGTATTGCTGCTGCATTCAGTTTAAATGTATTTTATATTCTGTGTGGAACAGCAACTTTATAATACAGTGCTACTTATGTGAGGAGCATGTTTAGTTCTATTAAATTGCATTGTTATGTATTGTCACATAATGTATTGTACAATTTTATGTAAATGTGTTGGACCGCGTGAGAAAAGCTGTAGCATTGCTGAAGCTAACAGGAGCCTAATAAACTAAACGAAACTTCACCGACCTTTTGACCCCCACACAGTTTTAGTTCTGCGACTTCAGAATAATAAACCATTTACATGTATGTTGTTTGTGTCTCCTCTTTCTGTTCACCTTCTCCTTCTTCTCCTCTGTTCCCTCCTGCCCTGACTCCCCTTCACCTCCTCTTTTCCCCAGCCAGCCAGCAACAGGAGGATTCCTCCATATGGGCCCGGACCTACTGAAGGTTTCTTCCTGATATAAGGGAAGTTTCCCTGCAACTCGTGAAGACATTTTCGGTTGTAACACTGCTATATATATGTATAAATCCTTTTGAGCTAAATTAAATTACCACAGGAAGACAAAGAAATGTGTGTGAGTGTGGTCAGAAAGGTCCCTCAATAGACCTTCTACATCTAGCTTTCATAAAACACTGGAAATCAGCATTTAGCACATTAGGAGCTGCAATCTAAATGGTTTTAAGGACTTCAGTAGGGCTCAGGTCCCAGTTAAAATGGGGAGGGGGGGAGGGGAGTGGTTAATTCCTTTATTAGAGGCTATCATTGGAGCAAGATGAGCTGTACAGGTCACATTTAGGGAACTCTCATCTCATCAATCTTTTAACATTTGAAGGTGGAACCTCATAAATGACTGCCCGGCGGTGACCCCTCTGTCAAGGAACGCGCAGGTGTTTGACTTAAATCCCCCACCCGGCGGGCGTATTTCAGGGGGATGAGAGGAGAACTGAACAATTAGCTCGTATTAATCTTCAAATAGAATCCCTCAGAACGGTTCACGGAGTCGGCCTCAGCCCGCTCCCGTCCCAAACAAAGAGATATTGCTTGCCTTGTTGAAGCGGCACTGACCGGGCCGACCTTTAGTGACACGGCTACAGCACACGGGGGATCTCCACATCTGTCCCGGTAGAAGAGGGTTCAGGGGTCCTGACTCGGAGAAAATAATTGGTTTGTTGACAGACAGGCCGCGTTCCAGCCAGGCCACATTTATCTGTGGAGCAGACAGACAGGCAGACATAAAGTAAGCAGTTAGCGAGTCCGCCGAGGCCAGAGCAGCGCTGGCCGAGCCGACCAGCACGTTGATGTGTTATCACGTAAGAAACACACCAGGGGTTCGCCGGGGTCAGCTGCGAGCTGGAGATTTGAACCTGCACTGAGGAGCGCTGGCCTTTCTAGCAGTGAGCTTTCCTTCGTTAGCTTTCCATTTTACTCATCGAATGGCCTGACAATATCAGGGAAAGGGGGGGGGGGGGGGGGGTCGTTCAATACTATCCTCGACAAAATTGTCACCTTTGACCTTTGAAAAAAAAGTTTTAGCAATCGGTAGGACATTACGAAAAAAAGAATCAATTCTAACAGAAGAATCACATTTTATGAAAGAAATTTGACACCATCTTGATTTTCCATCGTGATCCCTCTTTTATTATAATAGATCAACTTGATCCCTCTGAATCTAACCTGCACATTATAAAAGATCAACTTGGATGTCCTCATGGTCTAATGTGTGGTTTGATCTGACGCAGGTTTTATTTTAAGAGTGGGTCCCTTTTCGCTAACATCTGCATCCGATACTCGAGTGTAACGTCCTTTTGAAGAGCGAGTCCAAATATAGGGTCACTAAGATGATTTGGACAGTGTCAGACAGTGCAAGTGCTTTTAGGAGAGTGTGTGCGTGTGCGTGAGGCTTGTGTTGTTGGCTCCAGGGAGCCCAGCTCAGGCCAAATTACCTGTCAGGAGTTGACATCACCTACCCCCAAGCCAACCATACACAGAGGACAACAGGGCCCTGCTTTGAGGCTCCTGTGATTTGTCAGTTCAACTAGTCTGTCCTTATTTCTGTCACCCTGTCAGAATACAACTTCTCTCTCTTTCCCTATTTCATTTTCTCTCTCTTTCTTTTTTCTTTCTCTCTTTCTTTCTGTGGTTAATGCCTCCCTCTGGTGCTGGTTATGATTACAGCTTGTTGACGCCTAAAACAAACACACACAGACACACACAAACACTGCTGGTTGTCTCTGACACACCTATCTGGGGGCTGATGTGTTGTGGTATCTCTGGGTCCTGTGGCCCCTGGCTGTCTTTTATCGTGCAGCTATTGCTAGCGGTGAACTGATGCCTCCAACATGTGGATGCTCAGGCCCCGGCACGCACTGCCCCTTAAACAAGCTCCACTCTCCCACACACACATTCATGCAATTAAAATGGAACTTCCCTGATCCCTGGCTCTGTTTCTTTCTTTTTCTCTCATCTCATCCCTCTTTTTTTGCAGACCCCATGAGTTGCAGACCCACCAGGGAGAAGGGAAATGCAGCACATTTGAATGAGGCTGTTGTTGTAAAGCAGCAGCAGGAAACATGGAATGGAGCAGAATGTTGTCAAGACTTCTTTCCTCAAGGTCACTGATTTTTCAACTAGACTACCTACTGGGAAAAGACTTGGCCGTCTGCACACACACTACGAAAAGAATATATTTTTAAGTCCATGGCCCATAACTAGATACAACTTTTGTCTCCCATGGTGAAGGCAACAATGGTTCGCAGAGGCAACGCTGTGCCAAGTGCAGCCTTTCTCCAGTTCTAAATATTCAATGGTGAGGTTCTCGCTGACTCTGGTCTTTGCTGCTTCAAACCAGATGCAGTTTCATGGATTTTAATTATTACGTTCGCCCAGGTTAGGTGACAGTCTGACTGTTGGCAGAAAAACTTGAGGTTACGAAGGATTTTAATTTAATTTTCAGGAAAAAAGGTTGATAATGGGCCAGTAAAGAGCTGATTCAATTTTGGAGCTGTTCCAGATTACAGAGAGACTTTGACCTTTGACCTTCCACAGATCAAAGCCAAAGGGATCATAAGACAATCTTCCCTGCTATATACCCTGGTATTGCTACTGCCTATATTTATGTACATTATTCTACTGGTGTAAGTCACAATTGGGGGGAAATGAGCTGCTTGCTTTGTTTGTGATAACCAGGCTGGGTTAGATAACCCTTCATACTCGCTAATTTGACTCGTTTTAGCTTTAAATTCTACTCTATATGATGTGTTGATCAATCAGATGCAAAATGTGTGATGTGGGCGGGTAAATAATGTCTATAGCTGACTATAATACGACAAACACCATCTATCCTTTCCTCTCAAAAAGAGTCACAAGAAAAGGCTGCGAGTGGAATCTTCTGCATACGAGACTCTCCTGCCTGCTGACGCCCAAGGGTGCTGCAGGAATGGTCAGATGTTTAAACTCAGTGTGGCAGGATGCTCAGTGATGACTCTGGGTGTGACCCCCTGGGTTGTTCAGAGTCTAAAAGAGGATGGAGGGGGGTCGCTGATGTTTCACCCATCGCACCTCAATTAACAAGAAGGAAGATAAGGCCTGCGGGAGGTTTTGCATGGAATATTCTGCAATCAATGTCATTGAATGCAGGATTCATGCCGATGCGCCTGACATTTACATAGCAGATGTGTGAATTGGTGGTTCTTGAATTATTCTGAATGTTATGTTTGTTGTGATAGCCAGCTTAAGCAACAAAAACAGAACAAGTAACGAAAACAGAACAACTAATAATGTAGTAAATTTAATGACCTAATATATGATAATAATTGATAGCTTTGCAATTTGCTTAACTTATCATCTGATTTATCAAGCAGCTTGCTGATCCGCAAAAATCCGATGTCAGATTTTCTATTTATTTGGAATCCAAGCATGTAAAACCACCAGAGGGAATCACCAAATCCACCTGCTCTGAGCAGGAGTTGACATAAACCCATTTCCACTCAGGGACAGCTGAACTTAAAGTTATTTAGTGATGCTGTCAGCCAATTTACTCCCACTCACTCCAATTTACATGGAGCCGTCTCACGTTGAGCCACGCGGGCTCCTTCCTAATGTGAGCCTGGTGAAGATCCTCCCTTAAAGCGGACTGGAGTTTCAGCATCGAGTTGAAGATTGACTAGCTGTCTCCACATATTGATTTCCTCTCGCCAACTTAGTTCGGAGCAATAAGCCAAGGGTAAACCCCAGGGTATAATACACTTCCTGCACAGACAGGAGGCTGCACTTCACTAATGCAGTGAATCAGTCTTACTTTTATGCTGTGATTTAAAACCCCTCTGACACTAAAGAACTCTAAAGATATGGCTTTGAACCCACCACACAAGTGTTGGTTTCCAGAACAATATATGAAATTTTCCAAATAAGGAATGAAGGGGGGAGATGTAAACAAGCTGCAGGGACGAAAGCAAGGCAACGCATGAACAATTGATGGCTGACTAGATAAATGGGCAGGGCAGATGAGGCGCTCGCTCCTGAATAATTATGTTGTGGTATTTATCAGCTGATTAGTGATTACGAGCGCAACAAAATAATATTTAATGGGCTCTGGAAGAGAATAATGAGAGGATGTTTGTAACCAAGCCAAACACCTGCAAGGCCAGACACTGTCAGTGTGTGTGTGTGTGTGTGTGCACAGTTGGAGTTGGTCCAAGAGAAGCAGTAATACCTGCCCTTGTTGCCACCCTAATAAGAAGCTTTGGCATCCACATCACTCATAACCCACAATCTGTGCATACAGTTCAATTAAAACAATCTGCACATGTTCCAACACACTCAGCACTTGTTTTTCTTCTTCTGAGAGGAGTGTGCATTCTTCTCTTCTCTGCAATGTTACTGTTTCACTCCCCAGCCTGTTGACTTTCTCACAGAGACCAACGGAACATGTGCGTTCCAGGTGAAAATAAATAAATCATGACCAATTCTGCAGCTCAATTTTGCAGCGTTGTTGGTTTAATTTATTCTTTTTTTTCTGATGTGTGTGAAATTTTCCTTCCTGAGTTTTACTTCAGCGATATTTCTACGAATCAGGTCAGTTTTTTAAGAGCAGGTCTTGTTCTAGAATCCATTTCCGCAGCCAAAGTGTTTCAAATTTATCAAGGATTGAGTCTAAAATGGAAAAAGCCGAAGAAAGCAATCATATCCATTATATGTGATATCAAAACCGCAGAAACACATGTCAACATGGATTAATATAAATATAAAATGGAACAAATTATTTCCCAAATTTATTTAATTGGTAGCAATTGTAATCTTTAACAGTTTAGATAATCTTAAATATAGAATAAAGTGTAGCCTCCAAATATAGAATCTCACACAGAAAAAGATCCCTTAGATATGGATGTAAGCTTGTGTGTGTGAGTGTGTGTGTGCACTCACACATCTAACTGTGCATATGACAGTGATAAATAAGCAATAACCCTGTGTTGGGACTACCAAGGGGCCCCAGGCCCCGATACTGTAGTAAACCCCACATAAATAACAGCAAAGGTGGGGTATTTATTTATAAAGATAAAACATTTTTCACACATTGCCAGCAACCTAGAAATGAGGTGTATTTTTTTCAGACTGCGGGGAAAAAAGAGTTAAAGTAAAAATTCAATTTTGTGCTATTTATTGAACAATCCAATTCTGACAATAAGACCTAAATATTTAGGCTGCTGAAACTTTGCACATTGTAAAAATAAATGCAATAATACGATTTTGTGTGGTAGCAGAAGAAAAAGGAGTGATTAAAGATCTGGGACAGAGGTAAAATGCCACTTGTTCAGGTGTAATTTATTAAGGAGCAGTAGATAATATGGAGGCCCCGGCTCACGCTGAGAATAATACATTATCCAGTTACTATTACACACAGCAGGCACTGCAAAGGTCTTACATTAATCATGCACCTGTGCCATCTGTAGGGAGTGCACATTAAAAGCTAACGATGTGCAGGTACAGTGTCGGTCTTTTCTAAAAACAGCATAAAAAGCATCACAACCAGCACAACAACCACCTAAATAGGAGAGCGACACAGTCCAATACAGAAACTACTGCTCAGTTGTCCCTCTTGCTCTGATAAAAAGCTGCTGACTAGACTATAAAGAATTAGAGTGACAGTGATTTAGCCTCTCTGATGATCTGCTATCAATACACTATCAAATCACCCCGAGGGTCAACGTTAAAGCCCGACAGTGTCCCCAATTACTAAACAAAGATAAAGTTGTAATATCACAAATGTGCGCTTAAACGGTAATGAGGCGTAGAGGTCATTTGGGCAGGCTCCGGGCCTCTGATTGACGGGACTACAGCAAATTGCTTGCTGAGTGATTGGTGCAGAGGTGGTGGAGCAAGACGAGCATGACTGTGATTGTCGGTCATCATAAGAAGCCGAGGCATTTCCCTTTATTTCCAGGATGTAGTTTTACAGGCCCACTGTTAGAGATAATGCCAGTGGACGGGAAAAACACAGCCCAAGGCTTTTTGTTTCCTCAAATGTGCTATTCCTTTTGAATAATAACAAAGAAAGGGTAGATGTTGTAAACCCTAGAAATGTGGCTACCTCACAAAATAACTAAGTCAAAAGAAGTCAAGTATATATTTTGAAGGATAGACCACCTGATGTTGAATGGTGGCTTTTTTTTTAACAGTAAAAGTACAAACTGTGCCGATTTTAAACGGAGATGGTGCAGTGTGCAATAAATGACAGTGTCATTAAGAGGGATAGGTATTGAAATGGTGAAAGTTGTGAGAAAAGCAGCATTTTATTTCACCAGGCTCCTTAGAGACACAGTCCCAGCCCATCCAGGCAGAAACCTGAGTGAACCATTGAAGGAATCGAGTTGTTAGCCATATATTATTTTATTTACCTGCAAGAATAGAGACCCAAGAAGAGATTTTTAATTTGAAAGGGCTTTGAACGTGGTTCCGGTGCTGTTATAACGCTTATCAATCTCTATTTCCTCAAACAATATTAAGCTGTTTAAGATTGTTATGCAACACACCATGTTTTCTTCATTAAATTTATTTTGATATATAGTAAAACATTCAGCTTCACTGCAGCGAAATGCCCCACCAGCCAGTGCCTCCTGCAGGGCTTCCAAATCCAGGTAAATTACACTTTTTCCAATAAGCCAGGATAAAAGTCAATGGCCAAATGCATCCCAGACAACTCCCATACATCCATTATAGACGCAAATTGACAAATATACGGTCACACTTGCGCTTACACACTACAGAGGTCCACAGGGACATGAGAAAAGTAACAAAAGGATATATATGCTGATCTGGACATATTTTCTGGGCCAGACATTGTACATATATGCACATGTGTAGCAGAAGGAGGATAAAAGGAGAATAAATGAATGTAATGAATGAGCACTCCCGAGCTGGCCTCTACTCTCTCCGTGAGTTCCTCCTCAAACATCCTCTCCTCTCTGCCAAATAAGTATTGATTTCCATGCATATTTATAATCTGCACTGAACTAGCGGTCCCCAGTGTTTTCAGAGGTGATAGGCCACTTTCATGGAGCAGAATCAACAATATTGGACGCACAGTAACTTCAATTCCTGCGCTAAGCTCTGATGATATAAAGCAACTTTAGATTCATGAAGGCAACATGGAGCCCTGGCTGCATTGGCGTCTTGACTTAGAGTCACAGGTTGTTTGTTCTTTTGTCTGGAATGGAACTTACAGATTTGTGGAACCCACTGTGCCGTTGCCTGTTTATTGTTTGCATTTTTTCCCTCCTACATAAGCTCCTTCTTGCGCTCCTCATTTCCCATTCTTTATACATGCCAAGAGAGGCAATTATGGTATGTCTTCACAGTTGAATTTCCTCAGGCAGCAAGCTGGTTTATGGTACTCAGATGAGGTGGCATCACCTACAGTGGCCCCTCATCATGATTCATTCCCCCCACCCCAATTTTTCGCAGGGGTTAAGTGTAATTTCACAGAATTATATTGTGCTTCCCGTACCTTAACACTTATTCATTTCTCTTCTGTCTGACATTGCAGAGAGGAAGTACAGTATGACTTCATTGTTTATTCCCCCTTTGAGTGTAGAGCTCTCAGAGAGACGTGGGATAAAGACAAGAGACAGGTCCCTTAAGTGGCTCTTCATCTGCCTGCTGTCACGACTGACCTTGTTCCGATGGCACGTGTGTGCATCTGCATGTCTGCGTGTGTGTGTGTGTCCATTTTGATCACAAGTTGTCTTTTCCTGTACAATTACATGTCAGCAATTAGTGTAAGTGCTTAAACACTGGCATTTGGGGCCAATATGTTGGAATAATTTCAGCAAATATTCTGCCTTTTGTCATCTTCCTTTTTTAAAATAATGGACCACGATGAGCACGCCCATGCAACATGGAAGATGGATGATCGTCATCCTCAGAGATGTTGCTGACCTTTGTGGAAGTTCCAGTGTAGGTTCTGCACATTATGTTGTAATAGGTCTGTATATTAAAATCATTTTAACGTGTCTCACCAGGGTAGGCCTCTTCATTCATTCATTCATTCATTCATTCATTGGCTCACCGAACTCCAGGTTGAGTCTTGTGGTCTTTTATTTAATGCCTGTTGCAATCATCAAATCATGTTTTTCTTATTTATTTATTTTCCAGTCAACTAACTCTCTACAAGAAAAACATTGTGCAATCATCAGTTTTCTTTGCAGCCAATAGCTTCCTCTTGCCACTCTATGATTCTCCCTATCATTAGTCTTTATAGGTTTAGGAAAAAGGAAGATGGGACCTCAAAACACCACGAGAGTGACATCCATGTTAATATATTATCAGAGTATATTCCATATATGGTGTTGTCTTCTGTAAAATTACCCAGAATGTTAGTTCCAGATACTCTTTGCTTCCCCCAGAGACACTGAAGCCACGAGTAGAGAAGCAGATAAAAAGGCAAAGAAACTGTGAAGCTTTAATACATTGATCGTATAAGCTGATCGGGAGTTATCAGGATGTGTTGAAGGAATTGATCTGGTGTGTAATCTGCAGCCAAACGTGATGCTGTGGTGTCCTTTTTTTTTCAAAATGCATGAATGTACTTAACACCCAGGCAGCAATTTATATCCTGAAGCTGAAATCCAAACGAGATGATTGTTGCAGAGATTTCGGGACCTGCAAATATTACAAACAGGCAGTGGAACAGTTTTCCAGTCTCCAACTAAATAAAGTCCCAATGTCCATGTATTCAGAGTCAACCACTTCATTTATACATCTCAGCATAAGGAGGACTGAACACTCCGAAATGTTCGTGTGAAATTAAATCCTTCAATTAAATCCGTTTTTACCACGACAAGCTTAAAACCAGCCCAGTCATCAGACACATTGAAACTACCGTCTTTAGTCATTTACAGATCAGGAGGCAGAGTGATCCAGGAGAAATTCAAATCAGTCGGAAAGAAGTTCCCCGGAAGTTTGGGAACACAGGAGTCACTCCTCTGTAAAACATTCCAGATGTGTGCCGTGTATCTCAGCAGCTGTGTGTTTGACCCCCTTTGGCACGTGTCCAGTTTGATTCCGTTAGACTTTGTCACCAGAGGCAAGACACACAGCTCCGGAGAGAGACGCTGCTCTCTCCGACATGACCCTTCCAGACCTTCAGACTGTCTCCTCACCTCAGCTGGCAAACTTTTCAGGAGACCTCAGAACTTGATCAGTTTATCAGTGTTCAGAAATCACCAACAAGGTGATTTAAATGTGCATTTAACACAATCTACAGCACAGATCTCAGCATTAGGGTGGTAGGGAGGATGGGAAATGAAAGATGAAGGATGGGAAGAGAGCAGGAGATCAGGGATCTATGAACGTTTAACTCTGGAGTGAAAATAAAATGTGTCTCCATTCCAACATTTGAGAGCTGTGATGAAAGCTGGAAACAGAAAGACAGATGTAGAATTCAAAGGAAAGCAAGCTCACAGCAGAAGGACTGACTTTGATTCCAGCTCAGATTCTGCACTTTCTGTGACCCTGATTAGGAATAAAACAGCATAATAGATGCAGTATTCTGGGTTTTTTTCTTTCTTTTTAAAGTCAACCAATTTACATCTGCCTCCTTAGCCTGTCAACTTTCAATTTGCACGCTGAAAATATGTCTCTCTGTGATGCTGCACTCAACCCACCTTCCACCCCTCCCATCAATACGAATCACCCCCAGTCTGCAGCCTCCACTGTCCATATTTTATCCAGGGTTTTGTTCCTTTTACTCCTGGCCTCCACTTCTCTGGCATAGGCCAGGCCCCACAGACCCAGAGGTCGTGGACACCGCCTGTGGGAAGACCATGTGTAAGTGTTTCCACAGACTCTGCAAATGGGGATGTTAAATAAGATCAGATTTTTCTCCTTTTTACACATTTTTGTCTACAAATCTTGGATTTCTTTCTTAATAACCCCCCATCCCCCATCCACTGGTTTTGTCCCCTCTCTCCCTCTCCCACCCTTCTGCTGCAGCCACTTGATCCTCTCATTTCTCCATCACACCCTCCACCTCCCCTCCTGCTAATACCTACAGCCATCCCTCTCTTCCCCCAGCTCACTCGAGGGTCAAGTGCACGGGCTTTTTGTCTCAAAACATGTGGAGGGAATTAATTGGCTCCAGCGTTCGGCTCTTTCCACCCGACTGCTTTTGTGTGGCTGTCACCTGCTCCCCCCCCCCCCCCCCCCCCCCCCCACACACACACCACCTCCTCTCTATAACTCCTCCCTCTCTCTCCTTCTCATTCATTCTCCCATTCACTTTCTGTATGTTCTTATTTTCTTTTCTTGTCTTTCCTGTCTGTGTCAAGCCCTCTGCTGATGAACTTTTGTGCTGTGTCTCATGAGAAGGGATAACGGGAGCTGTTCTAGCTGATCTAAGTATAAGAGAAGTAAAGAGGATGGAAATGATGACAAAAAATAATTCTTTTATATCAAGAACCCTGTTATAGTAGCACCACCTCCACCATCGGTCTATCAACATACATTCAATTTAAAACTAAAGAGGTGAAAATGTGGATAGTGGGATCCGATGATGGCCAAACCAGCTCCATTTTTGATCCTTTGCCGAATTTGTGTTCCTCCATTTTTTCCCTCTCTGCCATTCGAACCCTCCATTTAACCATCAACAATCTCCACATTCTCTGTAATATTTTGATCTCTTGAAATATAGAATGGACTGCTAATTTCCTCTAATTTCACCCATTCTCTCTTCTGCTTTTACCCCTAACCACCAGGGCCCCACCCTCGTCCAAGCCTCTCTGCACTCTGTCTTAAGAAAGCTGAAATCAGGCTGCATATTAATTATATTCAGGGAGGGACTGTGTGCCTGTGTAGTCGTCGTTTCCATGACAACCGACTCTGGATCCATAAAGATTTCAGGGCCAAATGGGGCTGGGAGATTGGGGGGGTCACCCCAAAAGAGGATAAGCATAATTACAGAGATAGACAAGCAGTCAGGAAGCAGTCAAATCAACTGAAGCAGCTTTTCACATTAAATGAAAGTCAATTTTTTGATTGGTCCAAAAAAAGAAATTGTACCTGTACATAAAAAAGGTCATTTTGCATTTATCCATGTACGCCTGTTCTGCAGCGAGCTGTTCATGACAAAATAGCCTCATTTACATGAACCACAACTGCATTCAAGCACAAATGAACTCACAAACCATCCAGCCAAACACCCTAAATAAACAGTCAAATCAGCATCGCATTATGGCTGCGATATGCTCATATTTGCACTGTGACTTCATCCTGCTGCACACAGCTCAGCTCTGTGATCCACAAGCCTCTCTGCACAGCTCAGCCTGCTCATGTGCTCAGAACCTCTGGATGTTTTGGGTAGATGAACAAATGATGGATCAGTCAGTAACACTGACACATCAGTCAGCCACACCCATGTTTCCCCCAATGAGCAGCAGCCTCTCTCTCTCACTCTCTCTCTCACACACACACACCCACCCACACACACCCATGCATGGATCAGAGCCAATGTAGCCGAATGTATTATGTATGAACTTGGTATCATTGTGTGGCCCATATTACTCCCTTTACTTTTATTCACATATCACACTTTTTAGACCTTGACTGTGGGCAGGTTACATTAAATCTGTGTAATTAGTGTTTTGCTACTGCACAGAAAATTCACTAACACTGTAGTTAATAAAACACAGGAGATATATAAAGTAGCCTCCACAGCATCAGGTCTGCCTTTAATGTATAGTGATTTAATATTGGCTTTCTTTTCCTTTAAATCTCTGGTAGAATCTAAACATACCCCGTTCCTTTGTTTACACCTGGTGACATGTGTAGTGTACAGTGCAGAAAGGGGGCCCGATCTAAAGTCAGAATTAGGGTTTGATTGATCATCTCTGCCGCATCACTCTAAGTAAATGCTTTGTGTTCTTTGGAGCATGTTATGTGGTGCAGGAGTCCATCCACATGCAGCAGAAGCTTCTATTCCAGCTCCAATCAAAGATCCTCTATGCAGACACAGCGGCGAGCTACCGCTCCCATACCTGCGTGAGTAATGAAAGCTCTCCAACCTTACCTACCTTTCCTGCCATTTACCGCATGGTGGTGAGGTAGAAGAGGGCTCATCTCAGCGGTTTTCAAACCAAATCTACTTCAGCCGTTCTGGAGGTTTTAGGTTTGGGGGGAAAAAAGTAAAGGAGGGGGAAACAGCTTGAGGTGTAGCTTTGAAGCTTCCCTCTGGGATGCGAGGGCACAAAAATGGCTGTCTTTAAGTCCTAACTGAACATAACAAGGCCCCAGAGATGCCGGCTGGAGGTCAGGAAAAGAGGAATTTATGACGAGAGAAATTCCGTATCATTTAAAGTACAATTTTATTCTTGCTAGAAGTGCGACGGACATCTTCAGTCGCCTCCATTTTAATAAATTTACACAACATTAGTTTTTTCTTATTTACTTAATTGCAAAAGAAGAAAAAAAGGGGGACAACAGGTCTCAAAACCAACAGTCATCAACATTCCTGTCTGGAGTACCTTCTAAAGATTCAGAAAAGTCAAAAGGCCCCTCCTGCATCCCCAACCTCATCAGTCAGATCCAGTTGGAAATCCCATTAACCCACTGGTCACTCAAACACAAAGGGCCCACCTGGTGGATCCCAGGGCTTTTCCACCTAAAGAGGTCAATTAACAAGAGCCAGGCAGAAATGAACTCTGATGTAATTGTGTATCACTTTAGGTTTTTCCCCACCGAGGGAGTGACTTATGGATGTTTTTTTCTGCTTGGCTGCCATGCTGGGTTAAAGCAAAGGGCTTTATGATGCATGGACATTCTTTGTTACTAATTAACCTTCAAGCCACACTAATTAATTAGAATCTAGCAAGGTCAAGCTTTATAAAGGGGACAATTAAGCACCTTCCCTGTACAGTATAATGCAATATAGAGCCCAATAAAACCTGCCAGGGACTGAGACATATTAATCCTGTAATAGCTTTATTTATTGCTCATTATAGATGCATTTCATTTCAAATCTGTCACAACTCCTGGAAATCTCTTATCTTGAAAGGGCCAAATGTGTGACTGTTGTATGAGGGTGAAAAAACAGAGGGCAAAGAGAATATCCAGAGAATACAGGGAGAAAATGGCGTGATGCGAGAGCGTCCTGTGAGTTTCACTAATGACGGGGATTGCTGCGAAGCGGTAGCCCTTAACAGACATGTTCCTTAGCCTACAAATGCACAAACAAATCAGGTAGTGTGAGACACACGAGTGCACTGCCTCCAATTTTAATATGAGCCATAATTGTGGACGCAGTGGACCACTTGGACAGCTTGCTGACACTTGAGACGAACACAAAGGAAGCCGTTTATTCCTCACGCATTAGCATAAGAGACCCAAACTTGTGGGCTGCACAGAAACAGACAGCGGGAATGGTACCGTTTTAAAGTCTACTCCCTCTGTACACACGAGCCCATATCTGACTAACAGTCTGGAACCAGCCAAATGTGACAGCCAACTGTTCTCTATCCTCAGGCTATCCCTGGACTTGGCCGGCGTACAGCACATTGTATCATTGTAATGCCCGTGTGTGTGTGTGTGTGTGCGTCCTCCACAGAACGCTGACAGAGCACGGTGTATTTGTGAGATAATGTGTCTTTACTGGATAACACAGAGCAATGCGGTTCGCTGGAATATTTGAACATGCACGTTTAATTAGACGCGGGGTTGCTGGTGAATAAAACTTTTATGAGTGAGAGGCTCATGTTTTACACAGCAGAGGGTCCCTGTCACTGCAGCGGGTCAGTTGGTGGAGCTGGACGCAGTATACAGCCGTCTCAAAGACAGAACAGTTGTTAGAAAGAATTAAACACTGTGCTCTTTTGTTCTTTTTTAATGATATGGTCATTGGAGCATTTACTCAGAATAATGGAGGGAAATCTAGCTAAAAATGTATTTTAATGAATGGAAAATGAGGATATAAAAGAGTTTTTTTTTTTTTTTTTTAAAGTAAATGGTAGAATTTGCCACAAACTGGGAGAATTAAGACCAAATATATGCGCATAGTTGGAGAGGACATGAAGTCGGTTGCTGTGAGAGAAGAGGATGCAGAAGATAGAAGAGCAGGAGGAGGAGGAGGAGGAGGAGGAGTCATTGTGGGGAACCCGGAAAGAAAAAGCTGAAAGAAAACTGAACGTCAGAAAACACTGGACCTCTTGCCCATGTCCCAGCATCTCATTCCTGCTCACATCTACGCTAAAATGAAAAGTGTGCGACAGGTAAACATGACTGTGGCCCAATGGGATGCAGTTTCCCAAGGAAATCTTCATCGATATCGTTCTTCGGTGAATGTCAAACCGAACCAGGGGTGAGGACGGTGGAGGGTGAAGGAGTTTCTTTGAGCTCCACTGCGGGTCGAGGCAGGCAGCCCCCCTGCTGGGTGGCCTCTGCCGTCGTAACCTTTAATTACAGCTGCATTGACAGGCTTGCAGATGGCCCCGCACAACAACCTGTACCCCCCCCCCCCCCCCCCCAATCTTTTCTTCTTAATCTCACGTGTTAAATTTGAAGCTTGTATCTGTTTAATTCCTATTGAGACTGATAAAATTGAAAGATGGATGGAGGAGTGTATGGTGAGGCGTGTTTTTTTTTTGCACGGCCAACTTCGTGTTAATTATAAAACATCTCATATTTATCAATGGCCGCGCTCTGACAAAAATTATTCTCAAACTGTTATTTCACCTTAGAAAATTGGAACTGCACAACCTTTTCTCGGTCCTTTTTGTATTATCATTATCTCCTTTAACACGGAGTCCTGCATTCATGCCGGCTCTGCCTCATTCACACAAACATTATGCTCTTACCTGTGAGAAAGAACAAGCTCGGTAATTGATGCCATTACCATCACCTGTCATTGTCGCACTAAGTACACACATTCAGCCAAGCAGCGAGGAGTGCTCAGGTTCAGGGAAGGTAGACAGACAATGGGGTGCACTTTTGATAATGGCGTGCATTTGTGCCTCTGAGTCGCGAAGAGACAGAGAGGAAAGTAAAAAAAAAAGGGACCTAGAAATGCAGCAAAGAAACAGCGGAAATGTGGATGAGAGAAAGGCAGCAATCATTCTCTCGAGTGACTGTCCAGACGAGCGGTAATTTATCATGAATGCCTTCCTGCCATACTTTGATTTCCAAGGATTAGCTTTGCACCAAAACCGCGTCTTAATAGATCACCAGAATTGTGATTTCGTCCCCCAGAGTGGTCCAAATGGCTCCGCATTCATAGCCTCCTCGGTGGCCTACAGCCAAACCACTGTCCTATAAATAACGACTTGTTTCCTCCACTAAGGTTATTGCTAATTACAACTCAACCCTCGATGGGGGATTCAAAGACAAACGTCTAATTGATTGACATGATCGTTATTATTATTATTTTGCAATGTCAGAAGCAAACACGGGCCACAATAGAACACAACGTAGAGTCCAACGTCACTTTTTTCACGATGTCATGTATCATCTGCACATAATGAACTCCATGTAATCAACACAGACTTAATTAACATAAATGAATGAGTGCTTTATGAAATGATGCATCCAAGCACATTAATTTTTCCCATCTGTGGATTAAGGGCTGCAGGGAGTCATTAGATCTTCACCGACATGCAGCAATGACGGAGGAATGATAAGTTAGGTACCGTTTTGCTTTCATAGTTTCAAATAGATGAAGTGGCGCCAAAATTGATAATGTGGAAATAAGCTTTAGATTTGCAATTTGGAACGCTGTAAATCCAGGACACTACACTTAATTACACTCAATCCATGTCTGTGTCTCACATTTCTCCTGTTCCCTCTCTCTCTAACACACAACTTTGCATTTTCTTTTTTTAAACTCTTTTACCTGAAGAGTTTCCATCACACACACACACACACACACACACACACACACACACACACACACACACAGTAAGACACACACAGACACACCATGAATGGAATGCAGACATATAGCCATGTGTAGAAATGCCCGCCCGCCCATCCATCCATCCATCCATCCATCCATCCATCCATCCATCCATCCATCCATCCATCCATCCATCCATCATCCATCCATCCATCCATCCATCCATCCATCCATCCATCCATCCATCCTGTTATCCAGCCACCCATTTGTTCATCCGTCCATCTGTCTGCCAATTCGTTTATCGGTCCATCGATCCCTCAGTCCATCTGTCTGCTCATCCATCCATCAAACTTGATTTCGAATTAGGGTCTAGGACTGCAGCTCCAGCCAGGATGGCAGGAGCATGCGGGCCAATTATCGGAGAGTCGTGAAATAGAGTGGAATAGCAGCGTATTTACATAATACTGTCATCTCTTTACTTTCATTGTAAATGTCACTTTAATGAGACCAAAACTGACATTTACTTTAATTTCACAGGAGAATTGTCAGTTATTAAATGAAGGATATGAAAAAGAGAAGAGTATTAATTTTATATCACAGGAAGGAGCCCAGGATGCATCTTAAGGTCAGAATTCCAGGTGGAGGAGGTGGTTCAGGGCGCTCTTTTCCCAGAAAAGCTCAGAAAATTTTCTCTGTAGCCCTTAAACTGGTCTAATTTCATGAAAATCTGCACTTTGTTATGATTTTAATACCTAAAAGACAGACGCAATCAGAAGACGCGAACAAAAACAGCAATAAAAGGGTATAAATTGGTCTTCACCACCTCTGATACCACATAGCTTTTGATTTTATCAATAACCCTTCGACAGCTATATGTAACTTCTATTTTGTAATGCTTCCTTCTCCTTCTTCCTTCTCTTTCACCACCCTAAGCTTCAGTTCTACGATGTTGCTGGGCAAAAACGTAAAAAATCATAAAAGCTGTCCTTTGCTGTCCGTAATTACTCGATACATTACGTCCTGTTTGTTGATATCGTATCCTGCCTTCTCCTCAGACATTTAACCCTTTTAAAGATGATTTATTGCCAACGTGCCTTCTTTTTAATTATCCCTGCAGCTAGGTGCCCAGCAGATTTGTAAAGCCATTACTGAAAATCAATACTTCGCTTTTAGGTGATGAATTAATTAATGAAGCATGAAGTTTACTCTGAGTGAGGGTCTATTGATGAAGAGGGAAAGGGAGACAGAGGAGGAGACAAAGAGGGAAGGAGGGAGCCGTGCTCGAGGTGACACTTAATGATTCCGAATCAGTCGGTTTGGAGCATTTTAGTGCGCGGCTAATTGCATTTCATCAGTGTTTGGATTGAAATTACGTAAGGGCAGGCCTGCAAACAAACATTGCTCCATCTGAGATGGGTGAGTAATTTCCTCCTCACGCCACTGGGCTGCCAATCTTCCAAACTGGCTAAATAGATCATTATTCCCAGGATCAATTCAACCAAGACTCGAAAGCGAGACTGATTCTTTTAATTTGATTCATGGTTGTTGTGACTGTCCAAACTTGTGTCCCACTGCACTTGGTTATATTTTACTTGCTTCAAGGTGTAGCATGCACACCGAAGCGTGTGTCTAGCCCGTATAACTCGCATGTGATAAACATTTTTGCACAATGTCTCGCTCCACCTAAATTAAACAGCCTCGCAGCTGAACTGACTGCTCCTCTCACACAGTCCTACCTTTCCCCTAATAGTCCCCATTATTCATGGCCCTACAGCAGAGGTCACTGCCATGGGGTTCCCCCCCCCCCTTTTTTTTTTTACCTCTGTAAATTGGAAGTCAAGAAAAAATGAATCGAGACACCCACACACGAAATGAGCTATAGGTTTGACTTTGACTCGTCCTCAAACTGGAAACTGAAGAAATAGTTTCATACATGTCATATGGACTCTGGCCTGATGGGAACTTGGGATATTGGGATTTGTGAGCCGTCTCCTAATCCTTTTATACCTCACCAAGATTGTGGGTTTATTAATAATTCAAAAATAATAAATAAATCCAAACATTGAATGAAAACTATCCTTAAAAATATGAAACCAGAAAATACATCATGAAAGAACCCAGATGAGATTTTAAATGGTCTTCTTCTTCTCCAGCGCAACACTAGATGATAAGATAAGAGGTGATTCTGCTCCGGCTTTCGGCTGATCTGATATTTGTAGAGAAAACGTTCATGAAGAAATTATTCACTTCCAGCCATATTCTGGCAACCCCAATCCCGCCCCAGTCTTCAATTTTCAGCAACTGCCGAGAGGGAACTCTTCCTGATAACACGGACATCTGATAAATTGGCGAGTTTAACGACCAATCGTTGAATTAGGTTGATGGGTTTGAAGCCCTGAACTGTTTGTCACCTTCAGAGTTCAAGGTCTGGCTTCTGAAAATGGAGACATTTTCACATAAGATTGAAAAATCCTCTTTGCTGATCTTCACTTTGTTGAGCTTGACCTTTTCATTTCCAAACAGGAGCGCGGCGCTATCACAGCCAAGGACAGCCTCTTGACGGACTGTTACAGGGCGACGTTTGTTTTATCAGCTGGAAGACATTTGAGCCAATTAAAATAACCTGAATGTGACTTTAGAAGCTGTTTCCATCTGCACACATCAGTTCATATATAGTATTTAAATGACCAGGGCCTATTTCTCAGTGAGAAGCCTGTTAAAATGTTTTATTATTTTTCTAATTACAGGTGAATGGTGCAGCCTGATAAGGTTTTATGTCTTTCACCAGCCACGCCAACTGTCAGGGAAGATGGATTGCCCCGTGGAACGTGCCATATATCAGATGTGCAACTCCATATACATTGTTTTAGCATGAGGTAATGTGATGCTAGTCCATCCAGGTATTTTATTACATCACCCGCTTAATTTATTGCCCAATCAGACACGGCAACAAGGTGCTTCCTGTTTATAGACCACTCAAGGTTTTATATTTCCCTTTCAAGTGGCTGTTGGAGCGTAAGGGTTTACACGAATTAGGTCAATTCACTTATTGGTTTCTTAGTTCTTCCACTTGCGTGTTGTTGTTTCTGTGGTTGTGCAATAACATTTTAATTTAAAACATTATCAGATGTAGACTTTAATTGCAAACCCAAGCATTCACTCGGAGGAATAGGAGTGTTTAAGGTTTAGTGTGTTGTTAAATATGATGCATATAGTTTAATTAGGGAAAACAGAATTAAATGAAGTGATTTGATTTCATAATATTTGTGAAATATGCTGTATTAGTGTCAGTATAGTTCCAGAGTCTGGTCCATCAATGATCATTGCAGATTCCTTCTGTGGCAAATAGTTCCAAAAGTACACCTTTGGTGCTGCGGCCGTCTTTCAATAAGGTTGGTGCTAATTGGTTGATATGTGCGAGTTTTCTGGCCACTTTGGCGTAAATGAAATGGGCCAAAGAGGAACAAGCCTAGAGGAATAATTCATTTAGCACTGCAGCTGTTAGAGTTGCAGGAATATATTCAAATTTTGCATATCCTTGCAAGAGAAAGGGGCTTTATCCACAAAATTGGCATTGTGTGATGTGTCTGTAATTAAGGTGTAATGATACAAATAAAGACAAATGTCCTTGACAGTGCACAGAGCCACACATACATGACGGTTCTCTGTGAATCAACACAGGATTATAGTGTGTCCAGCTCCACACACACACCATTGTTTACCATGGTGTACGTTATTTGGAACCATTCCCACCTTATGATCATGAAAACACATTGAATTGTCTCGCTCTGCGGTGAGCTGCTCCGTTAGCGCGGCGAGCTGAATACTGATTACAAGTTGGTGATTTGAGAGAACATCAGGAGGTCTCTCCCAGTGTGTGCACTGTAAACCACATGGTGTGAGAGGACTTGTTTTTAATTCCAACCATTGAATATTAAAAACACCACTAAACACTTATGATAGTTTTGGATTTTCTTTCTATTTCAGTATATCCAAATCCTATCAAAAAACCTATCCAGAGTTAGATTTTTGGGCTGCAGTTGAGCAGTAATGTCATTCTCTGAGTTTTCTGTAGTATAATATCAGCTTTAAATCTAATATATATTTATGAAGCGCTCCTCGGCACACACGCTGACATCCTAGTTACTGTAGCACCAGGTGTTCGGTCCATGTAGTACACATAGGACACACACACACGCACACACACTGAAACACACACAAACTGATTGTAGAATTGTTGCATTGGGGATTCTTTTTTTCTTGCACCTGTAGATTGTAATAAATTTTTCTTGACCTTGGAAGCTCCAAAAGCAAAGCACATCAACCTCAGGGAAATACTTTCTGAAGAATTAAGGATGTGTATGTGTGTGTGTGTGTGTGTGTGTGTGTGTGTGTGAGAGAGAGAGAGAGAGAGAGAGAGCATGTGTCAGTGGCAATACTGCATGTGTCTGAATGTGTATGGGATTGGAAATGAGTCCTGTGAGTATGGCTAAAGGGCTGCAAACCTCTTTCCCAAGACAGATAGGATAGATAGGATCTTAACAAGCATGAGAGCAGAAAGAGTGTGTGATGGCCTGTGTGTGTGTGTGTGTGTGTGTGTATGCGTGTGTGTGATGTTTCTCTTGCATCAAACCAAAACAATTCCCTTGATTTTCTGATCTGTGGCATGACTAATCGTGAGCAGGGTAAACTTTTGGATCTTATATTCCCGAATATCTCTCCAGGTAGCTGGAATGCATATATATGTGTATGTGTGTGTGTGTTGTGTGTGTGTGTGTGTGTGGGGGGGGGGGGGGGGGGGGGGGGGGGGGGGGGGGGGAGGGGTCTGTGTGTGTCTGTACTAGCAAAGTGATTATCTTCCTCCCCAAAACTTAAAAGGACTGTTTGAGGGTTAAGACATGGTTTTAAGGTGGGGGGTTAGATTTGGGTTGAGGTTAGAGTTGGGGATTAAAGAGTCAGTTGGGATGGTTAGGGTTAGGTTAAGAAGCTGGGTAATGTACACGAATGTGTGTTTGGATTCCTTTACATTAATTACACTTAATAACCAGTCAATATTGGTCTGCCGATGTCCAAATTTCAATAAATAAAAACAGAAAGCTTGCCTCTTCAGATGCATCCCAGTAAAGCCCGTGTCCAAGACCACTTTCATTTGTCTGCAGATTTTGGTGAGCTGCTTTATGGGGTAGAATTTCTATGGCCTCGACATTCCGTGTGGGTTTATTGGCATGAGAAGGGATCCATTGATGTACTCACTTCCTGATTAACCTGACTAATGTTTGCGTCATACTTCAACCCGGGCAGGATTCTGCAAAACCAAACTGTCCTCCTGCAGAGCGAGCGAGCAACTATCATCCTGGAGTGTTTTTTTTTCCGTACTCCCGTCGAGAGAGCTGATATGCTGATGTATAAGAGTGATCCATCTTGATCGAGTTGGTTCTGACGCCTAATAGCGCTGCCGCACCAGTCCCCCCCTGACAGTTGCATTGTACATGTGCCGCCCAAATTAATTCTGTTAAAATTAATCAAATTTTAAGTTAATCAAATTAAACATGCAAACGAATTAATCTGGATTAACGTGCTAATTTAGACAGCCCTAATATATAGAAAGTAGCAATTGGGCTCAGGTTGACATTTATAATTGAATTTGAAAAGACTACAGGATTACTCCTTTACTGTAACTATAGGAAAATGGAGAAACTTCATGTTCACTGGATGTCTGGATTTGCTGAAGGGGATACGGTAAAAAAAACAAGCCTGATGTTCACTGGAGTGGCACAGCACAACACAGATGGATGGAATGAGTGAGCGGTAGCAGGAAAGGAAAGGGGAGCTGATAGCCAGATGTATTCACCCTTCATTTAACAGGGAAACTTACAAAAAAGTATGAACATACCATATCATTTGACTTGCATGGAGGGATCCCTACGTGCACAGAAATGGGAACGCGTGTTTTTCGGTATTCTGTTGGCTCCACAAACGTCTTGCTACAGTGCTCGTTGAAATTGTGTTATATTTCCCTTGTGCATTAGCTCCATTTCACTTTTTTCCCCCCACTTTTTTGAGGATTCCATTCATTGTGTATGTGAGAAACGCTCCTCGCTGGTGGTGTGATGGCATAACATTGGTGCTTCATTGCACAGTGAAATAGCGGAAGCAAATGACAACCCAGATCTCAGGAAGGTGGGATTGTGCAGCTGCGGACGCTCAGACGGGCGGCCCATAAATGTAAATTTGACTTGGGTTTTAGCGGAATAGGCATGAATATGAGTTTGAGGAGCTGAAATATATAGGATTTGTGACAGTATGGGTTGTAATATCAGTTATTGCTCTGCAGTTTATGCAGGTTTACCATTTTTCCATTGGATGTGTCCTTATTTTACACTTTATTGTAATAGCAAATGTTTAGTGATGCGATAATATAGTTTATTTTTATCATCGTCATCAGTCTTTATTTAAACAGGCAAGAAAGTTTATTCTTATTTAAGCAATTTTGTTCTCAGTCTCTGAATGTAAATGTTTCCAGCTCATCGTCCATCTTACAAGTCTTGCATTGGAATAGCAGGAAAATACAGGAGGTGTGATATTTTCTTGGTTTGGGGGGGTAATTGGGTGTTTGAGATCAACAGAAAGATACTACAGATGGTGGAAGCTTGTGAAGATGAAAGATGTAACTCTTTTAAAGAGAGATAAAGATGCTAAACATGATAGCTTATTACCTTTGTGGAAGCCATGAGTTTAAAGGGGACACTCCTTTTATAAAAGATAACATGGTTCCTTGGTGTCTAATTGAAAAGTTAGTAATGCTCTTTGGGTGAAAGGGATTAGAACAGACTCTAAACATACTACTTCCAGTCCTGTTCTCAACAAACGCTTTGAAAGCCTCTCTGAATCCTAATGAGCTACTGTGAGCACTGCTTACAGACACTATTGGCACCACCCAGCTGTTCTGCCGGGGGAACGACATGAAGCCAGCTGTGGGTGACCATGGCTTTCAAGCTGCATGTGACGGCGGTCCAGGCAGTCGCTAATGGCGGAGCCTTGCACAGGTGGCTGTGGCTGAATGGGAAATACCCAGCACAAGGGTGGGACTATTCATATCACCCAGGCACTTACGTAACAGTCCAACAGAAATTCAAACAGCACTTTTATAAGAGGCATTTTCTTACTCTAGCAGATTACCAAACATTGAATTAGTTTTCGAAACTTACACTCTCCGGAAAGCTCTCCGGATAAGCAAATATATATCCTGAAGCACTGAAAAAGGGTGTTTTGCATAATTTGTCCCTTTTAAAGGCTTTACATAAACCAATATTAGTTGCTGTCTCAAGACTAATTGTCTGTAGGTTAATCAGTGACCCGTGTAAACACACTAAACACAAATATAAACGCCATTCCTTGTTCTTTTTCTTGACCGCTGTATCCTATTCAGGGTCATGGGGAGCCATTCCTAGCTGCATATGAGTGAAGGCCAGCTCATTGCAGGGCCTTCTGTGAACATTAGCACCTTTCTCAACCAAATATTTATGCTCCAAATATACAATTTTTGCTTCTCTATGATATTGAACCTAATTTCCAGTCAGCCTAACTGGCCCTGCTGCCCAAAGTCTGTGGGCTTTAAATGGCAAACATTCCAAAATAAGCATCCGTCGTGCAATCCTCACAAAATCTCTTCCCAGTCTTTCTGCCTGCCTCTGTCTTTCCCTCATTCTCTCAGGACAAAAAAAAGAAAACACTCATCGGGAACTACAGAACATATTCCCTTTTTTCAATTATTCTGGCTGAGGGCAATATGTTTTAATGATGAGCTGATTCTCAGGGTGCATTCTGCTGCTTTGCCAGCCCGAGCAGTGATGCCTTTTGCACATGTCAGGTCGGGGCCTCGTAGTAATCTGAGGCTCATTACAGCTGGTGAGGCCAAGAGCAGGAACGGAACACAACTTCTCCCTGCAGCGCTGAATTACATTTCTACCACTGGGTTCCCCTCTCCCTCATTCGGTGTTTTTCTCCTTGTCTCAGCTGCTTCGCTGTTTGTCTTTGATCTTTCTCTGTTTCCTGCCTTATTCTCCCCCCCTTCCCCTCTCAATCGTAATATCTTCTACCCCCCCCCCCCCCCCCCCCCCCTCCACGTACACACCATCCGCCTCCCTATTTATTTCTTGATCTCTGTTCCTCGCTCTCTGCCGGTCTCTTTCTGCCTCTCTCCATTCGTTCTCGACACTCCTCGGGGGGGAACTCGCCGAGTGCAGCTGGTTCGGAGTTTCAGGCTAGTTTTATTGAGTTTGCTCTGGATTCGGGAAGGGCCTGTTTACCAATAAGGTCATGATGAGGTGCATCAAGACTGTGAGCAAATCCTCAAATCCATCTCAAACCAGCACGTGTGTCAAAATGTGTGTATTTGTCTGTTGAATGCCGTCAGACTTTACCAAGATTGTGTTGAAGAATTTTGGAGGGTTTATCCTGAATATGTAGTTTTCCTTTGCATACATTTTAGGTGAGTAGGTATATTAAATTACACTTTCCACTCATTTTTTATTGATGTCTGTACTTCTTTTTTTTAATTACAATTTTTTTAGTCAAGGGTTTTCTCAAAGAGGGATTCTTAGCAATTTATAAAGTCAAACAAAAAGAATGAGCTCCACAAAAGGAGTTTTTCTTAAAGAAGCCATGACGTCCTGACATTTTTACTGCCACACAATAAATATTTGACCAAAAAGAAGCCGCTCTGTTTGACAGAAATGTGGGCTTATGTAAATCCGGTAGGGTATGGAACGTGTGTCTCGTAGACATTTGTGTCCATCAAACAAAAGTGAAATCTTACATAAGAAAAGTATATCTGCGGGAGTGTATTCAGCTGTAACTGATCCCATTTCTTTTTCTGTCTCTTTCTGAAATTCTCTGGTAATAGAAGAGCTAAAGGACTGACTGACGTGGAGAGCTTTAGAATGTCTGAATGTGTGAGAGGGGAGAGATTGTGTTCAATATTCATGGACATGAGACAGGGTGGATAATTCTGAGTTGAAAAGCTGGTCATGTTGAAGAAAGGAAGTTTCTGGGTCCCAGAATGGGGTTACCTTTTTTTGGATACATCATATTATTGCAGAATCGAAAGGTTTATTTGCTTTGATGTTATACAGAATGTACCTAAACAAGTTTATCGAATAAGAGGGCCTCACATTTGAATGTGTTGCATTCTGGAAAAACAGACACAGCAACTGCAACTGTGGCCCTTTTATTTTGTTATAAAACACAGAGAGAGGGAGAACTGCCCAGGCCACCATTTTTACATCATCCCTCTCCTGTCAATGTAATTGATTATCAAATTACAAAGCTTTCTCTAAATAACCTTACCTCCCAAACGTAATCAACATACGTTCATCTTGCAGAGTGTTTCGAGCACGGCGCTCCCAGACAGCTGGGAGTCTTACTGGAATGGCTGTTCTGGTTACTGTTATGGTGACTGTGACCTTTACTACATCTGGCGTCTAACTAATTTGTGAGCCTCGAGTCTACAGTTAGTCACTGGCAAGTGGACGGTCCGATATCATGGGAGACGATGTGGGGAAGCAATGAGCCCAGAGGGGTTAGAGAAGAAATTAGAATGGGAGAACAGAAGATAAAAAAAGATTTACAGGAAATGCAGAACGCATAAAGCATGTGACATATGGATGTGGCATATGGCCCCATGCAAATGGCATATGACCGGGAAAAGGCCTGATAAAGTTTCTGAGAGCGTCTTAAGAAGCAACTTCCCCTCTAGGGCCCATGCAACGTGATTATTGAATGGAAGGTTTGACTCCAGCGCACGGAGCGTGAACGGTAATATTCACACTTAAACCATGTGACATCATACCATCATTCTTACATCACAGAAGTAAGAGAACAAGAGAAAGAGAAAGTTCTCTCTTTGTTTTTGCTTTATTCTGTATTGTACATGACTTTATTTTATTTTATCTGTGTGTTTAAAGCTGCCGGAGTTCTGTGAAGAACAATCAGAGCCATATGCGCTAGCGTACCACTGTCCTAAGCTAGAATCAAAGGGTGGACGTAGAGATCGGTTAAATGATTCGCTTTGCCAACTTTTGACAAGTGATCGATATATTTGCACCATTCTTTATGGTGTAGACCATTAATTTCAAAGCCAACTTGCACACATAGTATATAAAATTGGAGTGCATGTATTTGAGGCAATCAAGAATAGACCGTAAAGGAAATTATTGTTGTGATTCCTATTAACCCTTAAACCCCCAGCTAAGAAAATTAGGAAAAACCAAAGATATTCTAAATTTATTGATTTTCTCCCATTTGACAGAGGAAAGTCATTTATTTCTTCTCGCCCCACATCTTAGATGCAGGATGCTGTTAAAAAATAATTTCTAAACATTAACATTTGCACGAAAAATACACTTTTACTGTCTAAATTTGAAGCAACAGCTAAAAATAAACACCATTGTCCTGTTTGATTATCCACACTATCCTGTTGGTCACTGTCTTGTTCCATGTTTGAAGGGTTTTAAAGGGGTACACGTGCACACAGTGTAGAGTGCACATTTGTTAACCTTCAACCCATCTCTCTTCTTGTTACCGTTAATGCTGAGTCGGTGTCTCGGCCAAAATTTGTCTTAATCTTACACTCAAATTGACATCCTCATGGTCCCGCTGACACGTGGATTCATGGCAGGAGCGCACGGCTATATGTCAGCACAACAATAATGGTTTTATTATACAACGCTGCCCGGTCCCACAGACAAGTGAAGGGATCTATGTACGACCGTGAGTCGAGGGGAGATGGGACGACTGGCTGCGTGATGCATTTTGTGGTTTTGAATTGTTGGCATGTTTTCACTTATGCTGTGTTTCTATTATGCAACAAGGCTGCAAGTGGAAATGACTGCAGACGGAAGGAGAGGGGAATCTCCGGGGCAACCAGGGAGATGCTGAAAATAGTCAAGAAAAAAAGTACAGATAGTATCCGACAATAAAATAAATCTCCATCCCCACTCATGAATCACACCAAGCAAGTGGCAGTTTAAGACCTGAGGGAAAAGATCTGTACATCCTAAAATCCTTTGATTTCAGGAGACGATACATTTCTATTCCTGTCTTACAGGCACTGTAATTAAAATGGGATTCCTCCCTGTTAAATTGAACTTTCCAGCAGTTTATTGCATTAACCTTCTTCTGCCTGATATTGTTTTACACTGCGTCAAGGCACAACACACCTGCTACGAACCCCTGCGGAGCATTAAATATTGTAATCCATAACATGCTGCACATTAAATCACTGTCCAGAGGACTGAGCCGGCGTATTACAATGCAGTAAGATGTGATGTAATGAAAACAGCATGACGGTAAAGGAGAAGGAAGACGTGTGCACGTATGTGTCACATGTACAGGTTCCAAATACGTGAATAAATTAGAAGGATGATATTACAGTTTGTTAATTCACTCTGGATTTCTGGTGGAAACCTTCCACGTGCTCCCGATACGTTGTTAATCAAACATTATCGCTCTTGATTCATCTGCTTACATGAATGATGAATTTCATATCTGCTGCTACAGAACCAGATCATTTTATGAGGTTTTTTTTTTAGCTCCAGGGTGAATTTCTCCAGGGATTATATTCCTGTATATGGGGAGCCTTATAACAAATTAGCCACATAGTATCTCTTTTTTTCACCTGCTGAGGTGTTTAGACAAAATGTCTCTAAGCTGTAAACATCCGTGTGTCCCTGTCCATCAGACCGTCTCCAGTTCGCTGCTCACTAAAATCCTGTTTGCTGCAATCTTTTCTTTTCTTGTGTTTTGTAGGAGCAACAACAGTAGTATAAAAAGCAGCAACAGGAGCAACGATGCAACAAGAGCAGCTGCAGCAACCCTGGCAGTAGCGTTGCCATCGATGCATCAACAACAGCGCAACAGCAACATAATACATCTACATCTTTACGCGGTGGCATGAATCCACAACAAAAATGCAGGTGGACTTTCTTTTTCATTCGCTACTTTCTCTGTCAATTTTTTTATTATTATTTAGAAAACAGGGAGCTAAACTGTCTGTGTCAACCCCCTTCAGTTGCGCAGTACACATAAATAAATGGTGGAGGTTGTTGTGGAAGATGTTGCTGGAGGGCTGGTCTGACAGATAAACTGTTACTGGTTTAATCAATGTCGCTGTGAATGACAGCTGATTGGAACTGTAGCCCAAAGCCTCCTTTCTCAAGGTACAGCCAGTTTTTCTACCACATATAGGTTCCACTACACAAGCAACAGCTGCAAAACTCCTGAAATACATTTGACATTAATCGGAACATGTGAGAGAGAGAGAGAGAAGGATGCAACTTCGAGGAAGCATCGCCGCTGCTGAAGAGCTACAGATGATGAAGCACTGACAGGCTGTTGTGGTTAAAAGTGTTTTCTTAAGTTTTGCTTCAAGGCAGGCAGAGCCACACACCCGTCCGAAGGCTACTCATTGACATAACTCAATATTTTAAGTTAATTAAATTAATCTGTGGGGAACAGCTCTCATGAAACCATAAAGGATTCGCTGCAGGTTGTTGCAGCATTTGTCGTCCTCTGCAGTGGTTTAATAACAATTGCTAATGTAGAGCAGAAGAAATCCACAAAAGAAAGCAGGGCTGTTGTTATTTTATTCACAAATATGGCATACATGAGGTCACTTTATGCTCTGTTTCAGGTGGACCGCTCCCTCTGTGGCAGAGAATGGACCAGAACAAAACAGTTGTCGAGTGCTTTGAGCTCCCACCCTGTTCCTTTGCAAGCTCGTATTCCACACAGCAGGCTGTGAAATCATTTTTGGTCTCCCTCAGAAGAGAGGCCCCCCCTGTGCAGAAATCCATAAATTCATGAGCATTCACCATCCACATGAAAAGGAAGGATGTGGTGAAAACAGTGTGATGGAGAGCAGAGAGGGAGATGGAGAGAGAGAGGGGGGACAGAGAGAGAGAATGAGAGGGAGAAAGAGACACAGGGAGGAGAGGAGAGGAGAGGAGAGGAGAGGAGAGGAGAGGAGAGGAGAGGAGAGGAGAGGAGAGGAGGGGAGGGGAGAGGAGAGGAGAGGAGGGGAGGGGAGAGGAGAGGAGGGGAGGGGAGGGGAGAGGAGAGGAGAGGAGGAGAGGAGAGGAGGCAAACGCTGAACAGCCATGTGAGTGCTTGAAAGGACCCAGCATGAGTCTGGTCTGAAACCCCCAACCGATTTATCGCCGGAAGACACAGACATAGGGATAGCAAAATGCTTTCGCTTGCTCACACTGTTGTGGGCGCACATGCTCGTGTATGCAAACACACACCTACGCACACAACAACACGTGCACATTTCAGCACTGGCTCCTGCTTCATGATGCCTGTGCATTTCACCATCTCCCCTCGACGTCGGTGAGCCCTGCCCAGCCTGCTCGCGGCTGTCTTTAGCCTTCAACAAACCAGGCTAACTGTGGAACATGCTACATCTCTTTCCTGTGTTTGAGTATGGAAAGTTGTATTTCATGTCTGAATGAACTGTGACTGGTCTCTAATCTTAGAGGGAACACGTTTGGGCTTCACTGTGATGTTGTTGGAGCCCCTGTTCGCTCCTTGTGTGTGAATGTTAAACTTCTCAGAGCAGGTGGCAGCTAGCGTGGTGCGTAGCCTCTGCCAATAACGTGAAAGATTGGATGGTGATGTACAGAAATGCTGCTCTTTTACCACTGAATCTGAAACTACCTTTATTTCAGGGTTTATGGCTGCCAGTCTGATCTCAGGGTGTTAGTTTACACTTTTAACCTGATGAAAGGATCTGTTTGTTTGCAAGAAAACACAGATTGATAATTACATAACAGGGGGTTAGCGCAGCGTAGTATCGCAGACTACACATTAACACATGCATACAAGCTTAGTGCAAAGTGTAAAAGACTATGCAGTAGTAAATTGGCATTATGTAAAAATTAATTAGCGGGTGAATGAGAAGAGAAGAAAATGAACGAAACCGAGGCACTGTCAGGTGTGACACTTAATTAAACAAGAAAGTATAAAGTCTAAATACAAAAGTAGTTTGATTCATTTCAGCATTTTATGTTTCCATGTCCGCTGCAGATTAGCATGTTAGGCTTACTGAGTAGTAAGTTAAGCCCCACCCTGTAATACGCTTAAAAACAGTGCTTTAATTATACACTAATGGGAGTGTAAATTTGTGCAATTTCATTTCCGTGTTTACTTGTGAAGTCAAAAGAGAGAAGAGTGAGATAAATTCTTTTTTTTAACACCAACTGAAAAACAGAAACAGCTTTCATTAATTCTTTCAACACAGAAGTGCTGAAACGCTCCAAACGTCAGTTCAGCTACCGAAGGTCTTGTCTGCCCCCCACAGGCCGTTAGGCGAACAGCAGCAGTCTGGAGCCGTGTCAGTCGGTCCCATTGTCTGGCCTGGGTGCCACCATGATGTCATAGCTAATGAGTGAGGCAGAGGAGATGATCTCATTACCTGTCTATTAAGTTGCCAAGGTCGTTCGTTCTGAGGCCGCCGTTGTAAGTCACTGTAGGCAGACAATTACAGGAATGATCAAACCTGAATGAAAAATGTCGGAAGCTGCCCTCCCACCACTTCCTTCTTTGCAATATAAAGTCACTGGGGAACTTTAGCTCTTTTATATGCTGACTGACAACAAGTGGGGATAAAAGTCGAGTCCGTGTGGTACTTTTAGGCAGTATTAATACTTAAGTGCTATTAATAACACTTAGGTCAGTGTGACAGCAGGAGCAAATCTTAAAAATGGAGGGTAGAATGAAACTACGCTCACCGCCACAATAACAGTTAAGTGACTGCACGTTCATTTAATCATAATTTACTAATTAAGTTTCTTTTTGCATAAAAATGTCTTTGCGCTTTCCTCTGATCTGCTAAAATTACATATTTTTTGTGAACAAAAATGGCACCATGCTGCTAAATCTGAAAGGAAACGCTGTAAAGTGTTGCAATAGGTTCTAAAACCCATTTTGCTCTTGATGCCTTCTCGCTATTTCAGCCACATCCGATCATTCATACACAGAAAACCCCCCAAAATGAGCCATAAACAATGACCTAAGCACACAGGCTCAGCGCACTGCTGCTGTGCTAAAAGGCCCTTTGCTGAGGAGGTTCCGATGTCAAACTTATCAGAGATTTATGTTCTGTGCTCTGACTAAAACCCAGAGGTGTAAAAAAAAATACAGAGGATAATAATTCTCGCTAATGGGAGGAGATGCTGAATTATGCAAACAAGCCTTTGAGACATAATATACAAATTATTTTAATAAACTGGGCTCTTACTTTGGCTGTGTTCTTATCAAGGGCCGCTGCCTTTGAGGCTCCGATCTATAGCCGAGGTGTTTGAATTGCTCTCTTTTCTAACGTTATTCTGGCCTGTTTTGACCCTAATGAGAATCACAGGAGGTTATTGCCAACTTGTTTGAAAGATATTAGCATTTAAGATGGGGAAAACAGAGCACATTGGGGACAGAGTACGTGATGTGACAGAGCAATTATTGTAGGAGGGCATTGCCGTCTGGGTTGTGGCCAGCATGATGAAGATCTGCTCATTTGGAAGTCCCGAGTCGTTGGGTGGGGAGCTTTTGAGAATCCCAGAAGGACATTTGGCAGTGTTCTACTCCTACTTTAGCATATTTCAGGTTACTACTGGGAGGGCAAATGATATCTTTATTCATTAATGATGAAAACCTGAACGCACCAGTGTTTAACTGGGTGTGTTTTCCAGCTTTTTGGGTGGAAGTGAGTTTCTTTTCTTAAGAAGGAAGTTTCTCTTCCTTCTCTGGAGTTTTCTTTTAAATTATGTTGGAGTGCTTTAAATCTGTGAAAATGTCTGATGACTTCATATAATTAATATTTCCTTCACAGCAAATTTTGCACAAATTCTCCAACATATTCCCCCGGACAGACGGCCATCGAGGCCTCCTCAGACCCAAGCGTTCCTAAAACATCCTATCTGGGAACAAATTCCCAAATTGGTTTCAGCCAGTGCTATATATCTGCCATTTCATCTGTGAAATCGCATCCAAGTATAAGCATTTTTGAACACTGTCTGGCTATTGTTGATATGCATGTGCGTGTGCGTGCGCGTGAGGATCTTTCATCAATACACCTTTTCTTAAGCTGCTTACAGACCGTGTGAAAGTGTGTGTGTGTGTTTCTCTTTGTGTACATAGCTTAACGTCTACCAAACATGTCAATATGTGTGCTTATGATATGGTGTGTGAGCGAGTGTGTGTGTGTGTGTTTGCAACGAACACACACTCGTCTTCTGCTGAGGTGTCCTCTGGGTTCTGTATGTCTTAACGCAGAGAAATGGGAACCACTGTACATAATGCATCCAGGCTCTATAATCTCGGCACGGCAGAACAAACCCAATAGAACTGTGGGAGGCAGAACACAGGAATATATAATCCCCCCCCCGACAGACAATCAATCCCTCCACTGGCCCCTGGATGACTCCGCAGAGTGCCCCCGCTCACCTCCTGCTTTTGCTGTGGACTGCCTACATGCGTTTCCAGATTTATTCCTGCTCTTATTTAAGGGGACACCCTCGCATCCCAAAGGCCTGTCTTTCATCGGCTCATTATCCATCAGCGGAGGGTAAAGGCGATTCTTTATGAAGTCACCAGTTTATGAAAAGCAAACCAGGGCCGCTGACCACGGCGCTGCCAGTCAGAGGACGGATGGTGATCTCAGGAGAACGCCGCTGCTGGATGAATGAAGGTCAAAGCGTCCACCGAGGAGTTGCAAGTAAATTTCACCCTGGCATTTCTGGTCAGAATGAGCCGTTGGATGATATTTTCCTTGTGCACCGTGGTCCGTGTGATGCAGCTCTCCAGGCGTTTGAAATGACCAACAAATGGTGTGTTTAATAGCTTTGCGGCTTGTTGACGATATTGCGTAAAGGCCTTGGGAGTGGTGGTAATGTCTGGTGTGCAGGATCTTCCTGTCGTTATTCCCATACTCCTGAAGGATACAAACTGCTGCCGTCGTGGGTAAAAACATCAGGTAGGAATGACTGAACTCAGTCCACATGAGAGAGCCGTTCCACTTCTACAATAAGATCACAAGCACGAGCAGTTTTCCTCTGAAGGGTTTCTGGGCTCATCCTTGCAGAGAGGATAACGAGCTCTGATGTCCAAGAGGCACTCAGAGCAGAGCCGGTGTCCTCCACGTCTAAAGGAACCAGGAAAGGAGGCTCTGAGACTTGGTTGGGACGCCTGCCTGACATGTCCAGCTGAGACGAGATGAGCAAAGCAGACCGAGGACAGCCGGAGGGACGTTTCCGATCTAGCACTGGGACACCTTTGTGTCCTTACAATGGAGACAGAGGAGGTAGCGTCCCTCCTCAGAAGAATAGTAGTGGCATTCTGTATCGTTGCACACATTTAAGGCTGTAGAACATCTAATCAGACCTGTGCTTGGTCCAGCATGGAGGATTGTTGTGTCCCATTTACATTTTTACAAGTAAACTTTTACATGTCCAAGCAAAGCACCTGTGGCTCTTTACAGCCTATCAGCAGGAAATAACTTGTGGAAATATTGACAATGAGTTCAGACAATATGCCCACTAGATGGATCTCTTTTGCATTTTAGGTTTCACCTCAAGTCAAACATGGACAGAGGAGATTCTACAAAGGTAAATAAGCTTTTATGATGAATTAGCTGTTACAGTAAGAGTTGTTGCTGCTTGTCAGGAGGAAAAGGTGTATACAAAGAAAATGTAAAATTGAGCTACGCTCTGTCTGTGCTAATTTTATTGAAGCGGTCGGTGCTGATGCATGTTAGGAGGAAAACTGGCTGCTTAGAATTTTATATGTTTCTCAGAATATCATAATTACGATCCACTGGCACTGAGAGTTCTCATTGGTGACAAATCTCTTTCTTGTACTTGGATAGAAAACTGCAGAGAAGGCAGAGAGCACCTGGGCCTCAGGAGCGAGACATATACATACGAAATGATCATTTTCACAAGATTTCACCGATTTTCATAATCAGGCTTTACGGTAATGAGCTGTAACTGCCATCCCAGTGCCCATCAGGCTGCAGGATTACAGCAAAGGCGGCTTACGCTTTGATTTACAAGAAAAAATGACAAAGAAGGTAACAAAACTCATGTCATTGTCTGTGATTAGGCTCCCTCTTTGGAAGGCCTTTGCAAAAATTGAACACCGGAGCCATAAACACAGTAAGAAAGCAGGTTAGAGCCCAGCCGACGTTTTACAGCTCTACCATGTTTTACTGAGTTATAACTCCAAGTGTTCGGTGGAGCGAAGTCTGCAGTAAACAGCTTCTTCCATCTCTGCCATTTGGACAAACTTCAACCGGGGCTTTTGTTATCTGCTTCCCCGTTTAATGAATCCTTTGTCGTTAGATCAAATCAGTGCCATTCACTAATTGATTGTAATGGAAATGAGTTGACCAGCAGTGACACGAGCTGCCATTAGCGCGTAGCCCCAATCGGAGCATCTTTGCGCTGATGGCTAATTGTTGGTCTGATTGCTTGGCCTTCCAGTGTTGTGGTTTCCATGCTAATAAGCTAATTATTGAACAACAATGCAGTCTCAAATAATTCAATTACGCCACTAATGAACACAGTGTCCCATAAGAAGCACTTGATATTTCAATTCTACCCGCTTCCATATTTGACAGGAATGTTTCGCGCCTGCTGCTGGGTGTTTGCTGCAGATGGGATGTTGCGGCAAAAAGTGAAGTTAAGGCATTCTGACCCGTAGCCAAATATGTATTCATCAATGTCAGGGGTGGAGGTCCTGACATCTGGCTTCGCTCCAGTGCTTGCAGCGGTTTTAATCTATGTTGTTTGTCTTTTTCGTTACTAGTTATCCTCCGAGTTTCATTGTCTTTCATCAGCTGCAAAGAGGTTGGGGGGGGGGGGGGGGCATCTCCGCCGATAATGAAATCGTAGTTTTTTGTATTTGTGTTGGAACAGCAGCCAACAGGGCAGATTGTCTTCCATTCTGTTTTCCAGACTTAATAATTCCTCAGGTAATTTACTGGATGGGTTGATACATGTTCATATACGGTTTGCTGTATGTCCATTGTTGGCTTATTGATTGCTGGACTCCTTCCCACACCAACACAGCTCTCTGCTTTCTTTGAACAGATGTCTGAAGGCCTACTTATGGGTCAATCCATACTGTGTCTCTTCCCCCACCCCCAAAGATATTTTTGAACTCTGGAGAAGTCAAACACATCTCTGCATGTGATCCATGATAAATACAGATAAACCAGCAGATACAGATGCTTTTATGGTTGGAACAGAGAATTAGGAGGTCGGACACTGACGTCTCATCTCATGACAGCAAACTATCATTTGACGTTTATTGACACGCAACATTTGCAGAAACTTTTACTCTAAAAATTTCCTGGTTTGTGTTTCCATGGCACTTAAAAGTTCCAGAAATCTCAGCTAAATCAGTTTAATGAAGTATTAGGGAGTAGAAAAGGGTCTTTTAAATGTTATAATCTTGCTCGATTAAGAAGTATTTTGCAAAGTGGTGTGTAAAGTGTATTCCACCACGGTGTTCTTTGGCAAACAGACCCACCCCTCAAGAATTCCAGGACATTTGGAAAGTCCTAAGACTCTTCCAAGGAAAATGTGACAAGGGCCACTTCTCCAGGGTAATTTCAGTGGAAACGCGTCATTTCCAAAACCGCGGGTAAAAGATTGGTTCCTACGGTGGAGAAGCGACTAGATCCGACACTTATTAACTGAAGGAGGTGTTAAATAATTTGCTTCAAATGAAGTTATTCCCAATTCTTGTAGCGTGAAGAGGATACTGTGCTTACATATTCAGGAGAGGCTGTTTTTCTGCTATGGAATATTGAAAAGACCCTGTGTTGAATAAGCGACCGAGGCTAATGAACAAGCACATCCTCAGCATTTAGCACTGTGTTAGAAGCCATAGCTGTGCCTCAAACTGTCCAGAACCTCACACTTCCTCCCATTATAATGGTAAAGGGGTCAAAGGTCAGTGAGTAGCAATAAGATTCAGGCCCTATCAAATAAGGAACAGATGCTCTGATTCTACAAAGGGAAGCAGATTTGGCAAAGGGAACAATAACGTGGATGGGGGTGTTCCTGTGTGATAGAAATTCTCCGCTTGAAATTAAATAAGTTCTGTTCCAATTTTTCCGCACGGAGGGATTTGGTGTCAAAGAAATTCATTTCATTGGCCTTTTGACATGAATGAATCAAATGCTGAGGGATTCATTTGACTGCTGTTTGATGGTCAGCGAGGATTCGCCCAGCTTTATCCCTTATTCAGCGGCTGCAAGTTGACACTAAACAGAAAGAGGAGACAAATAAAAGAATTTGGAAAAAAAGTTTGGAAATACAGATTTAAAAGAAGGGGGGGAAAAAGAACTTCTGCAAAGAAATAAGCCAAAGCAAAGAACAAGACCAGCAGCACGGCATATTTATAATGAAAGTGGAGGAAAGGAAGCGAGGGAGAATCTTTTCCTTTAGATGATATCCCACATCGCAGCTGGAAGCCAATGAACAGATTTTTTTTCTTTAACCACAAAATGGATGATTCTGAAGCTTTACACTGACACAGGGAGAATTAAGCTGGTTTGACTGGGCTTAGGCCGAGTTATCACACCCCGCAGCCGGACACTACACAGACGGGCTGAGCCCGACAGAGAGGACAGAAGGACATGAAAGCAGGTGTAGGATTCAGACGGCAATACGCTGAGTTGGGGAAAAAAAAAAAAGCCCGGTCGTCTGTACTTTAGGCTTTATTGGTCTTCTTCATACGAGGCACAGCCGGAGGCAGGGCATCAGCGGTGGAGCTGGGGGGGTGGGGGGTGCTCTAAAATACAGCTGTCAGTTGGGGACCCAGAAGAAATGAAAGTCACTTTTTACTTTAGTAATTATGTTCAATTAAATATTCTATTGATGTCCTCTGTTATTTTTTTTTAAATCAACCATTACAGCTGTTAAATAGTGGTTTTATATAAAAATAAATAAAATCAATACATGCTGAAGCCTCAATTTCTTTGTCAGTAAGTATTGTATTAGTGGATATTTGGGGCCTGTCAGCTGAGATTTGAGGGTTTCTGCATGGAACAGAAATATTTACATGCAGGAAACACTTTTATTTGATCAGCCTTTATTCACATTTAACATATTTTCCCTCTAAAACCTTCATGCTACAAGATCCCGGTCTGATCCCTTCTCTTTCACATTAACCTAAAATATGTGCAAAAATCAGTGTTTTAGTGGTAAAAGGAGTATGCCAGGGATGGTAAACAGCCCCGTAAATCAACATAATCACCTAAGGGCAGGGATTTGACCTCTGCGTGTGGAAAATCTACAGTTCCACACATTCACACATGCTATAACCATAATCCATTCAAGCACAAACCTCTCCTTTGCTTTTATCTCCACGCTGCTGGTGCTTTCACTGCAAATGAAATTTTTCTGAACCCGCGACACACACACACACACACATCTCCTTTCACTGCGCATTCATAAATCGACCCCTCTATTATTCTCGCCGGCCCAACGTTGGAAATGAAGACATAGAGGAATCAATTAGCTTTGATGGACCTGATGCTGCTGTGGTTCTTCACGCGCACCGCAGTTTAGACTCTGTTATTGCTATGAGAGCAAAAAGGACAGTTTTATTATCACTGGAGTGTTCCATAATGTAATATTTGAGGAGGCCTGGCAATCTTATGAAGGCTCGCTTCATTGTGGTCAATGTCTTCAACCATCAACTTTACACACATCAAAACTAGTTTGGTGAAATGGATGAGAGTGGAGTGCACTTTAAATTCCTATTCGGACCAATTTACCTTTTCGCTTATTTCCTTCCAACATACTTGTGATTGTGTTTACGTGCGAGGAAAAAGCACCTTCAGCCAAAAAAGAAGCAGATGTGTTTCTCCTAGGAGGGTTGCAGAACACCGCTATATATGCTTCCCCAATACCAGCTGATTTACAGTAATGGAAAGAGAAAATAGACCAGGGTCCATCCCCATGGCTCATATTGTCACTCCATTTCTGTTGAAAGCTGCAAAGATTATGCGGGTGATGGAAGCGTCAAGGATAATCAAACGCATGCCCGGGTTTTCCAAGTTCTTGCCCTTGTCTGCATATTTCCTGCTTCTATTGGCGCTAGAGTGAGACCGGTAAAGGCTTGAAACTATTTAGCTAGCTCTCACTTGGAACACTCCTGAAAATATCAATACTGTGGAGTTGTTTTTGTGCTCCAACCATTCCTACAAAATGCAAAAAGCTGATTATTAGCTTGTCGCCATCTGCTAAAAGCACATAATATAGTATAAAACCTTTGCTGCTCCCATTATGCTGGAAAAAGGTTTCACGTCCTGTCCTCTGCCACCGTGGTGAGACCTCAGCATGTGTTAATAATTCACACTGTTAATTTAGCACAAACTGAGGCAATTACCGTTTTACCTAATGCCTTCGCTCTGTTGTCTTTTACAGATTAAGTCATATTTTCGGTATTCTCATCCAGTCTCCCCTCAAATTACCCGATAATCAACGTTCCGTCTTCCAGACCAAAGTCGCATAATTTATGCACAACGCAGAAATTATGATTCAAAGTTTACGCCTCTGTAATGGCATACACTGGGGAAATTATGAGCTTTATTATAACCGTGGTCATATATTTGATTAGGTCATAAACATTACTTCTTTTTGTGCCAGACTGGGTCTAAAAATGATTAACTTCCACTGGAGAGTAATTAATTATAATATTAAATACAGCAGCAAAAAGAGAGAAAAGGAGAGCGGACATTGTGTGCGATGATATAATCATTTACAAAGACACATAATCCTGACACTTGTCTGAACTGCACTCTTTTGTCTGAAATACAAGGAAGAAATGATGGACTTGATTAGCTAAAGTTTTACAGGGGGGTGAACACGCTACTGAGCTCTTTACTGTGCAGAACGTGAGGAATGTTTCACTCATACCCCACCTGAACACGAGACCGATCCATTCATGAATCCAGAGTAAATATGAAATATTTCCTCCAGAGTTCTGTTCATTCTCAGGCTGTCTGATAGAAAAAGGCCCGATAAGGACTCAATCTGCAGGGGTGGCCAGTACTCAGAGAAGCCATCCGTGTGCATGTGTTCCAGGAGCTGCAGGAGGCAGAGATACGACGGCAGATGGAGGCAAGGGAGGAGCAATGTGGAGGTGGTAAGACGCAGCGAAGGAGCAGCAAGAAGGTAGGAGAGAAGGATAAACAATGTGAGGAGGCGAAATCTTGAGATAAGCAGAGAGAAAGAAAGGGAAATCAGATATTGGATGAAGGGTTTCCAGCTAAATCCATCATGATGAAACCCGCTTTTCCAGCAGACCTCTACTTCTCAAAGGTCTGCTGGCTCGATGGCTATTGTGTTAAAGGTCCAAATATCTTCCTCTAACATATCTGTTTGGAGAGGAAAGCGTTATTTCAAAACTTCAACTCCTGATAAGCTAGAAAAACCTGTTTGAATGTGCAACCGCTGCCTGTGCAAGTCCAAGTCCAAGAAAACGTATCCTTCCTCACTGTGTCTAATTAATCATCTGGACTCATTTCCTCTGTAGTTTTTCCCAGCCACAATCAATGAGTCCACATGAAGGAGGTTTTCCTTCATTAACATGCAGATGAATGTCTCCACTGGAGGAAAATGACCTTTCTGAATCCACATTTTCCTAAAAAATAAAAAAAATAAAAAATCGACCAGGATGAGGCAGGAGCCTCCTCTCTGTAGAACCACCCGCAAAATGCAGTTGATTCATCCAGATTTGTGTAATTTGCGTGGCAGGTCTAGGCGCACTCTTCCTGTCGCCTTTGGGAGCTCTGCACTTCACACACATTATCAACCCTCCTATCGAGGAAAGAGCTGCATGAACGCAGCGGCCTGGTAAAGAAAAGAGTCGAACACCGTAGAAGCCGTTTCACAGTGGGGGAGGCATTTGTTGGAAAGCAGTGCCCTTCAGTCCAGCTGCCACGAAAATCCCACCAACCACCACTTTACCCCCCCCCCCCCCACCCCCACCCCCGGACACCCTGAAACAAATAGATTCATTTGTTTATTCATTCATGCAATCACGGTGGTCCCTTCACTCTGTGAGAGGAGGTCTGAAAAGGACGCCGTCCTGCAACCTGTGTACCTCTGCAGCCCTCCAGCATGCGGCCAATTTTTGCTCTCGCGCCGTCCTCTTAAGGGGAGAGAGCTGAAATGAAAAGCGCTGTCCTTCCTTGCTTCCCTCCCTCCGCACTGCCCCCCTCTTGCCATCATCTTCCCAATCTCCTCTCCTTTCCAAAAACAACCCATAATGGGGGACTGGAGGCTGTCTATCTGTTTTTCTGCCAAAAGCAGGGAGGGAGGGAGCGAAAGAGAGAGAGAGAGAGAGAGACGGCTCATCATCCTTGATTAGGCCTGTCACCACCAGGTAGGAGGCAGCAATTAGCCTTGGCCAGGCCTTTTCCGCTGGGGCGCACACTTGCACACATGCCCACACACTCCGTCACACACACACACACACGCACATAATTACACAGACACAACAGACACACACTCGCACACTTGGGAGATGGAATGAATGAGCGTGGCATCTGTTAGAGAGCGATTTGGCTGCCGAAGTGAAAAAACGGATGGATGAATGTGTGGCACGGAGGGAAGTCATGGTGGCGCACTGGCACGGAGGGATGAAGAGCAGGAAGAGGAGTCGGAGTGAAGGGCAGGAGAGGGAGAGAATGACAGGAGGCAGAGTTTTTAATGAAATGTCATCGACGTAGGGAGGGCGATGAAACGATAGACTGGAGTCGTTGTGGTACGGCAAACATGGCCGAATCAGATGATTGTGCCATTTAAACGCTTGAATATACATTTGTTAAAGCTTGACATCGGTTGGTCTCTCACTTGAAAATCCTTGAGTTTTGCTGATGATGCTGCAGTGTTTTTACACATAAAAGGTGGCCTCTTGGAATGTTCCCTCCTGGAACGTCCTGAAGCAGAGTCCTGTCCACCGCTGCAGTTCTGGTGGAAAACTTTCCTGCACATGAAATATCAATGATGCCATTTCAGCCATCGTTTGGCCTGTAGAGTCCGGAAAAAGAGGATGATACAGGGCGAAGGCGACAAAAGAGAGCCTTGGATCCATCGCTTCTGGAGGGATTGAATCGATGAGAGGAATGCGAAGACGAAAGGGAGATTAAGAAAAAACAGCACTGCTTGAAGCTTACAGTTGGAACGCAGCAAGATCGGATGGAGGAAAGCGAGTGGACGACGGGCTCTTGAAAGAAGACGTGCGGGGCAGTGGATGCAGGGATGAAGGGAGAGGAGGGTGAGGACAGATGGAGCGAGGGAATGGAAAGGAAAGGAAAACAGGCATGAAAGAGCAGGGTAGGAAGAGCGTGGCGCTATAAGAAGGATGGGCGAGGGGAGATTGGCTGTTTGGTTTTGATAGCATGAGCCAAATCGATTGTGGCTGACTAATCCAGTTAGTTATGGCAGCGGCATGCAAAAGAGGCGCTTATGGGGGTGTTAGGTTATAGTGTGTGTGTGTGTGTGTGTGGTGTGTGTGTGTGTGTGTGTGTGTGTGTGTGTGTGTGTGTGGTTTATTTCCTGTGTGAGTGTGTGTTTGTGTGAAGCATGTCCAAACCTGACATGAGGCAAAGCTACTGCCATGCTGTGAGAGTTTAACATTTGGACAAAGAGAGAGAGAGAGAACGAGAGAGAGAGAGAGAGAAAAGTGCACAGTTAATATTCACATATGCACACACAGAATAAGCAATCAAACGTTAAGATAAAGGAATCGCCTCGACCAGAAACGGGAAAACGACGTGACAGCAGGACAGAAGACAAACTGGAATATGCCGCCCCCGACTCATTTGGCTAAACAGTATTAATTAGATTCTTTTTAAGAACACATTTCGAGCAAACACAGATGAGGACAGATGGAGTCTGCGGGCAAATATTAGCAGATTCGAGGGCTTTGCTTCAGACGACAGGGAAGCTGTTCATACGCTCAGCTCCTCCGCTGCCCCCTTTTCTACAACCCAGGAATATGCTTTATGGTTTGTCATATTCCATTTAAAGACATTGTCAAAAATGATTGCTAAGGCACCGTAATAACGGCGACCATGCTATAGGGTGCTTAGCTTGCGCCAGGGCCCTTAGACTCCTCTGTACAATGAGCCACTTATGTAGAAAAGGGACGCTGGCATGTTAAATCACTTCATCTATAATTGCCTGCATTTACTTCTCCTCAGAGGCTCAAACATAAGAAATCCTCGCAGGGCCAATAAATGCTCCTGCTGACTGTATTTCTGATTAGGGGCTCGGGGGCGGAGGAGAAGGGTTTTGACGCTCATTTTTCACAAACAATTTTTCCATTTTTCTTCACAGAGAGACAGTTGGCATTAGATTAGGACAGGCCTAACAGAGGCAGGGCCCCTAGCAAATTGTGCGGCTTGAAGGGCAAATGCCCCTCTGAATTTATCAACTTATGGCTCCAGTGAGCTGCGAGGGATGTTGATGACCTTAAGATACCCTCCTAAGGATGCCTTTTACCGTCACTCCTCGCTACACGCAGAGGCTCTTTACAGGGCCATAGGCTACAAGCCTGAGTGGTTGTTTAGAAGTTTCATCTGTATTAAATCTGCAGAGAAATTGGTTTCTTTTTGCATTAATGTACCATTAAACAAAACATAGCATGAATAATATTTGTGTATGCAATAGCTGTCATTACCAGCAACATTTTTTATATTTCTAATATTCTTAGCTTCATAATGCCCCCCATTCGGCTATAAAGATCCAAGAAAAAGCTGAGGATACATTTATTTTCTGATTGATTTTAACACTTAAATGAGTAATGATGTAGTTAAGAGGCCTACCTTTAAAATATCTGGACAATTACCCATGCATTAAGCATAAAGATATGTAAAGAGAGAGCAGCATAGATAGACATGAAAGTGTAAAGTTTGGTGTTGAAGTGCAGATTTTTGTGCCAAAGTTTGAGAAAAAAAAAAGAAGAAAAAACTCGTATTCTAACAGCACCAAAGATATAAGATGGAACTCACCGTTACTGCAAGAGCAGTTAAACACATGTAAAGGACATCAAATAAGTGAAAAACTACCGTAACCGTAACCCTTTAGGAGGCCATTTTCAGGAATTATCAGAGAGGGTCACGTGATGCAACAGAACGAATCACATCGTTGGGGAGGACCACCAACCGTTGAGCTCTAATATTTAGGCAGGAGCTCCTCTTTTTCTTTCATTGTTGATACAAAGGAAGTGATCACAGTGCGATAACACTGCCTACAGCAGGCAGCTTTCCAATGATGTTTAAAAAGACACAAGGAATAGCCTTGACATGTCAAAAAAGCTAATTTAGAAGGAAATCTTTTAATCTCTAATCTATTGCTACATTACGGGAGCCCTACAATAAAAGCTAGAGTCGTGGGTGTGAGTAAAATCTCCACGTTAGCTTCAAAACAGAGAAAAACAAAGCCTAATAAAAAAGCCTGAATCAGGTCTAACTTATTATACAAGTTGCCAGTATGGCTCTAATGAGATAAAGTGTGCATATACGTAAATGGCAGCAATATTTGTGTTGTGACATTTACTATGTTGGAACAACATCACAGCCCTGCATTAAATCTGGAAGAACTTCATGCCTGGTAATGATGTTAGAGGGATAATACATGAATATCATGGACTTATTACATGCATATGATTTAATACTCTTACAGAGCCATTTATTCATGCTGTAATCATCATGTAATCTAGATAATCAAAATGCCCGTTAGTAGTGTGGAGCAAAAGGTCAGCGTTGCTAATGCCTACTTAATGAAAAATGATATGTTTCAAAATTATGCTAATTACATAAACATTGGCAGGCGGTGGCCAGTGGGGGGCGCTGCACAGGCCCGACTACACCGAGCTGATCAGGCTTTCTCAGGTGTCCGACTGCAACATCTTCCTAGCACCTAAACTCAAAATAAAAGAGGAGGATTAACAATACCTCAAGGTGTCCTCTCATTTAAAAACCACAACCCTAAATATATTCTCATTAACAGCCCGAGTTGGATTCTTCCACCTGGCAAATCCAAAAGAGATCTGCAAATCCAGCTTGTCTGCAAAGGACTTGGACGGCCATGTGGCGCTATACGCTGGTCATGTGACTCACTGCTGTAGCCATTTGTCTCAAAATGTGTCTATGATTGTTACACATGCGCATACACACATGCGGGCCGTGCTATCTTTGTGAGGACCCCCATTGCCATAACAAATTCCCAAGCTCTGAACCCTACCCATATACTTCCCCTGAACCCCGTTTTAACCTCTAAATATCAAAGTTTTAACCCCCAAATAGCTCTGGGAAGTTTTGAGGACCAGCCAACATGGCCTCAGTTCCAAATAACGTTGTCACCCGCAGGATATTGGCACAGGGTTAAAAACAGGGGGAGCGTGTGTAATTTAAGGATACGCTACAAGCTGCCGAGATGGAAAGTGTTGCTGCATGTTCACAACCACTTGACGGATGTGATATTACCACGTACCACCAGTAGAGGTGTGGCTCTGGAAATAATACATCTCTGTACATCTCTGAACCATAAAGGAGCAACCTGCGTATTAAACCGCATTAACACAAATGAATAAAAGTGATTTGGGGTTTTGTAAACTCTACTTTGCTCTTTGACGGGATGGAACTTGCTCGCTCACTACACACAATGTCTCACATTTACAAAAAAAAACAAAACAGCCGTCACATATAAATTGATTTTAATGAGTATGTAAGAAGATTAACCAGATTCATGAATATTTACACTGTAACACACCTCAGCTCGCCCCGACTTTAAACTTCTGCGACAGCAGCAAAGGCAGCAAAGCGGAGGAATGAAATCATCTAATGCCGACGTGAACGGTGAATGCTAATTGTGGAATTAAGGTCTCGGGGTGCACTGTTTACAAGGACCTCACCGCACAGCGCCAATATGACCTTCTCAAATTGGAAAAACTCCAACGCTGGGAGATCAGTGGGGGTCTCGTGAACAGCCTCGCCACCTGCTCACCGTCTTTCACAGTAATAAACTCCAGATAAACTGAAGCCGGAGTCTTTGGTTACACCACATATAGCAGTCATATTCCCTGCATTTACATTTTACCTGAGGGAACATACACTTAGGAAAATATGGCTTTGACTGGAGAAAAGCAGCTAAGAAAGGGAAGCCATGAAACTGTCCACCCAAATGTCCTTTCTTCATACAAGTTAATAACACAGGCTAAAATATAAGCTGCCAATTTCAGCGTAAACCGCACACCGTAATGTCTAATAATGACATGTGTCCGCCTCAATCTGGGTCCCTAAATGAATCAAATCACATCACAGCTTCCCTGGTGCAATAAAGACAAGTAGGATCTCTTGGAAATCAATAAAGTTATTGTAATAAACAAAATCAGGCTCTTGCAATGGACCTCTGGGACCTGGGAGAGCCAAACCTACGGGTCCCGACTGCATGATTGTCCCTGCTCTCGCTGCTCAGACGGTTACAGCTGGATTGAGTTAAGTCTCTTTCATAACCTCCAGTCTTGCAGAGCTTAGCAAAGTAGCGACTGATCCAATTCCCCACTTATTAAAAAAAAGTCAGACAGAAACCAATAATCAATGGGTGATTTCCATGTTGCATGTTTTGTGGATGTTCGTGGTCAAATGTGATTAAAGCTGTCGGAGCCTGTAAACCTTCCTCTCAGTCTCCGCCGTGGATGGAGCGGCGTGTCTGTGCAAGCGTGTTTTAGTTACATTTAGCGGCGGTCCCTTGTGGCCCAGACCCTGGAGTTGACCACAGGTTGCATGTGGGGGGGAGGGGGGGTATCCAGATTGGAGAGTTCAATAAGCAAAGCTGAATGTCATCAGTTGCCATTAGTGCATTTTCAGATGCTGAATATTCATGTGCCATGCAGTTAAAGTGTGAAGGAACCGTGTTGGGCAGATTCTAGAGTCAGAACAAACCAAGACTCATTTCCCCATTTTGTGTTGGACAGCTTAAGGATAAAATATAACGGTGGGGTTCTGATCCAGGGGTTTGCTGTTGTAGATTTAGTTAGAAATTATCAGTGCAGTTGGAAATCAACTTGTTATATAGCAAAAGTAACATGATCCCCCCCCCCCCCAAATATATATTCTGTACAAACTGAAAACAGCCTAATTGTTACATTGATACTGTAGCTTTCACCAACTGTAACAAGAAAATTAAATATAATAGGATAAAATCATCCTCAAATCACCATCACACCATCCCTGCTTGACTCAAACATATCTCCCCCACCCCTGTCACACCCCCCACCCCAAGTATGCATACTTGGTGGTGCGGACACATCGAACACATGTTTGACACGAACCCTAATACGCCGCTCGCTGCTCTTTGAACAACAGATGAAACCCACCGCTGTGGTGCAAATCCAATTTTCAACACCCGATAGGTGTCACCGCGCACCGAGTGTCACTCTCTCTACTTTGCTCATTCAATTGACATCATTATAATTAAAACTCTACCTTCCCCGCTAATCCCACTTAATATCTGAGAGCTGAGCGACTTAATCAATGCTCAATATTGTCTCTCTGAAGCACGACGCCTCGTTTTCTTTGCGCATTTGTGCAAATTTCATGTTGATTTCGCTCAGCGCCACGAATGGAGTCGCATTAAATACATATATTTGAGGGAGAGATGTTGTCACAAGGATGTTTCACACCTTTCCATCATCCTAAACACTAAATAAAGCTGCCCACTCACACAGTTTCAGCATTTCTCATCCACATTACTCTCTTAAGACACTGGAATGAGGAAAATGATTATATTTCTCGCCTTTTTTCCCCTCCTACTTATTAATGGCATTACATCTCTTTGTTATGCCTCACTGGTGCAGACAGCAGTCCCTCAGTAATTAAGTACAAATGCTGCGGAGAGAGAGAGAGCGGCGGCAGGAGAGAGAAAGAGGAAGCCTCAGCTGGCTCCCTGAACATAAAAACAGGCCTAATTAACAGCGTCGACTTCACACATGAGATTGACTCAAAGTGAATTGTGGGCAATTACTCATACAGCAGAATATCATTTATAGACAATTCATTTGAAAACTTGTGCCAATTTGTTACTTCTGCTGGCCACAAAGCCCAGAATAAAGAGTCAGATCCCCTCCACAGTTCCACATAGGTGTATATAGTAGAAATAATATATACTCTTGATGTGACGTTGAGTGCAAATTAGGGCAAAGTTCCCTTGATTTAAATTTTTAAAAGCTCAAATTCCACTTCCATACAGCCGTGTGTGTTTAATGTTGTGGGGTAAAAGATGTAAAACAGCTAAATTCCACATTGGCTTTGTGCAGCATTGTTCCTATTTCACAATGAGAAAGTTACCTTATGTGTGCATAGTGCTTTGTCATCAAGTTTGCTGAACAAGAGGTGGGGGGGGGAGAAAATCCATCGCCTCTCCCTCTTCTTTTCTTTTCAGCAGACATGATAAATGGCTAGTCAGCGTCCCACTGGAAAAGAATGTAACAGCCTTTACTGTCTGTCCATGCTTCCTGTCTCTACTTCTGCCAGCATTTTCCATTTTTCCCTTTTTTTCCCCCCATATAAAAAAAAACTTGCTCTCTCAGACACTCTCCCTACACACACATCCACACACACACACACACACCTCCCACCCATCTTAATTCTATCTCCTCTGTCTGCACCACTCTCCCTGGTAACCCCCCGCATCATCTCTCCTCACCCCCTCCCTCATTGATTTGAGAGGGAAGCCAACATTATTCTAGCAGAGGAGCAGGTGAGGGTTAAAAGGCGACTGTGGCCTAGTCTTTCAGGAATTAAAGGGAAAGAGCTCGGGGAAGCAGGGGATAAAGACAGGGCCTGTTTAAAATTCTGACACCTCTCTGCTATAAAGTCGGATTTCTGAGCCACTCGGGGGCGCCGGGAGGGAGGGAGGGAGGGAGGAAGGGAGGAGGGCTTGAGCAGATGCAGAGGGTAAACGTGAGGCTTTGTTATTTCTGACAAGCCCGCGAATGGAAACGTCATTAACCGACTGTAAATATTCAAACTCCATCTCCTTCTCCTCTGATGGAGGTTTTTACATTGTTTTGTCTTTAGGCGGGCGCAGAGATAATCCGCACAGTGTGGAGAGAAGAAGAAGAAGAAGGAGAATTTCTCTGGAACCAATATCAATAATTCAGTCATATAGGTAGAATAAAAAGAAAGACTGGCATATGTGAAGACTCCCCACGTGGAATCGCTCATTTCTATGCATTGTGAGTGTGCGGTTTTTTGAAGAACTTCAAATGGGAACATCCAACTGTTTTGCATCATACTGAAGATGCCGTTTATAGCAGTACTTAGCGCGCAGGAGGCGGTGTTAGACGCTGAAACTGCTTGGTGGTGACTTTTCTGCGGCACTTAACAGAACTTCACAAACTGAGAGTTGAACTTCCGGGTCTTCCCGAGGTCACCGTCCGGCCTTTATGGCCGTGCATCTCTGCAGAATCGGTGTAAAACTGCAGACTGACAGAGCAGCTGAAGCTTTAGAGATGCTGTAGAGGAAGATAAGGATGGTGTTAGAGGAGGGATTCTAACCAGTCTGCAATGAAGAAAAGATGTAACTTTCTTTGGACAAAAACACAGAGGTGCATGGACACACAAGTGTGCACGAGCGGCACAAAAGCGAGCAGATGACAACATTTTCAGCCAGCATCTTCAAGGACAAATGGAATAGAGCTGGCAGCCACAGAACACCTTAGGGCAGCCAGCGGAATCACTCCGCAGCACCAACAACATATATTTGTCATTTACCCCTTGGCAATTCAGTCCCCTCGAGACATTTGGAATGCCTCATCAAATGATGCCGATGTTCCCTTTCGCTGGTTTTGTGTTGTGTGCCCAAAAGCTGCGAGGCACATTCATCTTTGGAATAACCCAATCGCTCTCTTTCTTCCCTGCCTCACGGGTGTGTTGAGAGGCCTGCTGATGGGGGTTATTTGTCCCCTCGTGCTGAGCAAATGGAGTAAGTATATTTGGGTTGATATTGTCGTGGCGCAGATGCACCGAAAAGCTTGAAACCAGAAGGAAAGCTTGTTTTGTTTAGACAGGAAAATGTCTCCATGCCACTCTACGACTTTCATTTAGATTGCTTTCTCATTTAAAAAAAAATAAAAACAGTTGCTAATGCCTGCTATTATGACTGCTATTATGAAGGCTCAACTGAGGTCTCCAAAGAATGATCTGTGATGTTAGCGTTACCGCTAGTTGGATATTTGATAAATCTGAATGTAATAACTTTGGTGTTTCCACAGCAACATCGGGGAAAAAAAAACAACTTTGATGAACATTTTAATTGGTGCAAGACCTTTGTTATGTGACTGGATACGTGCAACACCCGATGATGATCCCATCAGCATGGGAAGCGTGCGTTAGCATGGTAACGCAGTGGTGGACTGTCAAGTAAACAGATATAATAATACAAAAAGAACAAAATCCAATCAGATGAGGGGCAAAGTGGCAAACAAGTGTTCACATATTTCTTGCAGACAGACCGTTATAATAGAATAGACATTATTTATCTATTTAAAGCCGGAGATTTCCACCGTACGTGCTTCAGTTCTGTGCCGGCAGCTCGTTATGAGTAACGGGAAGGTACCGAACATCAATAGCATGCATGACTTCTTTTATGAGCCTTGCATGGTTAAATTGCTGACATTTGGCCTTTAATGGGCTGGCTGAAAACTCATCTCTCTTCTAACTGCTGAATGAGGACTTCTAATGAACAGCCAACCAGCTACGAAAAGTTAGCGACCAGTACTCAGCGAGCTGAAAAAACCAGGGAAAGGCAATTATCGAGGTTCCCAAACACATCTGATGAAGAATTGCTGCCCAGAGCAATGTTTTTAACCTTGGGTTTGGAACCCTGCTCACTCGGCAGCACCGGTGCTGGACTTTTCTTTATTAAATAAATGCAGTTAAGCTCTTCTCAGCTACATTCTCATAAATCGGATCCTTAAAAACAGCTGATTGTGAAAGAAAAGTCAAACATGTATTTGTATTTACGTTCCAGATTGAATCGACTCGCACGTGTGAGTCTCGGACAACAGGGCGAGCAGGCGAAAACTTCGACATCAGCTCGTTGGAGACGCCGCGGGGCCACGCGGCCCCAACTTCCTGACACAGCCTCTGTAAACTTGCTGAGAAGGAACCTACGCCACATGTTTTACACTTCAACATCACTTTTCATAGCTTCATTTTCAGCATCGGGCGGCATTATTGATCTACGAGCGAGGTGATTGGACGCTGCGATTAATGACCTCTGATGAAAGAGGGTATTCCTCTGTGGTCCATTCCCTGGGACGGTGCGAGATTACCTCCCACCTTCCTGCAGAGCTTCATCATCAGGCTGAGTGATACCCGGCCAGGAGTGGAGAACAAATGACGGGCCCTCGGTAACAAGAAGGCCCCGTAAGTGTAGAGGTAAGGTAATTTTTGTAAAGACTTGAACCTCCATCTCTCACTCGCTGTCAGTTATTCATCCCCTCATTCTGTCCCCCCCGTCTCCCCTGTCCTGCATCCTAACTCCCTCCCCCCTCCCTCCCTCACTCCCTCCCTCCCTCACCCCTCCCTATGCTCTCACTCAAGTCCTCAATTATTTTCCGACTGCCAGGCAAGGCACTGCGGGGACACAGGGGACCATTTGGACTTAGTACATTAAAGAATTCATGATTTGAAACCACCACAGCCCACCCTGACGACTCTATGATATGACTTTTCAGTGCCTGAAGCTCCTTCCTTCTTTCCCCTTTTTTCCAGCAGACTGGCTTTCATTCCCCCCGACGCCTGACATTGATCTATCCTTGAGTCTTTTAGCTCCAGGACTCCCACACCTTAAACTTCTGACTCCTGACCATTAAAAGAAACAGAGCGGCTGATATTTATGAATCTAACCGTAATGATTTCCTCGTCTGTTCCGCGTCTCGGGCCGTCTGTAAATTGCTGTGTTGGTATCAGGGACACGGGGCGGCAGACATGACAGCGGACGGCTGAAGAGAGATGAAACGTCTCGGCGTAACACATGAAATCAATCTATACCGAAAGTGGGGCAGTTGTTAAAGAGAGAGGGACAAGGGCGCAATAGCACAGTGTCGTTGAGCGTATGCAAACATTTTGGAAATATTGGCTGTTGGAAATGAAATGCTAGAGAATACTGGCTTAGATTTGACGCTATAGGGTCACATTAGTGATGATTCTGACGCTCCCGTGGCATTTATGGAACTCATTTAGGTACTTATGTTGATCTATTTTAATAAATTGGTGTTAATATAGTGTCAATACCAAACCCAGAGATTACTATCCAAGGTAAAAATGAAAATTTAAGACATAATAGTGCTGAACAGATTACCTATAACAGAATTATGAGTCAGGGAAGGAAAATGTCACCAGATGACCTCATGGGGCGAACACTATTCTAATCACAATAATGTCATTCATGGATTCCAAACAGCTGTATATGCACAAAACAAAAACAGCAAAGGAAAAGAGCTGAAAAATGAAGTCATGTAAATTTGATCAGAAAGTACAGATGTGCTGTACGCATGTACTCTGCTGGAGGCTTTTCACATTTTCAGTAACTGATCATTTCAATGTTTGGCCGGCCACAGTGTTCAAAATGTGAACAGTTACTAAAAAAACATTCACTCATCCAACCTCTGCCTCATTCGAGCCCCGCTGTGCTGCTAATTTAGAGTATTTGCGCTGTAAATCATGGAGGATGAGATATGATGGGAACATACTGCCATCTGCTGGCAGGAATGAGTCACGGTCTTCAGTGAAAACAAGGATATGCTTATGTTCCATTCCTCTTGTCTCATCCAGGTTGGCATTTTTTGATAATGCATGTTTTGTCTGCAGTGCACAAAGCAAAATAGGAGGTCTGAGGAAAAATGAAGTGCCTCTGCAGCGTCCTGCTATTCAGGATAATCAACATGTGTTTCTTTACATTCTTCCAGTCTTTGGCTACGTTACCTGATGTATAAAATGGTCTCTTCACTGTGGGCAGCCTGCAACTCCCAGTATGAGTTCCCTAATGGCCATAATGGAGGACAAGACCATTTGTTATTAGTGGGAGGTGAGGTATGTATACCGCTACAATTAAAGAGAAAAACATCCCGGCGCTTGCAAAGGGCAGTAATGTGACTCGGGGAGTGATGGATTCTCAGAGAATGAGTCTCTCAGGCCGGTGGAAGTATCTTATTATCTGATGCAGGTGGGGGATCCGTCATTGAGGTAAATTAGAGGAGCAACGGAGGCATAATGGAGGAAGGAAGCAAGAGGGGGGGGGAGGATAAGAAAAGGAGGTGCCTTGAAAACCCAAATACATAAGAGACGGGGACTAAGAGATGGTCCTCTGGGTCAGAATAAGTGGAGAGCTTTGCTCAGTGTTCAGTCTCACATTACAGATGAATCAGATGTGGTTGTGAGCACCAAAACACATCATTCATGCAGGGATTTCAATTTAAATACACCTGGGAATCACATCATGGGTGAAAGAGTGTTGCAAATTGTCAACAGTAACTTCCCATTGTGGCCATGGAAGTCTTATGTATGTATGCGTGTGTGTGTGTGTGTGCATGTGTGTCTGTGTGTGTGTAAAAGAGAGAGACGGTGGGTGGAAGCATCCCTTCTGCATTTGCATAAAACCTGTCAGTGTGTGTTTGTGTCACGGTGCCGCTTTCCTGCAGAATTATTAAATTACCAGTCATTACTGTTTCTCGGCGTGCGTGCACGAGGATATCCGGGTATTGATGTGTATATTTTTGTTGATGTAATCATGTTTTTATGCATGCGTGTGTTGTTACTCTTCTCTCTGCAGCCATCTAATGTCAGAGCGCGTCATTAAAAGTGCGGCTGCGAGCGTCCGTGTCCGCATGTACAGAACATGCTAATAGAACCGCCACATTTGAACGACTGGATCCGGCTCCATCCACAACCACTGTTTTGCCCCGGGCGGGGAGGACCTGAGCAGACAGCGTGAGTGGTCAGTGGCAAGCAAATCTCAATTACACTGACAGGTGACGAGAAAGTGGATAAATGATCACGGATCCAGAGCTCGGCCCTTCCAGCCTGCCTGCGTCCGCATGAAGGTGAAAGCGCACGCGTGCGAAAGGCCACGGGCGCACAAATGCCAATGATGTCGCCTGATAGCGCCATTAGGCCCTGACAAATGCAAACGCTAAGTTACTCTAAAATGGAGACGTGCAGATTCTCCCCCCAGTGCAGTTGCTTCCTCGACGCCCGCATATGGCCGTGACATTCTGAACTCCCATTGATTCAGATGGAACATTCAGGTCGACGGATCACCATTCACACTCGGTTTGGGCAGGAGGTGAAACGGTGGGTGGATTTCATTACCATCGGCGACGGGTAATGTCTACCTCCGACACGGAGCCAGGTCTCCTGAAATCAGGCAATCAGGCGAGGTTAACTCTCCGCTGACTTTTATTAGGCCATGATGGATGTAAAGTGATTGAACTGATGTCTGAATGGGCTGAACGTTATAAAGGCGCATGTTTCACAAGCGCGGCAGAAATTGGAGCCTGCGGTATGTATTTCTAAGGAATCGAATCGGCCCACCGATTCACCCTTGATTACTATTAAATGTTTTAATGCCTCGCTGGAAAAAGAAGAAATGTTGCAAGCAGGTGGTGGAAGTGAGGATGTCTGAAGATGGAAGCACCTGACGTGTCGTGATACAGGGATGGAATGTGATTAACCTTGTATAATGTGGACTAATGCAATTATTGGATGGTAAACAGTTTGTTGTCAACGAGCCCTTTCGCGTGTGATTTGCTGAAGTACGAGCACAGGTTGGACTGCTCCATCCGTGGAAGAAAAGCAATTGGTATTTTCCACATGCATGGCAGCTTGGCTACTGAGGAGGATCCTATTTAAACCGTGCTGATATGCTGTGTAGACACCATGCAACATTTTTCCATCTCCGCCTTATCTGGATAATCCAAAAATTCCAAAAATGGGAATGAAATGTCACGCTCTCCTATCTCATATACATAACCGTGACATTTCTTGAGCTTGGGGTATAGACCGCTTATCCCTGTGCCTGTGCGTGTGTGTGTTGGTGTTGCTTCCCTGCTTATGCATTTGTGTTTTTGTTGCATGTGGGTCCTCTGTTAGGCCTCGTGTGTGTATGTGTGTGTGTTACCTCTTGGATTTGGTAAATGTACTTTATGACGGATGTCCTTGATTTGCAGTGTCGGTGTGTGTGTGAGCGGTGAGAGGCAGAGCAGTTTAATGCACAAACAGATAATCCCCCAGCTCCCCGGTGGATGCAATATGATAAGAATTTTATTGTCGTACATCGGCGCTCATTGATTTTATCATCTGCCAATCACAGGCGGGGCTGCGCACGGGAGGGAAAATTGGGGAGCAGTCTAAAACAGCGACAGAGAGGCGGGCGGCGGCTGAGACAATTAGTTGTGAAATGAGACTAAATGAGCTTGTGCGACAATAAGAACCTATTCAGCCATCCAGAAAGACAGAATGACAAAGACAGACAGCAGGAATGGGAGATAGAGGGAGACAGACGGGGGATATTAAGCCAAAGTTAAGCAACCATCGTCTGCTTCTTTATCTCACCCAGATATGTTAATCCAGTGAGCCTCTGCTGATATAAGTTTAACAGCATTGCTTGTGTGTGTGTGTGTGTGTGTGTGTGTGTGTGTGTGTGTGTGTGTGTGTGTGTGGGTGTGTCTCACTTGTCCTTTTTTCCTCATGCTTCCAGTTCCACTAGCCCTGCGTTGCCAGTATAGGATGACACAGTTATAATCTCATTGCAATGGAAAAGTGAGTATAATTTACCCCGAAGGCACCCGGTAGAGTGTGTGTGCATGGTTGCGCGTGCGTCGAAGCAAAGGACAAACGTTGTGAGACTGTAAAATGAGTGAATGTGTGCGTCGAGGAGGTGGAGGAGAGTACAAGTGTGGTCAGCTCACAGAGGATGGATTAACGCGAGCGTGCACGCGGAAATATCTAAAACAGGGCCGGAGGTAACGCTGCTAAAGGGTTGGTGCTAACCAGATACAAAGCCACAATTGGTAAATATACATGTTTAGAGCCAGAGGCCCAGGTCATGGGCTTTGGTGTCATCGGGGCGGTTTCGCCTCAGCAGGACCAACACATCTGGATTAGCTCGTTGTGCGTGACCCATTTCCTGCTGATCAGACATGACTGAAATTCAGCACCTTTGTGAAGGACTTCGGCGGATTAAAATGTCTAATATTTAGCTCAGCAATTGTTTTTTTTACGACCTGAGATGGGAATGTAAAGGGAGAAAACACTGAAGAAGGTGTGCAAATCTCACCAGAGTCCAACATTTTAATTCATTTTTTGGAAAAAGACTAGAAGACACTTGTTGTTGCTGCAGCCTAATGTTGTATTCTGTTAATTGTGTTAGGAAGATGGAGCGTTCACTGAACACAGTGTTCCCTTGGGTTCAATTCTGCTGCTTTTTCTGCAACTTCAGCTGGAACATCTTGCATCAGAGTTGCCTTTATTATGGCAGATTTCATCGCATTTAAATATTGCCGATGATCAGCCATGCGACACGAGTAGGCAGTAGCCGGAAGCGCACAGAAACAAAGACGTGTAGATAAATATAGGATAAAAAAAACTGCAGAAAGTTCTCGCGGAGAGCATCAAGTCGGTTTAGCTTCACTGCCGAGTTAAGCTGTAGATTCTGCGTGGCGTGCATCCGATTATCTCTGGGACTTGATTCGGTTCCCTGTTCAGTGGCGCGTTGGACCAATCCAGAACCTCCACGTTGGTGAGTCGGCTCTGGATAAACCTTGTTTCTTTTACAGTGACACATTCATGAGACGCCGGCCCGCATGACAGATGAGTCCAATCACCGCTCCCCCCCTGAAGAAAACATGACAAAGTGTGCGTCCGTGCGCATGCTGTGAGATCCGCGTCACATCTGCAAGCACGGACACGCGTGCTCACCCACACAAACACACACTCACCAGAGGTTTCGGAACCCTTTTCTGGTAAAATGGCTATTTCAAGCCCCAATGCCTAAAGTGAATAAAGCTCCATTAACTCCATCTCACTCTCTCCTTCTCTCTACAATTCTCTCTCTCTCTCCACTTCCTCACTGCTACCTTCTATCCATCTAACTCTGCTTTTCAGCCCTCTCTCTAATATCTCCCCTGCAGCCATTTTTCGGGACTCTACAGGGAGGGAAGCAATCTTAGATTTATTTTACCTCCAATTTCCAATTTGAGAGACCCCTGCTGCTGGAGGCGAATCTTCAGAGCGCCTGATGCGAGTCATCCTGTTAAATTAAAGTCTGTAAAAAATGGCAAAAATATTTCCATGGTTTCCCGTGTTTATACAGCAACATGACAAGAAAAGGGGACAGGCGCTCTGCACAGCCTGGCCTATTGTTATGCCGATTTCTCGCCCCTTGATTCGCTCCTGTAAAGTATGAGAACTAACAAGGCTCAAATAAAAATAAACAGATTTTTGTTTTTCTTCCCTTCGGTGGTAGTGTAATGTTCTCACTGTGTGTCTCATAAAAAGCCACAACACACCCAAAAGCAGTTCCTGCTGCAAACCAACCATCTCAAAGATTTTTAAATGTGCATTCTTCATTCAATAATACTTTCTGTCGTACAGGAATATGAACGAGATCCAAAGCTGTCCCTGTTTTGTTGCCAGGGTCGAGCACCTTGCACTGACTCTTGATCTAAAGATCGAACATCCTTCCCTACCTCTGGATCTCAAAGCCTCCGCCTGTGATCAGAAACATCAGATGCACTGAAACGCATCATTTTTGGGGTCCTGATTGACGGCTGATGACCAGCAGGTCTGGCAACAGGTTGTATTTGCGGGATCACGCCGTGGCGGCTCAAAACACCTCTGCAGGGGCTGGTTTGGTCTAAGACACTGCTGAATTGCCTGTTCAAGGTGCTTAAGATGTAGGACGCTGTCTGTAGATGCAAACGCCTTTTCAATCGCAATATTTGCAGCGGTGCGCGTCTGGGACATGTGTGGACTCTGCTCTGGGCACAGACTCAGCTGCTCCACTGGCTATCACTCACGAAACCATGAAAGCTCCTCCGCTCTCTGCGCTCCTGCTAATCTGACCCCCTGCCAAATAAAAACCGCATCCCTTCCCATAATGCCCTTTGATAGTCCATTACCACTGAAAAGAATACAGTCGGCCTTGTACTCCCCATATGTCCACTCTCAAATCCTTTCACAAAAGAGCCACACACAATATTTCCTTTCTTTCTTGATCTCACAGAAAAACTCGCTCTCTTGGAAACCCATATACTTCTCCTTCCACTCTCTGCCATACACACACGCTCGCGCGCATATTACATTCATGCTCACACAGTACACAGTGCTCTATTCCCAGTATAAAGCCTGGAGACAGGTGTTGGATTAGCTTTCTGGAAGAAAAGAGCTCAGCTCCTTTGATAGGAGTTGAGCTGGCCTGGAGAGCAGGGAGGCAGGTGCACCACGAGACGAGAGGACGGGGGGGAAAGTGCATGTGTGTGTGTGTCTGTGTGTGTGTCTGTGAAAAGAGAGAGAGAGGGGATGTAGCTCAGTCATTCCACCCAGGGAGAGGGAAAGTGGGGGCTTCTGGCCAGGCTCGCTTCAGTAATTGGAGAGGCTAGAAGGGAAACATGGTCGGGTGTCTCTGCTTGGTAACAATTGCTCGACAGACAGTCTGTCCTTGCACATGCACAAGTGCGCACGAGTGCACCTCACAGTCAGGCCGTCAATCTCTTTTGTTCAGAGTTTGAAAAGTACAATCTAATCTCAGATTCTCATAATTTAAACAGAGTTTTATGAGGGAAAGAAACAATATCATCAACTTTGGTTGCCAGACAGACACCGACGACCCCCCACTGGATGAGGTCACCCAAAGAAAAATAAGTGAGTCTAAGACAAATGCCAATAAACCATCTTAGTGAGAATGAATCATAACATAGATGAAGGAAAGGACAGTGAACTAGATGGAACTATTGGACACAGCAGAACATGAGAGAGATGCTGATTTAGTCCAACCTATCTGGGCCTGAACCTCATTTTATCCTGAAAAAAAAAACAACTTCAGGGTTGACGCAATTAAACTCCCAGACTCGAACAAAGAGTGTTTACAGTTTTATCTCACAATAGCAACATTTTTAATCCCATGTTTGCTGGATTTGCTGAACCTGAAAGGTTCTGAAACTTGCTATTTAACACAGATCCCTTAATTTAACATCATGATATTAGAGCCTGACTGGTAATCTATCCAAGTAATAAAACCATCTGTTCTTGAGTAGTGGATACCAGACCAAGCTGTCAGAAACAGGCTACACTGTTTTAAATCTACAATAGTGTGTGTGTGTGTGTGTGTGTGTGTGTGTGTGTGTGTGTGTGTGTGTGTGTGTGTGTGTGTGTGTGTGAGAGAGAGAGAAAGATTGTAGGCGGGGTGATCCAACATGATTAATTGCAGTTAAGTGTGTCCCTCATAAGTGATGCCGTGCGTAGAGAGGAAGGCAGAGACGATTATTACGGCTCAGACTCGTACATCAAAACCCACAGACGGGTGACTGATGACCACTCAGCGGAAACGTTTGAAACCATACAATTAAAATATGGGGGTAGCTGAGGATCGGTGCAGGAACGCCCCGAGAAACTGTGTCAGAGCGGAGGGAGGCCTGCAGACACAAGAGTCACAAATCACTGGTTATTCATTCGCGGACCTCAAACCAGGAATATTTTTAATCTCTTATTCATTTGGAAACCTGCAGCTGTGGCTTTACAGTCCTAACCCGATTCTCTGCGTTCCCCCTCAAGCCTCCCAGCTCGTTAATAAATGATTACTGGAAACATGAGCAATGTATTTCCATAAGTAGATTTGTTGAGGGTGAGTAAAACAGATAGCCTTTAGCCACAGCTGTAATAGATGGATATTTGTTCTAATGTTTAGGGGTGTTGGGTGTTGCAATTAAATTCACATTTACATTTTTTTGTGTGTGCGTGTGATTCATGACTGTGTGTGACCGGAGGAGTTGATTTTTATATTTTTTTTACATGTCAGCATCCGTCAGTGTGTTTGTTGCGCTAATTTCCACATCACACATTGTTCTTTTTCCCGCCTCTGAACTTTCTCTGCTGTTCAAAGTTGCACAAACGGCGTCCCGGTTTAACGTCTCGGTGGTTACACCTTCGACAGCCAGTGTCCGTGAAGGATTGCTTCCATCTGAGCGGCACTTTCTTTGTCGTGTCCCCCCCAACCCCCAAGCCCCGGTCAACGTCTATGAAATACAGCATGGTCCAAGTCCAGGCTTCAAACTGCTGTGTGGCAGGATGACGGGGGAATCAATAGCATGAAGAATGGACGATAACACCAAGGCTATGCTTCCTGAGATCAGGTGTCTCCCTCTCATCTATCATAAAACATGGCGAGATGGGACGGTCTCAGTGGAACTATGAGCTCTAGAGTAGGACAACAGCTGACGCATGAGACCACAGCACGTGTCCATTTTAATCAGCTCGGTATCAATTTAGCAAGTTTCAGAACCTTTCGGGTTTTCTCTCCATGTTTTTAACTGATGGCAGTCATTTCTGAAATATTGTAGAAACCAAGTTGTAAAAGATTCCTTGTGGATTTGAAGTGACATACAGGGTGAAAGAAAGCACCTGAATAACTGTGTGAGCACATCTTAAGCATGTGTGAGCAGAGAGTAAAATAAATGATATTCTCTGAGCTTTCCGTGGTGCTGCAGAGCCCTCAGTGACCAGTAGGTGTCACCCTTGCTGGTTAGGAGCTACAATATATTTGTTTGCTGGTGCAGAACATGACTGGCTTCTGTTCTTTCTGATCTTAAGTAATCACTGCACATTTATATATATGTTTATATTTTAAGATTCAGTGTCCCCAGGCTAATTGGGTGCAAGTAGATTATCAAATGGTTTGGTTTATATAATGTTCAAAATATGCTAAATTGAGGCCAGTTATAATTATTGTCTTTTTCAGATGCATCTTGAAAAAAAATTGAGGGTTAGACTTACTGCAGAACCTAAGCTGAGCCAAAGTTGTATTTTTACCTCTGTAGTTGTTGTGATGGCACTGTGTCTTTTACAAGAGCGCCGAGTCCTCCCATCAACCTGACCCTGGTGTTTTACCACTAATGTGGCACACAATGTCCTAGGAGCCAGGCAGGACGTCCTTATTCATAGTTTACCATGCTGTTAAATGAACATATGCTTACATTTGGAGCTCGGAGTGTCATCGTTTACCTGTATCAGAACAGGGCTCGCTCATATCTGCTCCCTTCTTCTGCTGCCCCATTACTGATAAATATAAATGACATTAGCCTCAAATGTGGCGTTCTGCATTAAATGCGATACATGTGAGATTAGAAACGAAGAACAACCTGTGAACTCAACACATTTCTTGGACAGAATTCCGAATACGTTGTAAGTGCGACATACCATTAGTGTAAACGCTCTATTTTTTCCTCTGCCCTATGACTAATAATCTCGCTGGATGCCTCCCGCCCGTCTCCCTCACTCTGCCTCTAATGAGCTGCGGTCTGTTATCAGTCATTACAGCGAGCCTGATTATCCAGCTGGCATTCTGCACACGCTCCCAGACAACTTCCTGAAGGTGACCTTTCCACGTCGCCATAGAAACCGCCTCTCTCTCTCTCTCTCCACTTGGAGATGCTCAGCCTGCGTGCGGAGTAACAGGAGGGAGACGGAAAATGACAGAACATTTTCTCCCGAACAAATGGGCATTACTATGCTGCTACAATGAGATAGCACGTGCACATGTCACTTTATGATGTGCTAGCACAGATTATTTCGCCGCACGGCAATAACTGAATCTTCACGTATGCAGGGAATAAAAAGCTTCAACCTCCATGATAAAAAATAAAGGCTGAAGGCAGTTTAAGCGCACGCCAGCTCCACATTATGTTCACTCTAGTCTGCAAACGTTACAAGAAGTCACTGAAGCGGCTAAACAGGAAAAACCAAATGCAGTGATTCAACACCGGACAATTCATCTGGGTGGGTCACAGGGTTCTGACAGAACATGACATCATCTGAATGTGGCTCACAGGCATGAAGTATATGTGCCACAACTAGAAATAAGGCAAGAGAACTAAATTAAATGCTTAAATACATGTTGCTGCAGATAAATCTGTCTTTAATTCTGTAATTGGTTAAGCTCCAACAATAACATATTAGACGCAAACCTCATCTTTGTTTCTCCGTTACATTCAAGCAGGAACAGTTGCTTTTGAGATTTACAAATCAAACAGTCTGTCGTCTGAGCCGTAACAGCTTCTCCTTCCAGAACCGTCCCTGGGGTCTTTCAAGGTAACATCTGCTCCATTGTCCTAAACCATCACAAATATAATGATGACTCTGGAAGTGCCAGACGCCTGCCAGCGGCTCGTCAATGTTAACTGGTTTTGTCATCTGGTACGGGTGTCTCTTTGCTCACCATCTCCTTCGTGTTCAGTCTCAGTGATGCCGGTTATCCTTTTCCACTTCGTTGTAGTGGCTCATTTAAATGCATCTCTTCTGTCTCTTACCAAAATTCAAAGCACTGGGTGCGTTGCAACAGTGAATCCCAGTGGATGCGTTTGATTGGATATGCAGAAGTATAGTTCTACCTTACTATTGGTTCCAGTCAGTCTCAAAATGTTCCTTGTACCATTTGAAACAGCTTGAAGCCCAATATCACTGTCACTTTTAGTAAAAACCTGGGTCTACTTCCGCTCACCAACATGACATCATGCTCACTGTCATCACTGGTAATTTAACTCAGGGCAGATGATGCCCAGACATGGTTTCTGTCTCATGAAGACTGCAGATTGTAGCTGCATGGTGATATGGCCCTCCTTAGGCCATCATCCTGCTCTCCATGGGAACGCACACTCTAGCTGGTGGCAGACTTCAAAGCTTTACGTCACTGAAAGCGCTAAAAATAGTTCCTATATGTGAGCGTGTAGCTTTAAATTTGTGACCCCGATGCAGGTTTTTGCCATCTGCATGTGTCTTTCTGTCCCTGTGTTAGAAACTCTAAACTGCTCATGGTGGATTCCTCCACAGTCGATGCTAAAGTTGGAAAACTAATAATGAACTTTCAGCAGCGTGTGGGAGGATTTAAACACCCAGCTTTGCGCGAATCTGCAAGAGGAGCCACTTTCAGCTCAACATGTTTGATAAACTGATGAGCAGAGATGAGACAAGCTGAGGGGAGAGTTTGTGACTGCTGCACAAAATAATTCAACAAAACCTAATTAAAGCAAATAAAATGTTGAAAAACACAAAAAGGAAAGACAGCAAAGGAGTGAGATACAGAAACTGAAAACGTAGGTATTAAAACGCATTTTAAATGTATTTTAATGGGGGGGGGGTAAAATGTGGCGGAGGTCAACCCATAATCTGGCCCCTACTTTTAATTCTCATCTGTGGAGTGACAGGTTGTGGCTGGTTTGGAGGCCTTAGAGACCAGGAAGGGGAAATGTCTGTGGGCGCCTGCTTAGCATAACAATCATTGGATGGTTTCTCACCTTTTATGCACATGGTGAACACAAAAATGAATGTTTGTCTAAAGTTTAGACAAGAGGACAACCCTTATGTATATATTATCCACATGTCCTGTACAAAGATTCTTAAACAAAACCAGGAATGTTATACTCAGAATTGCTATGGTACATTCTGGCACCTTTTTCGTTTATTATTGTTTATTCATAAAGATTAAGAATATTTCTAGTCCATATATCTACTGCATATTTTGAAACAATGGACAGTTCGGAGTACACCATCTTCTAATTGCCGCTCCTAATTGCTTTCCAGTCATCCACTCAAACGGATTTGGTCCCGTTATTCCGTCCATGTGCGCGCGGTTGCTTCCCCAACATGCCTGACGTCAGCTCCAAACCACATGTCTCTATGCAGATGCGCATCCGTGTCGATTTTCATCAAGGATTATAAATTAGATCGGTTTTGTTAGCGTCCTGCCTGGCGCATGCGCAGTAAACTGCGCGGAGATCTGAATTGGGGGGGGCAGAGAGGAAGAGAGCGAGAGAGAGAGAGTCTGTAGAGTGATGGGACCGGGCTGAGGGAACAGCAGCGAATGATCACTCTCCGAGCTGGTAATGACAGGTAACGAATTTAATGATTTCAATCGTTTTCCACGGTTGTGTCTATTTTTTTTGTTACTTCCGACCATAAATATTTTAATCTTTCATAGCTATTTATTTTTGCTGTTCTGCTTCCTTCTGCTGTTTCCCCGCACGTCCTCTTGCGGGGCAAATATGTCGCTCATCTGTGTTGTCAGCTTTCAGCCCCGTCGCTGCCCTCTCCATGTAAACACGCTCAGGACCTCCTTAAATCACACTTAAATAAGTGAAACTACAGTTCCGTTTCAAGCTGGTTCTGGTTTTGGGGGGGGGGGGGGGGGCGCTTTTTTTTCCAGGTGCGTTAAACGACGCGAGAACTGATTTTTATTCAAAAACCTTTGCGTCCTTGAAAGTTTAATTGAATCGGTTACGTGTCTATTTGCGTCTCCTGAGGAGAGGGGGAGGACAGGGGGACGAGCTCTGTTTTCCAGACTGGCGTCACGCATTACGTCTGTGCGTGTTCCTGCGGGGCTCCAATCTCCATGGCGTTCAGCACCGCGGACAGCTCTCGCTTCCATGTACCGTTCACCATTCACTGACGACTCTTGTGCTTTATTATGATTGCATTACTCCAAATTAGCGTGAATTGCGCGTTTTTCCCTTGACAATGTGTTGCTAGCAAGGGACAATGTCAAAGGACACTTGTGAAATGGAAGTGACCTTTTCAGCCTCGCCTGCAAGCTGACATTCACTGCTTTATCCAAGGTGGCCTATTCATTCTTTCATATTCAGTCAATAAAATGATCTGAAAATCAGTTCGCGGCCATTCATGATGGTTGCTTTAGGCTCAGCATGCTTGGCAACAACTGAAGATAATGTTGTCATCTGACAAGCTGTTGTGAACTGAAATCTAAAAACATGTTTAACCGCACATCTCAAAAACAAAAGCTCCTGGAAATCTCATATATGAATAATCATAGTGCTAAATCTTTTTTCATGTTGTGCAATGTATACACGATGAGGCCAGGACTGTGGAGGTTGAAATCAGTCACCAATAATGTAAACAGGATATACACAATGGAGAACTATGTTGGAATATTAATATAATATAAACGTTTGGTGAGAAACAGATTTCTGCAGCTTTGGAACCATGACACGGTATTATCACTTTATTAAGCATAAATGGGACCACCTGGCAAATTATTTCATGTTCATTTCTCAGTTTCCTTTTTAGAATGCTTATGACAGCACAGCTCAGAAATGAGTCCTGCAATAGTTTCCACATAAAAACCCACACTGACCACAAAAGCAGGCTAGTTTAGCCGACATAACATACAGTGAGCAGAAACGGACATCGCCCTCTCCAATTAACCCTCCATGTTACACAACATCCATGCAGCCCGAGGGTAATTGTTGGTGTTTGTGTACGTACAAATGGTACATTATGGAGACATAATGAACTGGAATAAGCATGAGAAGAGAGTTCCGGGGGCGTTTTCTTGAAGCAAGTTTGCATGGTCTCATTTTTTCGCACTTATTAAACAAATGACTGTAATTCTGCATTTCAATAAAGCATTTCATCTTGAATTTTAGCACATTCCTGTTTTTACTTACAGTGCAACCGTTCCCACAACCCCAGTCGAAAGTGATCATTGTGTAAAAGTTATTCGCGATTCACCAAACGTGAGGCGGAAATGGGAAACTTACAGCTTATCGCGGGCGTTACGGTGTTAATTTGTAGAGCTCCTGGGTAAAAGTTAATAGCAAATACGAACTGTATATGTATATGAAACCGAATTTTACAAGTTAGAAGGCAAACTGGGCAATAATCGCCGTTTTTACACCAAACTCCACAACAATCATGAGCGTTTCGTTTGCTGCCAGTCTACTTGCTTCCGTTTCTTTGTACGTTCCTGCCGAAACTACATGACTGAACTTTGGTTCCGCCACTCCCAACTATCCAACGTATTACCCTTTACCATGCTTTAACCCCATTTGGTTCTGGCGCTTCAGCACTTTGTAAGAATAAACGTGTTGGTTAAGGATTTAGGGTTGCTTATTGTAGGTTTGGAGTGTTGGGACTAACCTGGTCTACACGAGGTGAGACAATGTGTGTTTGTGTCAAAGCAGGTTGACAAATGTAAAGGATGACTTCCTGCTGTGGGTCAGAGCATGCTGAGCAGACTCAAGCCAAAGGAAGCTACCAGCAGTATGGAGTCCGCTCCTATCTACACCAGGTAGCTTGTTGTTGTGTGTTTAATAGACTTTGTGTAATAATGCCTTGTGTGGTGTAATATGTGGAATGAAACAGAGTCTTTCTCTGCTTGTCAGTTTTATGAGGAGTGCACAGCTTCAATCTGGGAACGCGATGAAGATTTTCAGATTCAGAGATCGCCTAGCAGGTGGAGCTCTTTACTCTGGAAGGTGGGGTGAAATTTCAACCTTCTACCTGCTCAGTTTAAAATAACCTCACCAGCATTGATTTTTAATTCTTTTCACATTTAATTCCTCTTTCCAGGTCTGTCTCGTGTTTGGCACCCTGATTTTGCTTGCAGGTCTCATTGTTGTTTTGGTGGGCTATGCCACTCCAACCAGGATAGAAGCTTTTGGTGGAGAGGATCTGCTGTTTGTTGACAGGTATAGGAACAGTGCAGAGTGGTAAAGAAGGGGTGTTTTATAATGCTGTAACCTTTGCCTATATTTATTCAACCGTCTTCAACAGTCGTGCTGTCAGCTTCAACCATGCCCTGGACGTCTGTAAACTGACCGGTGCCGTGCTCTTCTGTGTGGGAGGCACTTCCATGGCCGTGGGTCTTCTGCTGTCTGCTTTTGCTAAAAGTTATTCCAAAGAAGAGCTCTACCTGCAGCAGAAGTTTAAGGAGAGGCTGGCTGACCTGCAGGCAACAGTCGGTGAGAGTTTAATGAAAGGTCAAGGTATAAAAGACAAGAATGGTGCATCGCCATTTACTGAAACTTAAAACTTGGGGGAGTACTTTTTTTAATGGCAGAGTTTACTGAGTCTCGCAATCTGATCTACTTCGACTAGATGTAGATTGAATGAGCGTGAGCAAAAAGGAAGACAGGGAAGATTTTGATCAATGGTCCTGTAAAGCCCTTAATCCAGCAGGATTTTCTGTACAACCAGGTCGACATTTGCGTTGACCTGGGATTCCAGTTTCCTTTTGTAAAATCTGGGTAGGACAATAAACCTGGCTGGATTATCATCAACCCTGTAGCACTGGGTTGATGATCCCTGATTTCTATTCTGATGTCATTTTATTGTCATTTTATTCATTTATTTGGGGGGGAAAGGCTTGCTATTTGGAGCTTTTGGCTTGGCCCTTCAGTATGATAGGTCACATTTGCTTATTCTACATCAGGGGTGCCCAAATCCAGTCCTCAAGGGCCAAAGTCGTGATGGGTTTTCTGTCCTACCAGGCAGAAAATGCTTTCTCTAAGGCATGTGGACCCCAGGTGAATGTGGCGTCTACCTGATGGGACAGAAAAGGAAGCATTTTCTGACTGGTAGGCCCTCGAGGACTGGATTCCAGTACCTCAGTCCTATATCATGCAAATAAGCACAACAAAACAAGAGAATGTCGTACGTTTGGCTCGGCTATCCATGCAGGAACTTTATTTCAGTTACCATTTCACGCTTCTGTGACCACAGTGGTACTTTTCACACAGGTACCCCCATCATGAGAGCACCGACCCCCGGGGAGGGAAAGGTTCCAGCCACGCTTTCCAGAGTCCACAACATTCAGCCAACAAACACCAAGTCAGAGACCTGACAGAAACCCTGATGAAGACTGACGCGACGTGCGTGACGATCGATTGACGCAGACGCTGCGCGAATGCTAACGTGTGCACATGTGTGTGTGTGTGTGTTTTCTCCTCGGAAAGGCCAGCTGTAGACTGTAGAGGTGTTGTTTTTTTTTAAATCTATCATTTTTTTTAAATCTATCATCTGTGTTTTCAAACCGGAAAGGCTTGGTTTTGAGGCTTTATAGAGTCGATACACAATGCAAGTCAGCTGTTTGATATTCAGCTTTACACAAGCCTGACACAATACGTCAGGGAAAACAAACCACAGCAACAAGTCAAGAGAATACAACTTGGTGTGTGGGGGGGGTGTTGTGCTGTAATGATTTCAGTGTTTTGCTGCTGTTCCCACACAAATGATCAAAAGAACTGCTGAACACAACAACCATTACCCATCCAGTCCCTGTAAGGACACCAGAGGCTGAGTGTTTATCTGCGTGTGCATGTGTGAGTGTGTTCACACATGCAGCACAGCTTCCTCACAACACTCAGAGTGAGAGCTGTCGATCAAACGAGCCGAGTGGAGTCTCGCGAGCTATCTGCCACGCATCACCAGAGAGCACATTCCACACAGACACACACAACACACACTCATACAAATACAAATGTGTCGATCTCGAAATAAAGGGAGGAGTTAAAATGGAGCTTTGACACCTCACCCGCTTGCTTCTTCCTCACATCGACTAGCAGAAAACAGTGCTGTGTTGTGTGCTGCGAAAAGGGAAAAAAAAAAAAAGCTGCTTCATCAGAGACAGGCGGCGTTGCATAACTCAAGGACAAAGCGGGCGCCGTCTGCACACATGCAAAACATCCTAACATCGCGATTTATTCATCATGTCCTTGGCGCTCACGCTTATTACCCATAATGCTCAGTTGTGTTCTGCTGCTTCTGATTGCGTTGTTGTCTTTAAGTTTAGAAAGGATTTTTGACATATTGTGATCGCGCAGCTTTGATTTTTTTATCTATTGTTTTTTTGCCACATATAGAGGAGCGTAAGAGTAAATATATTTCTATCTAAGTTATGGTGATAGTTAAAGTGCCATGAGTAACCCGTCCACCACTGTGTGTCAGTGATGCTGAGGCCCTCCCAAGTTCTCTCCTACACAGCCATGTGTCTCTAAGCTCCTGGCATTTAACCTTTGTTCCATATTCCCCCACTGGACATTCAACTTTAGGTAGCTTCAATTTCTATTTGTCTCAAAACAACTAACAAACTGGCTCTTAAACAACCTTAAACCTGTGGTTTAAGCATTGCTGTGATCAGTAGCTGCAAAATATCACTTGTGATTTTTTTTTCCTTCTCACCCTCACGAAGACCAAAGTTGACGTCAGCTGATGCTCTTCATGTTCACAATCCAGAGAAATGTTGATGTTCTGCTGAACTCTCCCACCAAAATGAATCAGATAAAGAAAAAAAATCTATCTCTATATATATAAATAAATGTCTATGTACAGTAGGTTGTCTATTTTTCAAAGAACACAATAAAACAAAAGAATCCAAAGCTCAAAACACGGGAATGTGGTATTTGTCCTTCGACATCAACACGACTGGGGACACAAAACATCAACCTGATGATTTCCTGCAGGCCGTAAAATGACTTGTGAGTGTTTACGGCTCCGATAAGTCATTTTTATATCGGAACTTTGCGTTCCAATGTATTTTACTGAAGTTGTAGAGGAAAGTCATTTATTCCGTTTATTCAGCTGGGGAAGGCTGCCAGAATGTATACACACACACACACACACACACACACACACACACACACACACACACACACGCACCCCGGCACAGACACGGAAGAGATATGACAGAATTGATGGTAAGTCCAGAAATAGCACCTGCAGGATCATCACCTTGATCACTAAGGTCGTATGACTCACGCGCGCTCGCCCGCCTTCCCTCGCCTGCTCGCTCGCCCTCCCTCCTTCCCTCGCCCTCCCTCGCCCGCCTTCCCTCGCCTGCTTGCCCTCCCTCGCCCGCCTTCCCTCACCCGCCTGCCCTCCCTCCCTCGCCTGCTCGCCCTCCCTCGCCCGCCTTCCCTCGCCCGCCTGCCCTCCCTCCCTCGCCTGCTCGCCCTCCCTCCCTCCCTCGCCTGCCCTCCTCCCTCGCCTGCTCGCCCTCCCTCCCTCCCTCGCCTGCCCTCCTTCCCTCGCCTGCTCGCCCTCCCTCCCTTCCTCCCTCGCCTGCTCGCCCTCCCTCCCTCCCTCCCTCCCTCCCTCGCCTGCTTGCCCTCCCTCGTCTGCTCGCCCTCCCTCGTCTGCTCTGCTTTCCTCCATGTCTCCTGCTCTCTGCTCACTCCCTCCGCCTCACCCCCGACCATTTTCCTCTCACGGGGACAGTGAGTCACACACTGAGTGAATGAACGAAAAGCTGCAGCGACGTCGTCTGCTACACCCGCCCACAGCTCCCAGCAGTCACCTGCAGTTCCAACAGGAAACATGCAAAGGGCTGATTATTGATGGCGTTACTGGAGTAAAGGTAGCGACCATCCCCGTTATCAATGGACCTTGTCCAGTAATGTATCCACTCCTAATTCAGGGCTAATGACGTTCAATCTCCTATTGCCCACATACACCCTGTTTGCTATACACAAAGATATTGGTGATGTCATATATATGAAGCCAATATCCTCCATGTTGAATATTTGACCAATGACGTCAATAAAAATCACTTAAAAGTACTGGAAAAGGTATAGGACAGATCATTCACACTGACTGACAGGAATGAAGAGATTTATTGGACGATTGCTGGTTGATATATCAGGATAGAGAGCGAGCAATAAATAAATAGGCATGGGACATAAATAAAGCATTATGATTTCTAATAAAAGCTCTGAAATACATTTACACATACTCAGACTCACACGTCACCAATGTCACACATCTGTAAATGCTAAAAATAAAGTGTGATTATGCGTTGCAGCAGGTGATGCAGGCAGGTAAACAGAGGATCCAACACATGAAGTGCTGCAGCTCTTATGTCTGTCGGAGACGGCGTGGACCGTGCTTTGTTGTCCAGCTGAGGTGGTTTGGTTACATTCTGACAGCGTCTTTGTGGTTAGAAGTCTGTCATTCGAAGCTTTTATGCGCTTGCTGGACATTGGCTCTTACTGTCTTCTGGTTGTACAAGGCCGCCGACGGCGTCATTCCTGAAGGTGTGCGCTGCTTTTGTGGCATTTTTTTCAAGTGACCTTCATTAGTTTTTATTGACTTTCGTTTCGCTCTGAGACCGTTCCCTCCTTTTCATCCCCTACATTACTTCCATCCGGGGTGGTTTGTATGGGATTGGTTGAGTTCCCCCCCTCGCCTTCCTCCCCCTCCACATTGTCAACCACCTCTCCATTTATCTCCTCTGCTCTCGACTCGGTGCTATCTCCCTCTTTTGTTCCGCTCACATGTTCCTGGTTACTGTTGCTAACGCTCTCCTCTGTCTCATTGGGGCCGGGGCTGACGTCCTCCTCTTTCTTACTCTCCCCGGCTCCGGCTGCATCGACCGGCTCCTCGCTGCTCTTCTCCTCCTCTCTGCTCTCTTGATCCTGTTTCTCATCTACTTCCTGTTTCTTTTGCTCATGCTTGCTCATCCCATCAGGGTTAGAAGGTTCATTACTACTGACCTCATCCTCATTATTACTCTGGGCCTCATCGCCAACATTATTAGCAGACTTTTGCTCCTCCCTATCAGCCTCCTCCTTCACTTCATCTCCTCTCTGCTCCTCCTCCTCTTTCTCCTCAGGCCCTGGTGGTGCTTCAACAACTTCTCCATCCTGTTGCTCATCACTTTTCCCCTTCTCTATCTTTCCTACACCAATAATCTCCTGGCTTCCCTCGGATTCTTTTTTGTCAGAGAGAGCTTCTTCTTCTATGGTGTCTTCAGCAGCAGTTTCAGCCTCCTCCTTCACTTCTTCTCCTCTCTGCTCCTCCTCCTTCTCCTCACTCTGCTCAGGTCCTGGCAGTGCTCCTACGTCTTCTCCATCCTTTTGCCCATCACTTTTCTTATTCTCCTCTATCTCTCCATCACTGTTCCTGTCTTGTTTTTCCTCCGAAATCTTTTTGTCAGGTTGAGCTTCTTCTTCTTCTGCAGCTTCTCCAGCTGCAGCAGCAGCCACAGCTTCAGTAGCATCCCCCTCCTCCTCCTTCACCATCTTTTCACCTCTCTCCTCTGCTTTCACTTCATCCGCAGGCTTCTTTAACACAGAAATGACACAGAACCAATTTACACTCAGCTCTTTAAGCGGGCGTTTAATTTAAGCTTAATTTAATTGTTCCCTCTGTGATCTTAATTTCCTTAAACATTATTAAGCCATAAGGACATAAATAAGTGGGGGGTTTTGTGCTTTTTTAAAATAGTTGTAGTAATTTGTAGTAAGAAGGAAAAACATTTGTATTTCTAATGGCTCCTACATATTAGATATATTAGATAAGAGGTATTAATTCACACATAATTAGACTTTTTGATGAAAGTAAATAATTGTTATGGAATAATCACACAGAAGAGTGACTGTATATCATTAATTACTATAATTGCCTTCATTGCATAATATTTATTTTATATTAGACTCTAAGACACTCCGTAGAAATAATTATTTTACAGGAACTGCATAAATGACTAGAAAGAGGTAGCCCAAGCGACAGCATAACCTCTTTAATATGATAAATTACTTTTATCAGTCACTTTAAATCTGCAGGGATAATGAAATTTGACACATTAATGATTGCCAGAGTGTCCCTATGATCTATAATTTAAAGGCATATCCTAAAAGATTCTTTCAATATATCACACATTGTGTTTTATGACGTTTCTGCTATTAAGGGCCAAATTGTGTCAATATCCGCACTAAGGATCAGATTTATATAAATATTTTTTTGGCACATTTACAGTAAAGAGCTAAGAATCCGATGATTACTGACAGGTTGACATGATCTCAAAGGTAACCTGGAGCCTGGACCTGCAACAACAAGTCGCTGCTCTGCATCAGGCAGAATAAACACAACCGTGCCGTTATTTCTGCCCCTAATCACGTGCTGCATATTTACCTCCTCCCCCGGCAGGTCTGGAGGGCCATTGTCCTGACCGTCTCTGACATCAGCCTTCGCATCCAGATCAGCTTCAGATAGAGGAAAGCACATTTTAGATTTTTAAAGTAGCACAACATAGACAGCAAATACCAGATTGTACAGATAAACCTCTCGGCAGCTTTGTGATTTCTTTTTTTAACACCTGTCTGAGTGCGATAATTCAGAACCTGACGTGTTTCATTTTTACGTGAAGGTTTCCCTTGAATGGGCTTGTTAAAGGCAACATAACATGAAGGTGAGTGATGGGTGTCATTGTGGTGTGAATATGATCACGGCATCTCGCACAGGTTTAGTACGGCAGCCTAAATCAGACAAAACTAGGGCGGGTGGTGTCCAGAAGCACTCAATATGACCCCATATTTATAAGAAATGCCATATGAAAAAGAGTATAATGTATTCCAGGAGCTGGTTCAGCTTATTTGAACACATTCACACATTCATCCAAGTTTTAATTTCCTTTATTTCTTCACACTCACAAAATCTTGATCATAAATGTGTCCATGACATCATCTTGGAAGCCTCTCCTATAAATAAGAGGACGTTTATTCATCCTCCAGCAAGTGACTTGTTGAAATGACACCTCCTTCACACTCCAGCTGTTTTTTTTTTTTTTTTCTTCTTCCCTCTCTGGGCTGGAATAAACACGTTTCAAGAGTGACACCTGGTGGTGGAGATCGGCACAAAACGGAGAACGCGTAAACAACTTCTGGGGTGGGTCAAAAGGTTTGCTTTCACTGCCATGAAGTGCTCTGTTAATCCAAAAGGGTGAAATTTCATCCCTCCGCGCCAAGTTAAAGAAATAGTCCCTCAAAGAGAAGATGATCACGGCCTTCAGTTTGAGTGAAAAGCCTTAAATCTGACTTTAGATTGGACACAAGCAGCCACAGTCCTTCCTTTGACACCCTGGCCTAACCTCCCCACCACGCAGCTGCAGGCCTCCCGTCATTTTAACCCCCGGATCACCACCTGTCGTCATTCTTTGTCTAAATACCAGCGCCGTGATGAAGACCCCGCAAAGGGTTCATTTCCGACTGAAGCAATCAACTCAGAGAGGCAGGTTTGTTGAAGTGCAAAATTAATAGGAGAGTTTTGCTTTTCGCGCGAACGTGCGCATCAAAAAGCCCCGGAGTAATTAACCCAAAACATCATGAGAGGAACACAACTATACGCTCTGATAAACAACATAATTACACACTTGTTTTGTGTGTGTGTGTGGGGGGGGGGGGTTTAAAAAAATGAATGTGACTGAAAATTCCAATCAGAAATGAGCGACCAAAAAGAAAGGTGCGGGTAAAAGAGAACAAAAAGTGTAATTAATGTCTTTAATATTAGTTTCTCTACACCGCATACCAGTTAGAGAAGAAAAATGACTCTGGTGGAGATTAGAAGAGTTTATGGAGACATTTAATGCATTTCAAATGCAAAACTGATTGAAGTTTAGCTATGGTGGGAGATGAAACGTTATGGTAATCGTAACGGACCTCTTTAAGAATATTTTATGGAAATCACCAGCATTCATTAACAGCCGGGGCCGAGCGGCTGCGCGTAAGCAGCGAGCGGAGGATGAGCCGCAGCGATTCTAAACAACTTAACGTGATTTAAGGATGAGGCATCGGCTCGCCAACGCGCTAAATCAAATTAAACACAATATTTCAAATCTCCCCTTCTTCATTAAATCCAGTAGATTTGTGTTCCCGTGCTGCAAATGAGCGGGCGGCTTTCTGCAAGTTTCCGAGTGCGTCTTCGCTCCTAATCAAACACACACACACACACACACACACAACACACACACACACACACACACACTTCCGATGCAATGCTGTGTGTCATCCATCAGTAGGAGCTAAAACAAGGATGCAAGTGTAAGTGTGGATAATGACTCATAGAAGTGTGTCTTGCCGCCATATTTGTGGAGGCTAAAGATACGAATGATTGTTGTTCTAGGTGAACGTAATGAAAAACAACAGAAGGTGAGGAGAGCTCAGAGACCAGATGACCGCCACCACCGCCCACCCCCAGACAACCAGGCGCCTTTGCAACAAGTGCACTATTCAATTCAATATCCGCGGCTCCTCGCTGCCTGATGCAAGGCGTTAAAGCCAATCGCCATAGCGATGAGCTTCGCTTCAGTGGGGGAAGCGCGCACAAATGAGTCTTTTCCTCTGACACGACCGGCTACTGTGGAAAAGTGAGGGGGGGGGGGGGGGGGGGGTGGAGCTGATACGATACGACGCAGCGATGGAGAGCTGGGCCTGGAACCTGCGTCCTGCAGCCTCATAACTCGGTTAAAAGCGTTCTCTGAAGAGAAGTGATGCAATTATGTCTTCCAAGAATGTTGCAGAGAACTGTGAGAGGATGTTGGACATTTCCGCAGCCACGCCGCCGCACACCTACACGCTGGTGGAGGACTCGTTCATATTTATCCAACACATCACTGCTAGGGCTAACCATCACATTCAAGCTCACATTGACCAGCTCATATCTGCAGCTCACATCCACAACCATCAGGAAATCATGGGATTGATTGATGTCTCCTTCAGGAATGGCTCGAATGAGCATGAATATAAACACGGAACCATCCAGATGTTGGAGCTCTAAATAAAGACAAACCTTCCTCAGCGTGTTTGCGCTCATAAACCAGTCCACAAAAGAGCAGAACCCGCTCTCAGCAGATTAGCTGCGCGGTGTTAAATACACACTCAAGTCCTTAATGTACTTAAATCACTCCGGACAAACACGCGCTGTATATCACCAGCACACGGCTCAGTGTGCGGCTAATTTACACACATCTGATTTAACCCACTCAGCACACGGATGAGTTACAGCAGGGTGTAAAACAACTAACTCGGAGCGATAATTATGAAATGCCGCCACTAGGTGACTGGAACCGAGACCTCGTTAAGTTATTTAACAAGCGGCGTGGCCAGCCGCCCTGTAAAAGGACGGGTTGGTACCGGGTTTATAGCGATTTCGCACGCAGAAAAATGATGCAGCTGCTGTGTGTAAAAGCTGATGACCTGACGTTGTGCTTGTTCATCAGAAATGATACTTTTACTGATCGGGAAAGCAATGAAATCGGACCTCAGGCACCCTCAAGGTTACCAAACGCCTCAAAGAAGCTAACGCTAACAACTGAGCCACCAGGCTACCTTGTTGTTCTACTGTCATCGGAAACTTAAGCAGTATCTCCATGTGCATAACTGGACAACATCCAGGGTCATTTATTGCTGATTCTGGACTAAATTTAAGGTGTTTTTTTTAGGACCAGTCTGCATTTCTGTGCTTGCGACCAGGTTTCAGTGGATGAAACGTGTTGAGACTAGCGTTAGCAACACCACATAGAAGCATTTTCTGCCCCAATAGGGAGGACAAATCCCTGGAAGAGTCACCAATCTGTCCAAGGACTTACACAAAAGTCTGCTCAAGGCTCCTTCTAAGCGTCTATTCTTCCTGGTGATCAGTGGACAGATTCTGTTGTGCTGCAGGTCGTTTTACGCTTTTATTTGTTTATTTCTACATCCTTTTGGCATCCAAGTTCCACGGCTGCAAACGAGAGCCCTGCTAAAGCTTCAGAACGGCCCTGAAAGCTCCCAGACAACGAGATTCTCGTGGTTTCAAAAGAAATACCTTAAAATCTTTGATAAAATCCTCAGCGTGGTGTTTTAAAATCGTGTCTCCAAAATGCTGCAGACCCGTAAACGTTCATTTGAGCTCAAAATAAAAGGCTTTCACATTAAATCAGATGAGGCTCTGCCCAACAATGGCGCAATCAGGCAGGGGCTAATCTTTAGAAGGGGTCGGGGATTCAGTTAAATCACAGCTGCGGGAGGATTTGCTGTCCGAGGGAAGCGACTGGGAGGGAAAGCGCCTTCTCGAAGGCGTGCTGTGAACTTTAGAAACGTCCGGCGTGCGTTCGGGAACGTCAGCGCCGTTTTCATCTTAACAAATCCTGCAGATGCTGACGTCCCTTAGATCACAACCGTCTCAGATGCGCATCATTTGGGCCAGATTACTGCGGCGGTGACAGGAATGAAGGGAAGTCGTGGGTGAAGGCGTCAGCCGCCACCCTGTACTCTACCTGTCACAGCCGGCGCCGTTGTATGTCACAGCGGGAACACTTGTTAACAGATTAATGTGACAGATTAGTCGAGCTATCCTGCTCTTTAATCCCATAATCCCGCATCAAAAGGGTCGCACGGAGGAAACGCCGGGATGAAAGGAGAGAATCGGGAAGGATGGGAGCGTTGCAAAGACGCACATTTAGAGGCGCGCAAACCTCTGAGTGGGACTAAAAAAAACTTGCACCTTCTGAGGAGGCGACAACGCCGCCGTCGCTCACGCTTCCCTCCGCTGCCGAGCTGCGCTTTTTTCTTTGACACAGGCGCTCGGTTAAAGACGCACGGCACCTTTGTGTGCGCGTCACCTGCCTCCTGACGCGGGTGTGAACCCTCTTTCACTCTGACAGGAATTAGAGATACATATGCTAACAGGGCTAATTCCCTGAGGCAGCCTCACTTTTTATGACAACGCAGAGAGCGAGGGAGAAGGAGAGGGAGGAAAGAGAGGGAGAGAGGGAGGAAAGAGAGGGAGGAGAGAGGGAGGAAAGAGAGGGAGGAAAGAGTGGGAGGGAGAAAAGAGAGGGAGAGAGAGAGGGAGGAAAGAGAGGAGAGAGAGGGAGGAAAGAGGGAGAGAGGGAGGAAAGAGAGGGAGAGAGAGAGAAAGAGAGGGAGAGAGGGAGGGAGAGAGGGAGGAAAGAGAGGGAGAAAAGAGAGGGAGAGGGAGAAAAGAAAGAGAGGGAGGAAAGAGAGTGAGGGAGGAAAGAAAGAGGGAGAGAGGGAGGAAAGAAAGTGAGGGAGAAAAGAGAGGGAGAGGGAGGAAAGAAATAGAGGGAGGAAAGAAAGAGAGGGAGCGGGTTTTGTTTTGTTTCCAGTTTACTTGGATACTGGACCGCTTTATCCCTGTCAGGGTGGGGGGGGGGGGGCTGGAGCCACACTCATCACAGGGCCCCATTTGAGGATTTGGAGCGTCGGTACCTTGCTCATCAGTACCCCGGCAGTGCTCTGAAGAGATCCTGACCCCTCCATGGATCATTTCCATTTGATATATTTTAAACCTTTTCATTCCCCCTTTAGATAAACAAAATCCCAATAAAAGGAGGAAGGACACAACGTGGAGCCATCAATCCGAAGAAAATAAAGAATTCTAAGGGGAAAAGCAAGCCGCCTATTGGCATCATTAATACGCTGGAGTCCAGGCTGAAAAGCCCCATGTGGCTCTTTGTGAAGTGGACGTCCTTGAGGTTTCTGCTCTGGCAACGCCGGCAGCCGCGGCCCGCTGATTCGTCAGGAACCGGCTTTTTCAGACCAGAACGGCTCCTTTATGCTCGCAGGATGTTTTCCTGATGCTGTTTTCAGCTCCACGACAATGAGGAAGCGTCACGCTGGCGGTGACATCAGCCCGGGGAGCGAAGTTCGCCGTGAAGAGACAAACCCAATCACGTATCAACACAATAACGTTCCCCCATTAATGCCTGGAAGGGAACCGTTCTCCAATCAGGAGGCCTGCGCTTTCCTCCGCTTTTTTTGTTGATTTGTCAGGGAAGCGAGGGGCCGGAGCGAGTGAAATCCTGCTTTGATGACTCTCAAATGGAGTGATTATCCAAATGAAAGACAATTATCGGGACCCCGCCCTCCCCTCTGCCCTTCAATAGCTTTCTCCCACCCCTCCTTTTCAGATTCCACCCACCGCTCGCGCTCCTCCATCTCGGGCTATTCATCACGCCGGCGACTTGATTCCACCTGTACTCCATCTCCTCTCCTCCTCTCATTCCTCATAATGTCCCCCTGCCTTCCCCGTCTCAACCTTTTATTCCCCTTTTCTTTAACCTCCTCTTTTATCTGCCCCTGTGTTCCATCACCTGTCGCCACACATTCTTCCCTCCTCGCCTCTCTTTTCCTCTCCTTCCCCATTTCTTTTTACTTCATTAATACACGGGGGAGCCATTAGCCGGAACATTCATGAATTAAAAAAAAACAACACTGGATGACGAATGTCCCGTTTCTATTTTGAGGTCAGCGCCGACAGTTGTGAGAGTTTGTTGTTCACGCTGGACAAATTGGACCAATCAGGCGCCACAGACAGCTGCTTCGGTCAGACGTTCCCTGGCGTTTGGATTCGTTTCGTGACCTCTGCTGTCACTCGCCGCCGTGATGTAATGAAGCAGGAACCTGAATAAGGTGGACAGGACCTGCTGGGAGGAAGGGGGGTTCCTCTCAGTCTGGCTCCTGGCAGCTGGGAGACGGTTCATGGTGCCGCAACTGTGGCAACAGCCTCTAAAACTCCGAGCTGCATAGACCTGCTGACCTCTGACCCCATGGACCTATCCATCCTCATCCTCCTCCTAATCTTCTGCTGTCTCACCTTTTCCTCCTCTATCACCCCAACATATGAGCCTGGTCCTGTTTAATGTTTCTTTCTGCTAAAAGCAAGTTTTTCCTGCCACTTTTGCTGCTCAGGAATGTCATTGATACATATTTTTGGTGATTCTAGGAGGATATTTATTATATTATGGAAAACAAAACGCAAACGCCCCCTTGTGGCCAGATAGAGTATTGTTCACGAACCCTGATCCCTTTGTTTTTAACAACTGATGAGATTAAGAAGGTGAATTGTTAAAAGTGTCAGCTGGGATCAGCTTGGATCGAAGTCAGGGACGTGTGTGCACTGCCGTGCTGGATTTCGCCTTTGGAATTGGAAGTCTTTGGCCATCAGCAACAGATGACGGGAGAGCACAGCGATTACATACACTGCAGAGGGTTGAAGGGCAAGGACGGAACAAATCTGGGAGAAAATTAGACCCAAGGGGGAAAGATTCCCCAATAAGATGGGGGACCAAACATTCCAGAAGCATGATAATCGGACTCCCACTGTGGTTTGACACACACCTGAACTCATCGCTCGCAAGTTCCCGGTGATCAATAAATCATCTGAGCGGAATTTGTTCTGCCCGTGAGTCTGCCGTCATGGCCCCACATCCCCGTCAAACCTGATGATGGCGCCCACCTAACAACCCCTGGTCTCATCCCGATGTTCCAGAACGCTGGGGATCATAGGATCGGCTCTCGATCGTGATTGGCCTCAGAAAGATATCCGAATATTCAGTCAAGACAAAAACAAAACACCTCCGTGAGCTCAGAATCAGCTGCCACACGGAGGGAGACAAGCAAATACAGGATTCCGATCAGATGGGATAATCCGGTCGACTGTGGGTAACGGTAATCCCAGAAAGCATGGCGGAATTGGGCATAAAAGGGATTTTTGTAGGTGAAACACTGAGGGCTGGATGCGAATCCAATATGCTCCCTGAGCCATTCAAAGCATCGGGTCTGATGCCTGATCTTGTTTTCCGAGCTGTCCGTCTCTTAATTCAATCTTTGGTCAATGTCAGCCAAGGGGACCAATAATGCGGCATGTTTTCTATGACACGCAGAGGATTCTGGGGGTGAAATTACAGGTTTCAAACGTGCACGCAGGCACACGCGTTGCTGTTTTTTTTTTTTTTGATGTGAAATGCCAGCTCCCCCTGAATCACAGGCACAATTCTCCACGCTCCTCTGGGCTCCGGCTGTCAGCCCTCCTGCCAGAAAAGGAAGCAGGCGACATCCATCACCGGTCCGCTGGATGACGTAATGCAGTTGGTGCCGCAGCACGTGCCAGTGGGGTCGTGAGCAGGGGCCCAGAAAAACAAACGACGGCGCGACAGTGTCTTTTTCACACTCTCACCTGCAGCATTTACACCGTTCAAGGAGAGCATCTGTTGGCGTCCCAGCACAAATAAGCATCTCAACGTGCACGGCTGGTGGCCGGGAAGTCGGGTTTCTGCAGGACATCGGCACACAGCCCTCACCAAAGCCCAAAGATGACGTAATGGTGTTTCTTGTAATATTAGTGAATGTCATCATGCAGGACCTACTTCCGCGGCTCTGACGTGTTCCAACTGCAGAGCAACAGCGCCCCCGTGTGGAACGTTGGGGCGCAGCACGTTATGTAAGGTTTTACAGGCCACTGCATGACATCATGTATATGGATGTCAACAGCGTCTGATTCGTGTATCAGCAATGTTCGTTTTAAATATAAAGATAGTTAAAGGTAATGATAACCTCTTGGGAAAAACAAAACCTTAACAAAGGGCGGATCTTTGGAGAAACAGAAACATCAGCGGTCTTCCCCCCCCACCACCACCTTTTTCCCACTTCTTAGCTGCCAGAAAAATTCCTGTGAAACTGAAAATTGTGCCCAATTAACACTTTAGTCTCCGGAGACGCCGAAGCGCCTTAACACACGGCAGCGAGTGGGGGATCTCAGATAAAGAAACGCTGGATCTGCAGCCATAACACGCGTGGCCCGAAGGGACGAGCCGGCACAAAGGTTACCATTGTCAGAGATGCCGAGGGTCATGCTTTGGCCGCTCCTCTTCTTCCTCAGCGAGATGAGCCTGGCCTGGGAGATCTCCCGGACGATGGAGGACAGGTGCTCCTTCTTGCTGCTGCTGTGGCGCGGAGGAGAAGTCTTGGAGTCTCCGCTATCTGCCCTGTCAGTGCTGTTGACCACAGATTTACTCTGAAATGGGGAAATGGGCTTGTTAATTGATCTGCGATGCTTCTGCAGCTTAGATCTCCCGAGAAGCTGCATCATTCTTACGTTTTCATTCTGTTTGGTGAATCTATAGAGGGGGGGCAGGGAGTACGCTTTCATTCTGTAAAGGGAGAAGACATCTCTGATTTAACATACACATTTGTAATGCCTGCAAACAACAGGGATCATGTGTTTATTGTGCTTCATGGTATTTAAATGGGTTAATTTTAAAAGATACACATTGGATTAGGCAGTCCAGGAGAATGGTTAGTACTGTTTTTTTGTCACTCGTCAAAATCAGCTTTGTAAACAAGTGTCACCAAGAGAGGCTCCCCTCCTAGAATATGTTGAATAACAAACATTACAGTGCTCACTACTTCACTGTGAAATCAGCAAATCAGTTTTTTAAAAACAAAAAGACAAGACGCGTTCCAAGTTGCATCTGTGGCGTATTTACGTTAAAACACCACCTGATGTCGCTGTTGCGCGATTCGCTGCCATGATCAATAAATCAGTCGAACATATTTTGATTTTCATCAATAAGTGCATTAAATGGCAGGGGATCATTACACTTTCCAAATTGGTCAATTCAGCACCTGATTTAGAGCTCCTAAATTCAGGAAACATGAGCACGATCCTGCTAGATATAATCCCAATAATCAATGTCTCATCAACACGTTAATTGATGAGCTGCATTTCTGTTTTGGATGCTCTGAATGAGCAGTTTGCCTGAGGGATCTTATGGATCCCCACCGGGCTTTCCGTCGGTGTGGCTGAGGATATTTGCTGTGGCGTGGTGCTTACCCATTAACCCTCCTCGTCCCTCTGGGTTTGGGGAAGAGCAGGTCGATGTAGGGCATCCTCCTAAACCGCTCCCTCCCCACGGCCACGTAAAGCTGCCCACTCTCCAGCTGGTTCCCGTCATTCACCGGTGTCCCCTCGTACGTGTAGAGACTGCAGCACATCACACGTGCTTAGTGTCGTTGAGTTTAAATACTCACCCTGATGGCTAAACTTAATCTATGGCTGGTTTTAAGGCTGACCGGGTTAAGTGGCTTTTACCTTCGGACGCCCCCCAAGACTCTCAAGCCCATCTTCTCAGTGATCATCTCCAGGATCCTGTCAAACTGGCCCAGCATCCTCTGGTGGATCAGGAGCCTCACGGCAGGGTTCAAGACATCACCGTTGGCCACCACGCTGTGTGCAGAGGGCAGAGAACGGAAACAGTCTGCTAAACTCTGCATCTGCTCCATGTGCTTAGCCGCTAGTGCTACCGCTAGCTATTGTAAGGCCCTGCCTTACAATAGCCATCCAAGGGTCTTGACATGATTCACTCGGGTGACAATTGATTAAGACACTGTAATTTCCAGCCTCCTGATTTTTAAGTGCTTATACATTTATCATTTGTTGGGGGATCATCTTTAATATCTAGTATACGTTGCCGTTGGATCCAAACTTACAAAACCGCACACGGCTCCTTGATGGGCTTGAGGAATCGGGCCGACGCGATGATCCTATTCTGTGGCGGCGGCTTGACCTGGACAGAAAGGTGAACTTTTTTTTATGTTTCCGTGTGATAAAACACTTGAGCTAAACCTCAACTTTGTCAAAAACTGTAAAGAAAACGAGACAAAGAGAAACACTTTTTGAAGGTGGTGCATCTTCCGTTTCCCATTTTACGCTCAATTATACAGGCGGCAAAACAAACAGTGCGCCGTCAAATACATTAAACCCTTGAGGCAAAGATGGGGGGGGGGGGGGGGGGGGCTATAACGCAGGCTTAAAGACTCGGTTGCTCATCCCTGTGACAGCTAAACAATAAGATTGGAGTAATCCTTGGAGGTTGTGAGGGAGCGCTTCAATAAGGTCTGGGAACCTGCTGTGACTGATCTGAATGATGAGCGACGAGGACGAGAGAGATATTAGAAGTCTTCTAGTGTCTGCGAGCACCTCTGACAACAGCTGTGTGGAGAACAGGAGCGCGCCAGCATCACCTCCATGATGGATACCTCCATGGAATATTACACCTGCACCATCTACCAAGACAGCTCTGCTAACGGTCAGGAGCAGCAGAATCATGATGCCATTCTGAAACATTATCTAAGAGAATACTGGAGTATCGCTGCCACCAAGGTTCCACCAATCAGCTCTCAGCACACAGCCCCGCTCCTTAAATAACGGGAGGGAGTTGGAAGGATCCAAAACCCCCAGCAGGTACTTTTCTCAGGGAAAGTTTGGCTTCTCTCGGGGTGATTTTGGTGGAAACATGCCAAGGTTTTCTAAAAGTCCCTAAAAGTCAAGTGAAGAAAAGTCCCTGCTAAACTAGAGCGCTTCGGCGCTCGTCAACAGAATCTGAGTCCATCTGCAGGTGTGCTTTAGTAAAAGCAGCTGGTCTGAGGTCCCCCTGAAGTGGATCCTTAATGATCCATCAGACATTCTGGAGAAATAAAAGCCAACAAGCTTCTCTGAAGGACTCTTATTTCCAGAATAAGCTGAAAATCAACCACATGCCCTCCGCCTGGGCTACGGCTGAGCCGCTAACCTTTCAATAATGAGCCCTTAACAGAACCACAATCAATGAGGCCGAGAAAACAATTTTAGATCCAAGAGTTACCATCATTAATCACAACAATCAGGAGGAGAGCAAGAACAAGCAGGGGAGAAGGAGCCCTCCAGGTTAGGGTTCATAGGTGACCGTGCGAAGAACAAGGTCAAGGAAAGGTCGAAAGAAGCTGACAGATTAAAGAAGCATCAACCTGAGGGATGATTTCAGCCCCTGAGCTAATAATCCACAGAGTCCAGCAAATTGTGCTCCAATGTGAGGACCAGCGAGGGAGACTCAACGTAACGCTGACGCCATCTCCCAAATCCTCGTGTATCGTGAATTCTGTGGGCTGTTTCAGGTGTCGAGAAGGTAAATTTAGCACTGAAGGGGAATCCTGGCTGATGGCACGTTTCAGTGCTTTGCTGGTAAATCAGCCGGACGTTCCAAAGGCATAACTTCCACAAATGCAACTTCTAAACTGGGATTTACATTTGGGATTTGTGTGTGTGTGTGTCTGTGTGTGTGTGTGTGTGTGTGTGTGTGTGTGTGTGTGTGTGTGTATTCTGCTCCTCACCTGAGCTGGATGCAGCATCCTCCTCCTCCTGGAGCCGATGTCGAGGTAACTGCAGGGGAAAAACAAGCTCCTTTGAACACATCCAGTGGCACCAATCACACGCGCGCACAGATTTTTTTTTTTGCGATTTGGGGAATCTTTCAGATACTAATGTGACAAAAGCCCTCAGAGGGAGGAGAAACTTTAAACAGGGTTTATTCTAATGAGGGTAAATGTGCACGGTCAGCACGGTGGCGGGTTCACAAATGTCACCAGCGCTGCAAACTTCAGGGCACTTTTGACTCAGCAGCTTCACGGTTCCAGAGTGGATGGTGCAAAGCTCATTATCCCTGCAGAACAGATCCACTTATTTTTAGGTCGGGGGATGGCACACACTTCAACTGCTGCTCTAATTCACGCTCTTCGGACTTGAACTAAGATCACGGCTGCTTTCATGCGTGCGCTTTTGCTCATCAGGATGTGAATGAATTCGGCCACTCACCCCGCATTTACGCATAAATAGAATCTGGATAGCATCAAATGCTTTGGTCTTACTCTAGTTTCTTGAACTTCTCCCTTCCTGCAGCCACGTACTGCTCTCCGCTCTTCAGGTTCTCTATGGAGTTCACCTTGTGTCCCCCTCTCGGCGTGTAGATGGACCTCACGGCTCCAAACGGCGCCTGTATCCCGCCGGTCACCTCCCTCAGCAGCGTGTCAAAGTTGGACACCCTCCGCTGGTTAATCACGATCCGCCGAGCCTCATAGTATGGATCGCCGTTGCGGAACATGAAAATGTTTTTCACGACGGGCTGCGACAGAAAGTTCGGCTTCTCCGAACTCATGTTCGCGCGTAAAAGTAGCCTGACGCGCGGCGCAGCGCGCTCTTCGCTATAAAAGACAGGCTGCGGGTAGATCGCGGTTGCGAAACAAAGATTTAAAGGCCATTATAAAGGCATTAAAACTGACCCCGTTTGGGGGTTAATGAATTCGTGAGTTAACGTTGCGCGCAAAGCTTCGCCGTTTGGAAACAGCGGATTAAAGAATCTAAAAGCAACAGAGCTGCGACTCCTCCAGAAACCTTGTCATCGGAACAGAGCTCCGCACTCAGAGTGTAGCCAAAAGGCAACTGGGTTTCATGTGCCTTCTCCAGGATGTAGGCTGGGCATCATGGGAACTCCCCTGTTGGGATGTAGTCATGGGAACGCCCCGCTGTTCTCTCACCAGGACCCTCTCCACTAATTAAGAGGTAGTTGGGTTTTAAAAAAAATCCGAAACAATAAAAAGGGACCTCTGTCAGTGCATAACAATGAGGTTAAACGTGATGCGGGGTGACGTGGAGAGATTACAGAAATATAGATCCGCCAGCGATGCGTAAAGGTGGAAAACTGCCACGTGAGGGCGTTAATTGGGCATCTAGGGACCAATTGGAAACGTCGCCATTGGAACCTCGAAAGTGGCACCAAAACATGTTTGTTTCATGTTCTGTATTTGCGTTGCACCACAACGGCTACACGGGTCCTTTTGCTGACTGGTGTTCAGGGACAGGATTCCCTTTGCTGCGCCTGGAAGACAGAAGAAGGAGGCTTTTAGGTTATATCCTACGCCTGCTGCAGATGATTCAATCTGTGCGTTCTGCTGTTTTAAATGTGTCCCCTCTTTGGTAGATTGCAGCAAGACGCAACGACGGAGCCCTAATCATGACCCTTCAAAGCCCCTCATTACCGACCTGCCCTCAACTTTCATCAGCGGGAGCAATCAGAATCTCCCCCCCCCCCCCCCGCGGTGAGCCACAACTGGCCTAAAAGGTAATCAGGTGCAGTTCATTCTGCTGCTGATGGCGAATTTAAAAAAAAAAAAATTAAATAAAAGGAAAATAAACAGAAGAGTTATGTGCAAGATGAACGCAAGTTTCAATTTGGTTCCATTTTGCATTTACATTCTTCAAGAAGTCTGTGTGTGTGTGTGTGTGTGGTGTGTGTGTGTGGGGGGGGGGTTATGCTGTAGCCGATTTATTTATTTGTTCATTAATTGGGGACCTGGACTTTTAAAGTGGATTTTAGTGTTTCCTTAACGTATAAACGACATCAAACGTAGGGACCCTTTTCTACCAGCAGAGGGCGGTGCGGGGCTTGTTTGACTTGTCAAGTCATGAAAATACATTTAATAAGATTCTGGAACGAAAAAAATCTCAGAAATAGGACAAATTTTCACTGAACAAAAATAAAAAGGCGACTCTTTTGCATGAGCTGAATTCACAGATCTAAGACTTTCTAAGACCATTTTCTAATGTTGTACCTCACTCGAGAGGGCCAATGCTCACATCCCATGGTGTCTGGCAGTTTGAAGAGGTGCTCTCTTCTTGGATGAAGCCCAGTTTTCTCTGTGCAGATGGCAGACGGCATGAACAACGAACACAGGTGCATTTTATTGATGGCGCATTGAATGCGCCGGCGTAGCGACATGCTGAGACCTATGGTTGTGCCATGAATCAGCCACAATCACCTCATGTGGCAGAATGATACAGCAATTTTCTGAGCCCACTGAATGTAAAAAAATAAATAAATAATTCCAGAATGAACTATTAGCCAGAATCATACTGGGGAACCCCACCCTGCAGCCCTGCAGCAGAAAGTGCAGCGCACATCTGAACACCTCTGCTTCCTCTCTGGTGGCTACTTGTGAAATGACACATAATTGCTGTTGTGATGTGATGATGGCCCCTTTTTAAAACTGCCGCTGTCGTCAGAATAGCTTTGCAGTTTAATTTTTTATCTTTGTGGCCAGGCAGGGGAATCAGCCAAGACACATCTGAAGCCTAACAGCAGTGCCTGATTTATTTACTGTCTCGTTAGCTTAATGCTAACGCGCTATCTGCAGCCATTTTCTTGGTCATTAATCACCCAGTAAATAACCCACCACATCTTTAGCCCCCTGCACCAAATAAAGACAAATTTATCCTTCAGCAAAAGGCCAATAATGATGGAAATTAGTCAGTTGACATTGATGATCGATATGCAGAGACGTCGATATATCTGCGGGTTTTTCCAGACGGTCATCGGTGTCCCAGAGACGCAGTGTAATGTCTCAGCAACCGAGCTGTAATCGTAATGACCAGCAGGGATTCAGGCTCACGCCGCCACCCTCCACCTTCCTTCAGGTTTTCTACGCTCTTCCTCTTCTGCGTCTTTATTTACAAAAGGTGTTTGGAAAAGGCCAGTGTTCCTCAGCAGCATGTGTGCAGATCTGAGTGGACTAGAAAGCAGATGTATGGACTTTGTGTTAAAGTTGGACAGTTTTATTTCGACGGTACAAAATAAAGTCATACAGGCGGAGACACCACGAGGCACGGCACAGCAGCACAAGCATGATGGAGGATGGGATGAGCTCACTGGTTTGGCACATGCACCACGAGGCCATGACACAGGGCACCTTTAATACGCAACGATACGGCACATTTACACACCGATAACTGAATTACTTCATATTTTACATCACTAATTTATGGTTGAACAGCAGCTTTTAAAACAGTCTTAGGACACTGAATATGTAAACGCAAAGTTTAAAGCTTTCTGGAAAATGGGAGTGAGTGTGTGTGCTGGAGGAGGGGTGGAGCCCCTTAACTAAGACAAGTCAGTAGCTGTGTCCAAAATCACACACTTGTTCCCTACTCCCTCAATTGGTTAGGGAGCATCTGTTGTCCACTCCTTTTTTAATAATGCATTCTGGGATACATTGACTGCACTTAATAGGGAACAGCGATCTTCACTTCACATTCAGATACCCCTACAAATTCACACACACCCTAGTTAGTGTTCAACGTAGGCAATAGGCGGCGTGTTTGGAGACAGCCAGTGACGCTAATATTGATGTGACCATAAGAGTAACAGTGTTTCCCAGCTAGAATCATGTGTTTTATAACAGTCTTTAAGAAAAAACAAATCAACCTAAACAAGAAAAATGCTCATTACGCGACCGATGATGAGGAAGGAGTTTTTTTTTTACTCAAAACATTCATAGAAACATCAACTTCTGCTTGTTTTGCTCTACCAGCATTCCTTCCTTTGCAACTTAGAATGAGAAAAGATACATAAAGAGGTTGATGATACTGGAAATGGAGCACCTCCTATATTACGTGGAAGAAGAAGGCTGAACACATTTGACCGAATCCCGATCACATCGATTTCAACACATCCACTGCGGGAATTCAAGGACGACACGATTTCAACCGGTTCACGTCGGCGCTTTGGAACAAAAACGACTCCCTTCGTTAACACCGTCATCAACCCTCTCCTCTTCCTCGCTAGTCAGACATTCGCTGTACGTCCACTCGTCCACCTCATGCCTCTTGCACTCAGTCCTTCTCCTCGTTCTCTCACTCGTTCGTGGTTTTTAGACCACCAACCAGTGATGCAGCTGTGGGGGGGTGGAATTTGCCGATGATTTAGTGGCTAAATCAATTATCCATAATTATTAAGCTATGCTATGTGATGTCATCCCTTACCGTTAACTGCCGAACCTCCCCGTTGTCCACCAAATGATGCTCTGTCTCCGGGGTGATGGCATAGGCCAGTCTCTGTTACAGGACAAAAGGTGAACTTGCATTTATCGGACAACATTTCGTAAGAACAGGATGGGGAAAAACCACGGCAGCGCCGGAGCTTACGTTGCAGAACTTTCCGGGCAGGATGCACATCTTGTAGATGGCGTAGAGGGGTACCATGGACATGGAGGACATTGCCAGACACCACCCCACCATGTTTGCCCATGGAGGGAATACGTAGGAACCGTAGACGGGGGGGTTGAAGGTGGCGAAACTCACCACCACCATAAACTGCAAGAGAGAATTCCAGGTCACTGAATCGGCTTCATGCTAACAACTATTATAACTTTTCTCTCCAATTTCGGGCTCACCAGGAGGAAGCAGGGGCTGACAAACTTCCAGCACAGCCTCCAGTACATCCCTGGCCGCTGGCCAATCATCTCCTCGATGTCATCGCTGAATCGGTCCACCCCTGAAACAGTGGGAAACATAATCCTGAAACTGAGTTGCAAAAATGACACCCCTTATTCAACCCACCTCAGCAGCTCCTTGCCTGGGAGGCATCTCTGTGCAAAGGAATTTACCCAGACGGACAAGCAGGTATTCGGGGAAGCTAAATGTACTTATGCAGTGGACAGCTATGGGAAAAACCACAGTGATCGGGGGTCAGAGGGTCTCTGTGAGGGAGTTCTGAGAGGAAAGGCCCAAAGACGCCGTAGGCTTGATTTATTCGACTTGCCAAGGTCAGGACCCACCAAAATGGGGTAATACGCTGACCCCAACGCCCGAGGCTTGCTTCGTATTTAACGCTTTGCCGATCTGTCCATAATCAGGCTCAGCAGAAAATCAAAACGTTCATGGTAGCCATTTGACTCTCCTTAACCTTGTTTTTAAACAACCGTACTTATCTATGTGTTTTTGCAAAAAAAAAAAAAAATAATTTTTTTTTTTTTTACTCCACACAAGCTATGACGAAAGCAGCTGGTGGTAATTTGAACTATACAATAAAGGAAATAAACACAGTGTAGATAATAATAATAATATGAAGCTTGCAATATCTGCTAGCTTATTTGCTAGCTAAAGTGGTAGTTCATTCTGTTCCTAAAATATGTGTCATCATGTGACAAATAAATAAGGGGAAATGATTCTGACTGTAGTCCCCAAAAAACAGGGTCTGGACTACAAGTTTGCACTTGAATTATGTCTGCCTGCTAATGTAAACCAAAACCTGGCCACTGGGGGCTCACCTGGTCATAAATTAAACATCACAAATCAACAGAGCTTTTTTCTTCTACATAGAGCTTCAGCATCAAGGTGCTGCCAGTTTTTCTTTTTCTTTTTAAACCGAACGCGAGTAGAACTTAGACATCTGGAGATAAAATGACTTTGAGGGCCCCTCCTCACTTGCCACCCACAACAATCCACAACCTAGCTATTAGACAGCTGATCCTGTTCATGTCAAACGGGAATTGCCTGTTCCTCAGCTGCAATTTTCTGCGTGCGGCTGTCACACCACCGCTGAGCGAACACAGAGGTGACACACGCAGCGGTCAAAGCCGGGGTCGACTCCGGCAGGCTCTGCCGTACTTTCCCGTCCCCAGAAGACACATGCAACAAAACTGAAGAGGCCAAAACCATTAGTGGCTGCAGACCCACCAGCGGCTGCGTCTCCCGGTCTAATAACCTGTGACTTGTTGAGGCACAGCAGATCTATACCAACAGATGTCTCATCATGGAGCTAATATAATATCAGCTTTGCTGACCATGAAAACTTGAATCGCTCATTTTAGTTCTCTCACCATAGAACCAAGCGATGCCGATGGCTTCAATAAGCACTCCAAAGAGAATTGATGTTCCTGCAGCAAAGTGATCCAGCAGAATGAACACGTACATCCCCCCCTAAGGAAGCACAGGAAAATAAAGAATAATCAGCAAAAAGAGAAGCTAAAGAAGGTGATGGTCCAGTTAGCGATGCAGCTAAGAGTCTGGGTCTGGGATGGAACTTACATTTGTTACACAAAAGAGCGATATGAGGAAGGTGGAAACGACGATGAAGAGGGTGAACTGCTCTCTGTGCTTATGGAGGAATTTGAACTCATCGATGAGCCCCGTGATCACCGATTCCATCCCACCCATCTACAGGAAGGAGACAGAATTGGAATGGTAAGGGGCTGGTTATGGTTTTGGAAGTTCTCACAAATATAGGACTACAAGGATGTGTGTGTGCATTTGTGTGCCTTTGTGTGTGTATAGCCTCACAGCACTGTCAATGCCCAACGTAAACAACATAATGAAGAAGATAACCGCCCACACGGATGAACCCGGAAGAGTTGCAATGGCTTCTGGGTAAATAACAAACACCAATCCAGCACCTGGACGAGGATTAAACATAGAGAAGCAGAAACATTTTCATAATGATCATGGAATAACAGCCAGCCTTCATTGAAATGTGCAGAACGAACAGTATTAGAAGGTGCTAATGGTCAACATGAAAAAATCTGGACATCAGAAATGTGTTCAAGAAGAACAGGCTGATAGTTTTGTTCCATTCTAAACGTAAAAAGGAAGAAAGGGTGTACAAAGTGTGGATCAGTTACACTTTACCATCTCTGACGACTTTGTCCAAAGCCACGTTGTGCTTGTGGGACATATACCCCAGGAAGGAGAAGACCACAAAGCCAGAGAAAAAGCTCGTCAAGGAGTTGATGGAGCTGGTGATGATGGCATCTCTGGGTCAAGAAAAAAAAAAAACAGGACACAAAATGTTCGCAATGAGAAAGTGAGAGTTTAACTCTCCAAAGCAGAAGCTCTTCCAGGTCTTCAAAGGACAAATAATTTTTTTTCCTTCTTGGCGAAATCCTCCCAGCGGCGCCTTTTGCTCCTCAGAAACATTTAAAACCAAAGCAGGAGATAAAAGACGCCTGTGGGACGCTGATGATTTTCAAAGAGCGCGACAGTTTTGATTGGTGCTACAGCTGCCTGTGGCACAGCAGGGTGTCATCGGCGTAACGGGTTTCAGGGAGCTTCAAAGGTTATGTGTGAGTGTGTGTGTGAGTGTGTGTGTGTGTGTGTGTGTGTGTGTGTGTGTGTGTGTGTGTGTGTGTGTGTGTGCGTGTGTGTGCGCTGAATCAACTTCCCTTCGTCCTTCGCCTTCAGTTTTACCTGTAACAGTTGTTGGAGAATTTGTTGTAGCTGGAAAATGCGATCAGCACGCCGAACCCGACTCCCAGGGAGAAACAGATCTGCGTCGCCGCCTCGATCCAAACCTGCGAGCGACAGAGCAGCCATACTTGTGTGAAGCGGCAAACAAAAGGCACAGGAGAGGGGAAAAAAGCCATTATTAGGGATAATTGCAGGAAACTCATTCAACGGCAGTAGATGAAAGAGGCCAGTGAATACAGGGGGTAATTTTGCAAATTACGGCTCCATGCATCTATCTAATCTAATTCTGCAATTGCATCTCCTGTGTCTCCTGGCTGCTGCCGCTGCTTCAACTCGCCATAACTGCTGCAGCAGCTTGAACACTATTCAGATAAATATTGTACTGCTACAAGTGGTTCGATCTAAAAAAAAAAAAAGAAAAAAAACTCAAATACTCAAATACTTCCACTTTAACTGATGAGACTCAAGACTATAAACATGCGTCAGGGTGCCATGTTTGTCTCCCAAAACTGCGTTTTGTATCCTAGTTACACTACATTTATCAGCAAATACACACTCTCGGGCTGTAGTTGTGGTCACAATACTTGTAAAAAAAAAAAAAAGAAGGGTGTCAGGGGTGGAGGAAAGGTATCAAAGTGTTAAAGGCGCTGCTAAATCGGATCTGCGGAACTCCCTAACAGCATGTAACAAGTCCATTGAAAGGAAAGGATGATGGCCCACTGTTAGTTGCTCTTCTTTTATTTCTGCCACATCACCATCGCTATCCTTATTGCCCCCCTCCTCACTCACCTTTGCCTCGCAGAGTTTCAGGAAGTCCACGGAGAGGTAAGCCTTAATGCCATCCCTGGCTCCGGGCAGAGTGACTCCGCGGACCAGCAGCACAGTCAGGACCACGTAGGGCATGGTAGCTGTGATCCACACAACCTGAAAGGATGGCATGGGGTTCACGCAGTCATGCTCGAATTAGGCGTGCCTGCACGCGAGGCTGCCTACATCCAAGCTGCACTTAAACGCCTCACGCCTATGAGTGTCGGCCGATCACGTCGCCGCCGTGTCACTCGTACCTTTCCAGATGTCTTGACTCCCTTCCAGAGGCTGAAGTAGAGCAGAACGATCACCACGCCGAGACAGGAAGTCAGCTGCCAGCGCGGCCTACCGAGATCACCGATGCCACCGCTGTCCTGAATGTGCAGGACCCCTCGTCTGAGAAGAACAGAACCGTGAGCGTGGGTTCTGTCCTCTCAAAGAACAACGCACTTCAGACCGAGCAACTCGGCTTCCAGAAATAGGCCAAGAGAGAAGTTGAACGGTTCTTTTTATGTAATAGAACGTCTCTGATGTGGTCAAATTGTCTCCAGGTGGTTCTTTTCATCCAGAACACCTGAAATGCCTCGACTGTCACCAGAGAACAAACCCCCTCACTTTACAAGAGACACCTGGACGACTTTACAGGCTAAATGTAGCCAGACGCAGCAGCCATTTAGAGGTAAATATACGATATGAGAAGACCATTTATCATCCCAGAGCATGGCGTGACTTTTTCTATTTCTACTTCCTGGCAGTCATCGGACAAATGTTCATAAACCCTGAAGGTCTACTTACTCAAAGTATTCCTGGGCAGGGGTGGCTTTATAAATGTCACTGACGGAGCTGTTGTCAGCCCAGGCAGAGCAGTTGGGACTGTTCCATGTGTTGTTGCAGTGGACCCACGGCAGCTCTCCGGTGAAGGAGGAGAAGAGGTAGAACAGGGCCCAGGAGATGATGACGTTGTAGTAGAAGCCCACGTAGAGGGAAATGAGGATCACTGTAAAGCCCACACCTGTCAGACGTTCAGAGAAGCAGTTAAAGGCGGAGCGGACGGCGTTCCGAGATGTCCCCTGTGCTCACTCTGGACTTTAAGGGATAACTCTCCAATTTTGTTGAGCCTTCATGGACTTTTGGAAACTCTTGATCTGGAGGGAATCTGGACTTATACAATATGTTTTGAACTGTGTTATCCACCCTTCCGAGTGCAAATCAGACAACATTAGCAGTGGAAATGGAACTTAAGGAGTGCGGCTTTGTCTCGAAGTCAGAACACCGTTAGTAGTCCAGCTATCTGACAGGAAATAGTTTGGAGTTGTGATACACTCACTGCGGTCTCTCAGAAACTTTCAAAGAACCCACCATAAGGCCTTAATCTTCACTTCTAAAGCAGAATTTAATTGTCAACCTTTGCTAAGACGCAGGACCGCACCTTATCGATTCCTTTGTGATGTGGATGTGATATTTGTCCAGGCGTCGGCGCCTCTTATTAGCGCCGCATGCTGCCGCCTTATCTCTCCATCCTCCCTGTGCAGGCTGTTGTTCCACCTCTCTCCCTCCAAACGCATTGATCCCGACAGGAAACCAGCTCGCTGATCAGAATAATTACTGTCAATAAGGACTCGTGTATGTGTGTGTTTGAATAATTACTGTTATCCCCTGCACCAGAAAGAGCACGCCAAGCGTGTGATTAGAGCGTCAACCTACTCTGTGTGGTCTCGGACAGGCGTGCACGGCCGCGTGCAGAAGACACGCGCATGAGTGAGTGCACGCACGCACGCACGCATGCACACTCCGGGCCACCTTCAACAAGGACATGAGGTAGAACAACAGATGGTGGAGCATCTTCACCTTTAGAGCCTGATGTGTCTGCAGATATATGTCATCATATAAGCTGAAGAAGATGCTGGTGCTCACACTGGAGCTGGGAAAAGAGCCGAGCCAGTATAATTATATCTTCACCCACTGACTGCGTCTGCTCCGCTCATCGATGTGTTGAAAACTGACGTTTGACTGGAGGATTCGGACGATCGCAACCTAAAAGCCCAATTTTCATTTGCCTTCCATCTGAGTGCAGGCAGACGCCTGGCGACCCTCCCTGCCTGGGAGGAGAGCGCAACGTGTGGGGGGGGGCGGGTGGACAAGCGGATGTTAAGGGAGGAAGGCCCGAGGACGGGGGGGCACGCTGCGACAGGTCTGTTGCGCACATTTATGGGCGAGCTGACCTTTGAATATGGGACAGATCTTCCAGACCCCCGCGGCCCCTTCCCTGTTGTACTGTCCCAGAGCCAGCTCCATGTAGAAGAGAGGCATGCCCGCTATCACCATGAAGAAGAGGTAGGGCACCAGGAACGCACCTGTACACACAAGAGGAAGAGCGGCATTGTGGGTAAATTGAGCCTTTCCGTGAACGCGGCTGCTCAGGCTGGGGTATGGCTTCATTATCTTTGAAAGCTTTTAAATGTTTTATGTTAAACAGCTGCAATTAGCAGTAATTGTTGGAGCTGGACCCCCCACCCCCCCACCCCTCCACCATTTTGATCCAATACATTTATTCATCCTTCATTTTCATCTCCCTCCACCCTTCAGAAGTCCCCCTCCTCACCTCCTCCATTCTTGTAGCACAGGTAGGGGAACCTCCAGACGTTGGCGAGGTCGACAGCAAAGCCGATCACGGACAGCAGGAAGTCGATCTTCTTCCCCCAGGTCTCCCTGTCCTCCTCGCCACTCGTGTTGGTCTGAGGCGGAGGCGGAGCCACCAGGGCGCTGGACGTGAACTGGACCCCGTTCTGCTCTTTCACCAGAATCAGCTCCACCTAAAGAGAGCGAGAGGTCCAGGAGGTCAATGAATGATAGATTGTCCTGCACACATGGATGGAAAACAGCTATACTGTAACTAATGCTTTATTATTCAGTTATTACACATGTTAATGCTTTTTCTCTCTGTGGGTTGGACACAATAGTTAGAAAATATAGTAAAAAGGGAGGAAATAAAAGCCAGAATGACCCAAAATTGAGGTGATAGGTCATATTTACACAGGAAAAATAGAAAAGACACTGACACTGACCTCTTTGGGACCCATGGCGTTAGAGGTGGATTTTTCTGGGGCTACAGTTGAGGACATGAGGCTGACAGGGACGATGTCCGGGTGTCAGGACGGTCGAGGCTGAGGGAGAGAGGGCAGTGAGACGCAAGCAAGGAGGAAAATTCTGCTATCGGAAGATCAAGGTGGTTTCAAACACAAATGACATTTAAGTGATCCGGGTTTCAAGTGCGGAGAAGGACGGTGTCCCCGAGACTCCCGGCGTCAGATATGCCTCATTTCACACTTGTTGATCGCCATTTTACACATGCAGATTTGGCCCCCGGGGGCTATCCAGCCACTATTCCATAAGATTTGAAGATTTCTTCTTAAAAACTTAGGGTTACGGTTGGATTAGGGTTACAAATTTAACTCTACCTGTATTTTGGCAATTCCAAAAACATTTCTATTTTCCCCACCACATCCAGAAATTTGAAATGTCTTCCTGATCTGCTGGTGGTCAATCATCGTGGAGGACATTTCAAAAGGGCAGATTGGATTTGCTCAAAGCTAAGAAATCAATTATTTTGTGGGTCTGATCGCCAAAGACGAGCATTGAATGTGACCTGTGATGAAAAGAGAGGAAGAAAAGCACTCACCTTTGATAAGGACGACAGGTGCAAACTCCCCCGGCTGCCCCTTCGGACGATTTAATCCCAGTTTGGTCGATGTTCTTCGGTGCAGAGCGAGCAGGTGCCGAGCATAGTGCTGTCCGCTGGTCCCTCACAAGTTTTTCCCGGTGACGGTGAAAAAAATATAGAAACGACAGAAGATGTAGTCAGAGAGTGAAGGGATGAAGGTGCTAGAGGCTGCAGCTGGGGTCTCTTGCCCTCCCACCCTCTTTGGCCACAGTGATGGACACACTGAGCCCAGAGTACCCTGTGGTCTGCTATGGAGATCCGTCTGCGATACCACTCTTGTATGAGAAACAATCAAGTACACCCCCCCAGCCCCCCCATGACTCTCTTCTCTCCTCCTCCTCCTCCTCCTCCCCCTCCCTCCTCACCCGGGCTTCCTCTCCCTCCTGCCTGAGCAGAGGGGCTTCAAATCCATCCTTGCTGGTGACACTGGGAAAAGGTTGAAGCTGTGCGAAGGCTCTGGAAGTGGCCAAAAAAACAGATTTTGTTTTTGGAAATCCATTTTTACCATCACTGTTTACTGGATCACAAACAAAGCAGCACCTTCGGAAGTTCCTCACATGTCGTTGAACCAAAATGCATCTTTGTAATGGTCCCACCATCATTTGAATATTGCTAAAGCCCCACTTGTCAAACGGACACTTAAAAACTCCCAGCAAACCGTCAGTTCCCTCCTTATTGCTTCACCATTGAAGAGACCCCCCCACCCCCACCCTGTTCACCCACCCGTCCTGTCAATGCAGGCAGAAAAATCATATTACCTGTAACATCTGACACTAAACACAATCAGCCCGTTTGAAATTACCCTAACAGGAGCAGGGCAATGGAAGGCCACAACCCGGACAGATTTACGTCCCGCGCAGCCACGTCGAAGCAATCAATCGGACACTAATCTGCAGCATCGCCGGCGCTGTGGCGCCGTAATCGTCCGTCAGGCCTTCTGGCTTCTTATCAGAAATTGTTAGGTCATTGGATGTCGGTGCTGGGTCGGTGATGGGGCCCTGACAATGAGGAGGTGAGCATAATGGAGGGCCCTGTTTTCACGAACGCCACAGCTGAGACCAGGTGAAGAGGAAGGGGGCCGGAGGAGGAAGAGGAAGTGGGGAGAAAGGAAACGGGTGCAGAGGAGGAGGGGGTGGGGAAGGACCTGGTGGAGGATGAGGATGAGGTCTGGATGTGCTCCACAAAGGTAAATGAGGTTAGCTTATTTACTAGACATTAGCCTGTTGGTCTCCAGAGGTTCACCTCTCTACGCTTCTATCCAGCAGCCCTTTTTGGTCTTCACCCATCAGGTGGTGCTCATGGTTCTAATGGAGTAACTGGTCACCTAAAACACACCTTTAGCTTTACTGGGAAACACTTGAATAGAAGCTCAAATGCCATTGACGCTTTTAAGTTTAAGATTTTGCATCATTCTGATGTCATGTTCTGCATTGATTATAGAAATATTAGATAGCTTACATTAGCTAATTGTGTCAAAATGCTAAAATGCACCTACTTAAACTTAATTGCTCATCATAAAAGGATAATAGCAGAATCATCACGCATCAAAATCAGAAACTTCGGTCTGATTATGTCACTATATTCTGTTATTGCCACAAAAACAGTGTGACAGTCAGAGGAGGGGGGACATTTTCTTTTTAATTCAATCCAAGAGTCACATTAACAAGTTATATCATAGCAGTCCTCAACAGACAAATTCAAAGCAGCTTGCATTAATGACTCTTCATCCAAATGCATCCATAAAACAAAACTTATAACAAATGAGACAGGAGGGGGGGGGACTCCAGAGGAAACCCGTGGAGTCATCGCCCACGCCGCTGCGAGCCATCAGAAAGACACCATCACTCTGGCAGAGTACACAAGTCTTTCGTCTTGGGCTCGCCGCTGGACACACGGCGGTAAACAGGCAGCAACAGCAGATACTCGCTCGTGCCTCGCAGGTGTACAGTTCATCTGCACCTCTATAGAGGCACAAAGAAAATAAAAACCATAATGGCTCCCAGTGGCTTCACACAGCTCTGATGCAAACGTGGAATACACAAAATAAAATCAAAAAAATTGACATGCTGATGAAAGTGAGCCACCCTGGAGACGCTCAGATGGACATTTTAATTGGACACGAATACCTGGGAGTGTTAGTGTGCAAGACATTTCATTCTGAGCCACCAGTGTCCTCGCATCTGTACAAAAAACAGCCTGGTTGTCATTTACAGGAGTAGATGAGCAACCAGCTGCTGAAAGGGGAAACCAAGATCACATTACTGGGGAGGACATTTAATACTTGCCTAATCCACGGTGCAAACTGGTTATTACTCATTCAAAGGTGTGTTCCTACAAATTAGCAGCCGTAACGAGCTACAAAATCCATACGATCCTGAGACGTGTAGGAGGGTGGGCTGAGGGAGGTCCTATCGCGTGTGCCAATGTCTTCCGTGCCCCCGTTGTTGAAGCACATGTGGAGAAACGCGACAGTATGGCGACAAGAAAAGTAACATTCTTTGTAGCACATATGAAGGAAAAAAAGGAAAACTAAAGTGCAAGGACACAACTGGATGTAAGACAGAAATAAAGGATGTGTTTTGTGGAGTGTTTGTGCGGTGCGGCCCGTCATGCGGCGGAAGGTTTCACCTCGGGGCCTTAGGCTTTAAAAAAAAAAAAAGGGGGTCATGAGGGTGAAAAGGTGTCAGTTTTATACCAAAACTTCTTAGGAAATGTCCACTGTGGGTCAGCGCCTCTGATTGTGACAAGATTGTCTATACATTCTCTTCTTTAGCATAAAAATCCTATAGGTTCAAGGCTACTGGTTTCCGTAAGAAATCTGCATTTCAGTTTTAAGCAGCCGACTCAGCAGAAATAGTAATAAGGATTTAACTTCACACAACGCAGCGCTAAATAGTTGCAGTATTTTTTAAAAAAAAGGGAAACAATGTGGCTCATTTTTCATCATCGGTACAATCTGCAAAGGAGAGATCACAGATCTTTTGTCATGGCAGTGAAAATAAAAGTCATTCACATACGTATATCAAAAATTCCCTAAATGTCCCGCATTTGGAATATTCAAAATACATATCGGAACTCTTTGAAAGCAAACGTCTTGAGAAGGCTTAAGAGATATTGCTTCACAGAAAGCTGTAAAGGGAATGAGGAGGGAACATGAACAGTCTGCAGGGACGAAGGGGAGGAAAACGAAACCGTATGTGCAGAGAAGTGAAATACAACTGGCAACAGCTACTATTAAAAATAGTCCCTTTGAATGATTTGAGACATTTTCATCTCAGTCATTGTAGATATTAGTGGTTCCATGTGCTTTCAAACTAACAAATTAAAATCAAAACTGACCTAAATGAGCTTCAAATATGTTGTATAAGGATTGGAATAGTTGATTGTGGGAGGAGGGAGGGAAAAAATCTCCATCATTCCATACCCAAACTGGCTTTAGGACCATGGACTCCACGAGAACGTAAACTGAATCACTTTTGGTCGCAAACACTTTCAGTAGCAGCTCATTGGGAATAACTTTTTTTTGTTAGTCTCCGAATTCAGTCTGGCTCCTTAATGAACTGGTGAGGGTGAACAAAAACAGCCTCAAAAGATCAAACGCTCCGCTGATGGTCGGGACTTCATCCGCTCACACTCGTGAAACGGTGGGAATTGAATGCATCGCTACAGAGAACAGCAAAAGTAGAGGAGACGTAAAAAAACAAACATCACCCTTTTTGGTCCATGTTGATTCTTTTCAAAAACAAAAGGAAAGGGGTGATGATCGCTGGAAGAAAATAAAAACATGCACAGAACCCGGAAAGAGGCAGATTATGACATCATTGATTTGTGGTTTTTTTAAATCACTGAACCCTGAGCTAAATCAAATATTTCATCGTGTGTGTGAAGATCCGCTCCTGAAGACCCGGGTTCACCTCAAATATGGCTGCTGTGTGCAGCCCAACCGTCACCGGCGCCCGCGGGTCCCCCCGTCTCAGAGCCCATAAACTCTGCCAGCTTCAGTTTTAAAAAAAAGGCATCTACCATGAATGAGAGAAAACATAAATATTACAGATTTAGTAGTGAATAATGATTTCACTCAATGTTTGACTTCATTTCCTGGGATTAGGTTTTTGTTAATCTCCCTTGTTTCCCTCCTGTATAAGACATGCACAGTTAGGAGGGTAAAATATAGGTGCGTTCCAGGAGTTTCCATTAGTGCTTGCCCTTTAATAATTCAAGCTTCATAGATGACGATCTATATGTTAAAAAAATTATTCTTTTCACAAAATAATCCAAAAAACGGTTTAGAAATATCCTCGGAGATTTCGTGGAGCCGATACTGATAAAAATGAAAAAGTAAACGTTTGCAGTTGCGGTTACTGAAATATACATTATCCCTTAACAACCGTGCTCCCCTTACTGCTTCACACACATACAGGAAGAACCGCCTCTCGCCAGGAGAGGCCTTCGTTTCATCCCAGCACGCCGCTCAGTTGTGTTTCTTGTGGTCTGCCGTAACGTGGTAGTTGGGGCTGAAGTCGGGGCAGATGCCGTTGCTCAGTTTGGGGATGCCTTTCAGGTTCAGAGACGACAGGCTGGTCTTTGCTTGGTGATGGTGACAGGTTCCGCTGTGGAGGTCTGGATTTTCTGTGTACAGGAAGTCCTCAGCAAAATCTGGGTTCAGATCCACAAAGCTCCTGAACTTGTCTGCGAGAGGCCACAAGAGGGCGCCAGAGACAGGGAAACCATTAGAAAAGGCTTGGAAATACCCAGGCTGAGGAAGAGTCCAATAGCCTGCATCTGTTCTGAAGAACAAGCTGAAATGGAAAATTCTCTCCAGTCACTCACCGAATGTGATTTTCCCAGTATCGCCAGCATCAACGGCGTTAAAGAGGCGGGACACGCCGAGATGAGTCACGCCTAACGCCGTCTTCAGTATTACTGCCAACTCCATCTGCGTAATGGCACCGTCCTCCTCCGCCTCAAACATCTGGAGTTTCAAACATTCGGACATTATGCTCCTTCTGAACATCAACTGTTAAGCATGAACGGAAGCAATGACAACATGCTACGTGCTAAAAATGGTTATATCTACGTATTTAATCCCTCAGAAATGAAGAAGACAACTTTGGCAAATGTCTTCCTGAATTACACAAACACATGGCCACTGGTTAAATAGCGCTTGAAAAAAATGAAAATAATGTACCTTGAAAGCCAGTTTCATGGTTTGCAGAGTTTTGGCAGGTCTGCACACAACAGATAAGGCTATCACGTACTCTCTGACATCAATGTAGTTCTCATCACGCTGGAGAAAAAAAGGAGACAATGGAGAGTTTGTGATCAATGCAGTTCATTTGGAATGGCGGAGTGTTACCAGACAGCAGAGCAAACCTGGTCCTGAGCAGTAAGAAAGAGTTAAAATGAAATGTGAAGCAGCTATTGAGGAAAAAGGAGCGTATCCTAATTTGGAATGAAAATTCTCTGGAGGGTTTACCTCATCGAACAGAGCAAACACGTCTCGCAGCATGTCGGAAACTGGCACATCCAGGAACTGAGCAAAGTCGTCCAAGTCCAGCTTCTGCCCCTCCAGTTTCCTGGCCCGGTTCCCGTACTCCTGCAGAACTTTCTCGGTGTTCTTAGGCTTGAGCCTGGCACAGGCAGGAAACAACTCTAATTAATTAACTTAAAATCAGCCTGAGAACTCAAGTTCAGTTACAAGTTCAATCGATACTGAATTTAACGCTAATCTGGGTCCCTCATGCTAATATTCAGATGACTGACGCAGCTCAAACTGCCCCTCTGGACCCCCTCTCAGTGATTCCAACTGTGCACATCATCAGTTGAGCTTCTTGGAGTGCACGGTGAGGTCGGAGGCGACACCAACTGGCTGCGGATGTTGCCGAGCGTGTTGCGTAAGGGGAAGGTTGAGCAACTCACCCCAGCCTCCTGACCAGCTTGGCATACTCCAGCAGGCAGGTGTCGACTGGCAGCCTCAGCTGGCCCTCCGCCATGGCCAGCTGGCAGTCTTCAAACGAGTAATCTGTGATGGGCACCCCCAGCGCTCTGAGGGGAGCGCGGCGGAGACGGTAGATCAGCCAGAGCGACAAGTCTTATTCACTGGAGCTTGTATTCATTTGAAATGGGAACTTACTTAGCCATGACACGCCGCACGTTGATGGCGAAAAGCGCGGGGTTCCTTTTCTCCTCCTCTGAGGGGGTGTAGACAGGAAGGAACTGCAGACAGCAACAGCAGCATCCACAGTGATGCACTAATTGGAGGTGATGATAAAGGAACAGCGCGTCTCTTTGCTCAGTGAGGCGCGTCGACAGGAGCTCAAACGTACCTCAATCACAAACTCGTTGTAGAGCTGGCAGAGCGTCAGCCACAAGATTTCAAACCTGGACACAAAACAACAGCAAAAACATCCGACTCTATTCTTCTGGCTCTTTAATTTTAATAAAAGTGCAAAACTATGGCCGGTACTTACGCTCCAGGGCCCTGCCACGTCCATGTGATTGTATCCTGTCAAAATTAATTGACACCAGTAAGAACACATCTTTTTAAAAAATGCCATTTTTAACTCATTCATGTGACTGTTCACACACAGTAACACAGTAAACCTCCTCAGCAGCACCTCAGACAGGAGGAGCCTGAATTAATTTGCTGGAGTTCTGCAGTGACATCGGCTGAGGTCGGTTCTCCTTCACCTCTGAGCCCGCGCGCTGCTTCAGACCCTGATTATCCAGATTTCCAGTCCAGCCATCACAAAGTCACTCTGCCTACTTCACTGAGTTCATCTCATTACCAACTTCAGCTGACCAAGTTCTCTGGCCGGCCGGTAGGTGACTCACAGTTCCATTAGAGGGGGACGTCAGGCACAAATGAGGATGTACTACACAAAGTGAAAAGACTGCGCTCAGCTTTAAACACACCACAGATGTATTTATTTGTGGATTTCTGCAGACACCCAACCACAGACGTCTGCAGACAAAGGCTGTGTTTTCACAAAATAAAGGGATGAGATTTCCACGTCTGAGGAGGTAAAACCTTCGGTTCCCACGGCCAGCTGGACAGCTCAAGTGTTTGAGTCAGGAATAACCACTGATTCCTGAAGGGACGCCGACATCAACCATTAACAAACACACTTAATTAAAAGGCGGTATTTATAATTCAACTAAAAAAAAAACAAGATAAAGGAGGCAATGTTGAGGGTGTAGCTTCAGTAGTGATGTGTAATTTATAAGCAGCATTTTTCCTGACAAAACCTGCAGATATAAAACCGCATGAGCTTCCAGAGATGAAATGTCCTCATCCATAATTCTCTATATTCCTCATTTCACTTCTGAAGATGCCATATCTGCCAGATGGTGGAATGATTCTATCCACTAAAACTGTGACCTCTCTGTGCTTGTGAAGCCTTTTCTCCATGAAATCTACAAATATAACTCAAATATTCATGAGTGCCGACACCAGCAGAGTGTGAACTCCAGCAGGTACGCACCCCGTCGTATGGAATTCTGTAAGTTTGTTGACTCTATACGCTCGGAACTAGAGTCTGAACAGAAGGCAGCTGTAAAGGGAGTGAATGTACACTTCAGTGCAGTGCTAAACTGATGTCTCACTCGTGTAGACGTAGATGCTCACTTCCTGTTTCTACCCTGAGAGTCTACAGAAGCTCTGCTGTTCTGTGTCAACTTCCTGAAAGCAGCGGCTAATTTGGTCAGCGTGTGACCTTTTCATTTAAAAACCAACCTTTGCGTAACAAGTTGTATTGTTAAACACACCGTTAAAATCAACGCACCACAGCAGGGACGTGACGCATGTTCTGATGTTTGACACATTTTTTAATAAAGCATCTCACCAGTTTATTGGGGTAACGGATGACCACAGGCTGCACTGGTACAGCTGGGATGAATGCTCCTGCAAAGATACGAGGCTGCACGGTCAGGTTTCAGTTCACAGCTCGGCTCAGCGTCATAATTAAGCTTAAAATATCAAGGGAAGCTTAAAATAACCATCATTGAATGCAAACACGTACTGAACAGCCTTAACCTGAGTGAGGGAAGTTGATGAGCAGGGAGAAATACCTGGCTTAAAGGTAATGAGGCAGGATCTGTTGGTGCACGTTCCCTCGGGAAAAATCATGATCTGAACAGCAAAGGGAAAAAAGGAACTCAGAGGTTGAAAACACTACGAATATTAAAAGTGCAAGATCCCTGCACTGCAAGCTCAAAAAAGAAAGGACCGAGTGGTCTCCCATTGAGTCAAAATGCACGCTCGACTGGATTCGGCTGAGCGTGCAGGCCCGACAAAGAATGACTTTGGAAAAATTGTTGTCACATGTGTGGATCAGCCCGCACTTCCTGGAAATGACCGCGATTCCTGTAATGTTATCACAGGCCTCTTTGCATCGACCGGCGCTTTTCTGGTCTGCCCATTGATTTCATTTGGCTGTCATTTAAGACATCCTGCTCTTATTAATTCTGTGCAAATACTCAGCGTTTTTAACGTCTCTATCCAGAGCGTCCTTCCATTTACCTGAGGCCACTCCCCTCCTGAATGCGCTCGGCGTTTAATCTCCTCCACCGTCTTCTTTCTGGAGTCCTGGTCCGACCGTGACACAAACACTGGTCTGATATATTTAATCAACGCTACGAGTAAACAGAAGAGAACAAAAATGTTACTTCTGCACAACTGCACAAACCCACATTATATCACTATTATAACCCTCAGACAAAAAGGAAATGAAAATTGAAATGAAGTCTGGTTAAAATAAAAGGGTCTAATCTGCAGATGTTGGCTGCTGGCAGCTTTTTCAGTTTCTCCATCCTTTCTCCTTTAATGAAAAACATGGTTACTTGTGTTTTTAGTGCGTGCACACACACACAGACACACAGACACACACACACACCAGACAGTCCATTCCAACAACAGATTATCCCTTCCGTTAGTGCCATGAGGGACAAGTTCCACATGTCACCGTGGCTGATGGCGCCACCAAGCACCTTTTCTGATGATTCAGCAGAGTCAAACTTCCTCAATTTCTGCTCTCATGATGACAAAGTCATGTGTTGAGGGAAAGTGTATGATGACACCACTCTTTAAAAAGAAAAAAAGAAAAGAAATTCCTCCAGGAAGGGGAGAAAATAAACACATACCCACACATCCACACACACCGTGGTCGTTTTCCGTGTGTCAATGTGCATAAGCCCTTCAAAGGTATTTGGCAGCTGAAATCAACTGAACCTGGAAGCCAGTTAAGAGGATCTGCTTCTGCATTAGCATGTGGACGGACGGCAAACGAGCAGAGCGTCCTTGAACTGGGCAAACGAATTAGCTCGGTTTAGCCCATTATTAATATAAGGTGATGGGCACGGAGGGCTTAGGGGTGAAACAGAGAAAACTGGGCAGCATGAGCTGCATCTAACCCCCGGGGGTTCTCTGAAACGTCTCAGAATGCGACTTACTGCCCCACAGTGGGATATCTTTGCTCTCGGCCTTCATGACGATTGACGCCATCGTCATGGTGACCGGGATGGCGTCAAAGTAGGAAGAGTGGGGGGCCAGAGTGAGGATGGGTGCTTCTGCAGGCAACGCCCTCTGACCTTTCACCGTCACCCAATGGAAGCCTCCCGCAAACCACATGACCCGCATGATGATCTTCAGAATGATGTCTACCAGTCTGGAAGGAAGAGACACGTGCACGTGAGGATGAGGAGTAAACCTTCAATCCATCTTTTAGGAGGGGAGCCTACCTCCTCCAGAGGCACTGGGGTTCAACGGCGGTCTCTGAGCGCCCGACTGTGGCCAGGAAGGCAAAAGGCCAAGCCAGCAGCATCATGAAAGCAGCTATGAGCAGCCGGATGGGGAACAGCGTGACCGTCATCAAAGCGATCTGCCAGACAGAAGGAAAGAGCAGAAGGAGTTAAACATACGTCTGAACGTGCGCCGTCATCCTGGCAGATCACAACCTCAGTCTGGCAGCAGCGTCTCAACCAGTCTGCCCCGGATGATGTCACTTCCTCTTTTGTTCATGCGTTAGATCTTGAACTAAAATGTGCACGTTTCAAAAGCCGTGAAGCATTGTTCCATTTGCTGCTCGTGTGTTGTTGGAGCTGCCAGAATGGACGCTGTGGATTCATCTGAGTAAAGAATGATCTCTTCCTGCTACGCGCAGCGTTCTTCTGTGGCCCCTGCTGTGGAACCGTCTCTGCTTTTGATTGGAGCTGCAACCTTCCTCTTTGAGAAAGCTTAAATAAATAAAATTTAAATCAATTTGCTCACCATTAAACATATGGAACGACAGCTGAAACACACCATAAAAGATGATAACGATCAGTTGTTCCCAACAGATCGATTATTTGGCCACAGTTTAATAAACTCATTTGTTTACAATTCATGCCTCCGTGACTTCTGGAGAGGCTCAGTATTCCTGCTCATTGACGCAGACCTGGAGCCCGAAGGCCTTTGCCTCTGACATTTAAAGCTGGATGCTTATTTTACAGCTCACTCTCTCTCCCTGATTGCAGCACTTATCTTCTCTCAATGTTTGTCTTGATAACGACTCAAAGATTTCATTCACGTGTGCTAATCTGCAGCTGACACACACGGAACATTTGACCACTCTAAATAATAATAAAGGCTCATTTACCTACTCAGGAATCTAAACGCTTTTAGCTGCTGCTGTGAACTGCATTTGACTCAATATTTATTCAAGCCGTAGACACAGGAATGCATAAACGCCTTTTACCTTCCACTGAGCAAAGCTCTGCAATCTAAACTGTGAAGCTTCACAGACATGTTTCTGCTTGTTTTGCAGTTAAAAATATAAAAAAAGTGCAACTACTAACTTTTAGCCTGAATGTCACCGGTTCCTGCCCTTTTTTATAGAGCTGCGCAATTCATTTCAAACCAACTTGCTCACGTGCACCTCCTGTTAACTGCATAATCTATACGCATCCATCCACTGGGAAACAGACGCGCGCTGCCTGGTCACGCCTTGCAAAGGATTTCTATCAAGAGTCTCCGACTAAATCCCCATGAAAACAGCAAGAAAGGCTCCTACGAAGCAAACGCATACATGCTGAGATTGATCTGTATCCTGAGTGCAACTGTAGACGCCACTTCCTGTTTACAGAGCTGCATCTTGGTTCAGAGAGAAAGCAGCATTAGAAAAGTCACCTTTGTTCAAAACTGACTGAACACGAGCTCTGCCGTTCTGAATTACTCTGTGATTATACGCGTTGTGTGGAGACAACTGAGCATCCAGCACCTTCGACTGACAGATATATTTGTCTGTTCTTGAGAGGAACACATAGATTGCACACTTCTGCTGCTAATCCATAATTATACAGAGGAGGGGGGGGTTGTGTGGGGGAGATTTATTCCCACACTACATAGCTTAAAAGCTATTGACTTGTTTCTGCCTTTGTGGGATTAAAACAGATTTACGCATTTGCAGGGTATGCTAATAAACCATACAAGGACTGTAAATTAGGTTTGTCAAAGCTCTCCTTGGGTTTAACAGTATTACCAGCATGGCCTTTGACCCTACACCAACTTATGAGGTTTACAGCTGGATTTGAACGAGGGAAGAAAGAGGTTTTTACGTTGGTACGGCCTCATCACCAATCCTCTGCATTTTGTCATCAGCTGTAGACGGATGAACTGGGGCTCAGGGACCCATAAATAAAGCTCGGCCTGTCACTGTGGTTTCTGCCCGTCTGCTATAAACTGTGACTCCACTTCCTGAGTTCATCACGTACGGCGTTTTGGTTCAGATTTTACCTTCCCGAACTGAGGCGCATTCAAGAGTTTTATAGACATAGAACAACATTTGATACTATTCTTCCTAAATACAGCAAACCCACGTTTCTCCTTTACGCTGATGTAGATATCGGCATGATGTACCCAGCTAATGAACATGTAGCAGGATTTTTAGACTGAAATGGTTAAATCACTCTCTCCCTTAGCGTTGGCGCACTTGAAATTTGAACTTTTTGCCCTTGTTCTCCACCACGAAGACATGTGTGATCCTCCGAGCGTCATTATTCTCATGTGTAACGAGATATGCCGACCCTTGTTAGCACCATTCATAAAAACCAGGCTAACCCTCACTGGTCCTGCAGATGCCTTACAGTCGTGTCCCAATTTCACACTTTAACAGCTCTTTCAAGCCCACACCCACTTCTAATCTTATATTCATTCTATATGTCAAAAGATGGTTTTCCCGTGCTGCTGTGCTGCAAGACATAATTCATCCTGCCAGCCCTACAAACTGGGACAATTTCCCCCCATTCCAAATGCATTGCAAAGAAATGGCAGCTAGACATAGAAAAGACATGCATTTCTTTATGTAGGCCCTATAAAACACTCATTTAAATAGAATTCATGCCAGAAGAAGGAGCTCTAAAAACTCTGCAGAGAGGTATGCTTCATTGAACAGGGATCGGTTCACTCAATATAGTCACGGAATAAGGGCCAGGCCATGGCCCTGGGGTGAGTACATGTACACACAAGCAGGCACAACCTACTCAAGCCTTTCAGACAGATCATATGAGGTAAACTGAAAAAAGGAACCACATGTGGCCTGATTTATTATCAGACCCTGTTTCGAAAATACAAGCCATAAAGAACACTGGTGACTTTCTCTCCCCCCATCTGGACATGTGTGCTGTTGTGCTGCTCATAAGGAAACTGTTGCATGTGCACCGTGCAATATAAATAAACCCTTTAATATTGTGTCTTGTGACACATCTGCATGCTGCATCCAATTACACACTGTATCTGCACAGCAGAGCTTAATCATTTAAAAAAAAGTGACCGGGAGCTTTTAGTAACAGCTTTTGCAGAGAAGTCTGAAAGCTCTAAATCTGATTATCAACAGCTCTGTTGGACATTGTGGTCTTAAGTTGTAAAACTCAATCAGGAACAACAAACTGGCTGTTGGGGGAACATGCAAATGACTCCCTTCTTTCAACCTGCAGGTGCTTTTGCAGTTTGAGGACGACAGTAATGATGCAGGCGGGGGGAAAAATGGAAAGCTGTGCAAACGCGTAATGGCTGCAGAAAACAACATTTGAAAGTGGCTGGTTAACAATTTGCTCAAATCCAAAAGCTGGAAAAGCAATCAATGAGCAACAAGCTAGGCCCATTCTGGAAAGCCGGTTCAGCCTAAATGGCTACATTTAGCTTCCATGTTAATGGTTAACAACCTATGAAAATAATGTTTCATGTCTATGACGGATAAACACATCTCTAAAAGAACCCGCCAGAGGAAACAGTTAAACCATTAACGGGATAAACCAACACGACTGTAGCTGCCATTAGCCGTAGAGCTAACGCTAGCTCAGTGCCGTGCATGGATGCAGGGGAAAAATTCCAAGTTAGGTCGGAGTGACAGCCTCTGCAGACTGTGACTCTACAATATATTATTGCTCTCCAATTGCGGAAAAAGGAGTGATTAATAATTTGCTTGAAAGTGTGCATTTACCTTAGCCTTTTCAAAAGGGGTGAATTTCAAAACGTGCACAAAGGGGTTTCTGAACGGAGGAGCCTGGTCCACCTTCTTTCCATCGCCGTCCATCCCACACTGTCTGTTGTTCGGCAACTTCATTCTCACAGGCAGTAACGTAACAGAGAGTTTGGAGCCAAATTCCAAATATTTACCGTCCCTGTTTGAAAGGAAGGCTCCTCACGCCAAACGCACTTCACCTTATCTGTCCTGTGCACTGGCTAATTCAAGTGGCAGAGCAGAGTTATTACTGTTATCGTTCTTTCCCCTACCGCATGGAGGGATAATGCTTAGCTCAAGGATTAGAAGGGGATATTTGAAGTCACCGATATCCTTCTGCTCACAGTGCGTAGGACGCCTTCCTTCCCTCACACCGTGTTCCCCTACCGCTCCGTTAGCTCTGTATGCTAACAGACCCACGACTCCTCTAGCCGGGCAGTGCGCATGCGCAGAACACCTCCGTAGCATCCTCTCCATCCGCGGAGCGCTCCGCGATGCTGCTTTCAAATCTCCGCCAAAATGTCGTAAATTCGACTCCGTGCACATTTTCCATTACCTTGAAACAATAAAAGACAACAGCTCATGCAACATAATGAGGGGGTTTGAATTCCAAAAATAATAATCTCAAAGAGCACAAGGTACTGGTAAAGAATTCCATTTATTCTGAAGCTTATACCGCAATAAATACCTTAATTATGTCTATTTACCTTGAAGTACCTGCTTAAGAATGTGGGTTTTTTTTTTAGCCTGGATACAATGGGATTTTTTAAAGAAAGGTTTTGGTGTCACGTGTGATTCATTAAATTATACATAATATTCCATGAAATTTAATTAGATTCCTAATTGAATATTCATATTGTAACTGTTGGCTAAATGAATGATCAATAATTTAATTTAGACAAATTAAAGGCTGTTGGATTGAAATCATAGGACCATTCACAAAACGTGCCTTTTGAAGTTTAATCTACATTTACCACGTGTTTTTAAAGAAAGGTGAAATAGTACACAGCATTATGTTTTCCAATTTAGCCTCGCAGGCTTCTAAATAGATCTCTTTTTAATACTTAGAATAGTGTCCGTTTCATGACTTCATAACTGAGGAAATGCTTCCACCTAGTGGTCAAACTGGTGTAGTGCGCGTTGCTGTTGACGTTCAACGCGCTTAAGTGCGCTTCACCAAACCCAGGTGATCCTCACGTGTATCGGGTGTTATTTCTATTATTTCTACTATTATTATTCTATTATTTCTTTATCTCTCACTTTACATTTGTTTGGATACACACATTTCAAGGCCAGATGGAGTGTTAGGCATCCACTCCACTGTGGAACAATCAAGCCTGTGAGCTTTAATAAAAGTTGAAACAAATTAACAAACTACATGGATAAGCAATGTATTTTTATACCAATCAAGTCTGCAATAAGTGACCACTTGAATCTATACCCCGACTTTTTGTGATCTGGTTACAAAAAGTTGAAATGTAGAAATTTTGTGACCTTTTAAAAATGAGTTTCAACATGACAAGACAGGTCGTATTCCGAGAGGAACCTAGAGTACCACCATTAAACGGTTTTGATGACCGATTACGTTAGTGCTGAAGTAGAAAATTTCTCCTTGTTCCAGTAAAGCAGGCCTGGGCTCATAAAAATGAAATGACATGTAGAGAAAAACCCCTTTTTTCCTTCAGATTTTTGTCCCTTCAGGATTTATGGTCCTGCGTACGATTTCGTCTGTAATTGCAATCACACCAACATTCACCCCTCGATCTGACAGGCACTCACACAAACACAGATCTGTGGACACACACCATTCAACTTCCCAGTTTAATTTGGTTGGAAAACACGTAGTCAAAGTGCCCCGTGGGCTGACCGTATCGGGTCATGACATTTGCATTTGACAGGAATCACATCAGACAGGGTTAATACCAGAGAAGATGGAGGGATAGAGGAGGAAGAAAACAGTGGAAAAGGTTCCCCTCGTTCACTCCGCGTCCCCTTCCGTCTCCTTTCCTCCCCCTCCCTCAGTCCCGTAGCTGTGGTGCTTAAATTAAAAAGGAAGAAATGCAATTTAAAGACATGGGGTAAACAATCACAAAACACTTGTTTCTGCAGGAGACACAATTTCCTGGTGCCTTGTCCAATTTCTTATGGCCTGGAGGGCTGCTGCATGCGTTTTTAACACCTGGTTCTACAGTGCTGATTAAAATTGTAATGCCACTGAATCAATCCGAATGACATTTTGGAAACACGCGCACACACACACACACACATACACACACACACACACAGACACAGACACGCACTGGGACATTGTATATCTACAGCTATTTTTTTAAAAGTTGTTTTCACTGGCTAACAGAAAGGTGCAAGGTGATGCAGGGAGGCAGGAGTATGCCTTCCAACTGTTTGAGGGGAGGGAAAGGGGACGTTTCAACACCCTTAACAGGCTAAAACATCATTATCATTGCACTGAATGATGCCACGTGCACGAGCGGCGCACGCAAAGGCCGAAACCTTTTTTAATTCCACCTCCTTATAATCCTCTCTATATAAATAGGTGGAAAAGAAAGCCTCCTACTGGAAAACAAAGGTTGATCCTTAAAGGTAATTTAATGGAAATAAAACGGAAAATGAAAGAATAGCAACGCCAGGAGGAGAGGAAATGAGAGCAAGAGAGCAAATGTCCAGGTTTTTATAGCAGTTTCGGCCCTGGGGCCAAACATCTGAGGCAGAGTGACAGACAGGCCGTTGTTTGCTCCGCGCCACAGTAATGTTTTACCAGCCCCAGCGCCCGTGTCAATCAATGGTCGGCATGTTCCAAAACATATTCAACACACAAAGAGAACACTTTGGCTGGAGGAAATGGATGGAGGAGGAGATTGGCGGGGAGGGTTGGTGTGTGTGTGTGTGTGTTGTGTGTGTGTGTGTGTGTGTGTGTGTGTGTGTGTGTGTGTGTGGAGGGGGGCTTTCTGGACGTGTCGCTCAGACGAAGGCCTCTTTGTTTTACCTCCGCCGCGAGCTTCGGGAACAGAGACGTTTCCCTTTTGTTTCATTTGTGTTTGTGTGATATGAAGTGTTCTACATCTGCCTGTGGCCTGTTTTAGAACAGAAGCTCACCCCCCCCCAAAAAAAAAGAAGAAGAAAAAGACGTGGCTGATCCCACAGAGAGGCCGCGAGGCTCCCCGACAATGCTCGGTCTGTGCAGCATACCCTGGCGAGAGCGCTCGTCTGCACATTTTCATGATGTGATTGGGGGGGTGGACATGAGTAGACAGTGGGATTGTCGGTGTTTGAGACCACGATTTCACATTTGAAATCCGAGCGAGCTGCCCGTCTTCTCCCTGGCATGAGATCTGAGCCTCTGCTCTCTGCTGCGTTTCTTCTCGCCGCTTCCCTCCTTTTCTTCCTGTCTGGCCCGTCCAGGTGCCCGTCGCTATCTCGCGGCTAACACTGGAATCCGCGAGTCGCGGACTTCCCTTTGAAAGGGGAAGCCGATCATCTTGGAAAGCGCCTTCCATCGTCCTCTGCGTCCCGCTGGAAGGACGAGCTGTGAAACCGAAGCTCCGTTCTGGGCAGGACAGCCGGTTGTAAGACAAGAAAGATCTTTGTGGCGAACACAAGTGCTTGGCTGTCCTCTTGCGTGCCAGTCCGTCAACATGGCGGCGCCTGCGGGACACCTGTACAACTGTAATTTTACACAGGCAAAAACAAAACCAGGCTACAGGGAGGAGGGGGGGGAGGGGGGATTATCCAGACGTGTGTATTGCTGGTGAAGAATTCGGAGAGTGCTGCTGAGTGTCTTCTGAAGGGCAACGTCTGACGGGGAATGTCATCGCCCTCCATCTCCAAAGGCCCAGCCTTTCAGGAGGTGCGAGTGATGCGCGGAACGCATGAATGTGACATTGGACACTTGTGACAAATGCTGCAGACGTGACCTCTGACCCCGCGGGAAAGTCTGGACTTTTCTGTCCAACCCTGAGAAGACCCCGAAATTGTTCAGGATCTTTGCTTCACTTCCCCTCCCCCCTTCCCCACCCCGATGCTGATGAACAGTTGACGAGCGGGAAGGCCAGGAAACCGTCCAGTTTGGACCTTAAAGAACATCTTCTGGAACGTGTAGGAAAGATAGAGGAGGAAACAGATAGACCTCCGCCTGCCACACAGAGGAACCATCACCTGTGCACTCTTACGCTATCGTCAGGGGTCGAGTGTCAGCTGACAGAAAACACTGACCGGCCTCATCACCAAAGTGGTGATAAGGCCCTTGCGTCGCCGTGACCCCCCCGGCTCAGAGTGTGGCCATGTTCGGGGTCCTCACAGGCTGAATCCAAACAAATATGAAAGCAGAACATTTCTCTCTCTTGTTGCAGGGGAGGGTCTCTGTTTCCTGTCCCTCCAGATCTCTTCTGTATTACCTTTCCTCTCTCTTGTTCCTCACGTCTGGCCTTTGTTCTCCAAAGTAGATAATGTTGGGTCTAATTGGCCACCCTTAGCGATGACAATGGGTATCAAAGCATTTCCATTACTCGCTCTCTTTTCCTGCGCCCCCCCTCACCTCGGCCACTTCTCTCATCTTCTCCAGGACGTCCATTCCAAACCTGTATGACAGCGATGACAACCCAGTGGCTGGAGATGGTGGGATCTTCTAATCCCCCAGATTTGCAGTGTACTGTGGGAACCCGTGAGAATGATCCACCTACTGGCAACTTTGCAGATTACAGATCAAACAAATGAAATCAAAGAATTTCTTGTTTATTATCTAAAGAGCTAAATAGGTGTTTTTGTTTTATTTAAGTGATACAGCATCTATTACGGAAGTAATCGTGAGTCATAAACCAGATGGATTGAAGTGATTATATGACAATGCAATATGCTAGGTAACAGAGTATAAAGAAGAGCTCACCTAACTACATTATGATATTTTTTCTTTTTATTACAACATTCGTGAAATCATGTCTTTGCCAAGCCTTTAAAAAAATTCTTTATAGATGCATTTGTTGCCCGCTGCCACAATGTCTGCAAATAACTTCAGAAATGGTTGCTTTAACTGCAGTACTAACTACGAGCAGATGGGGGCGCTCTAGTGATGTTCTATCAACAGGACCGCGCGTGTGCGTGTGTGCGTGCTTGTGCTTGTGCTGCTCGTTCATTATATGTCGTAAAGGCAACAAACATTCATGTCATGACTGTTGATTCAAATTTAGGACTTGAGTGTAATTCTATTAGTATTTCACAAGAAAAAAAACTGATTTACACTTGGCAGATAAACAAACAAACAGACAGACAAATAAACAAACACATATCTAAACTCAAAAGAAATAAATTTTACATGATATCAAGTGGTTCCATGCCGCCATGCTGCGTACTACCCAGGTTAAACACTGTCAGTATGCACTTAAATGACATATAATCTAAATGACACCAGAGCAACACATTTTTATCATGTTCTTGATTGTCAATAAACTGTTTATTGATGTGTCTATATAAGGAATAACATTATGGATCACTGAGGATGGTAATATTAGCTTACACTCTAAAAACACAAGGGAGAATTGAGCCAAAAAACCTCTCGCTCAGCAGTTTTGTGTGATGACTTAAGATGGTCGAGAGCACTTGACCTCACTGACGCCAAGGTCGCTGAGGCTAAACAAAGGACGCTGGATTTGCAGAGGTCAAGGTCGTTGAACTCTTCAGGGTGAAGCGTACATATAGAAGGACGTAGAAGACGAGTTGTCTCTCATAAATGAGCAGACGTCTCATTCGTGCTGGGGTCCACTGCGGCCGCATGAAAGGAAAATCAAGAGCAGATTATCGAGCGGAAACATGCCCTCGCTGCGTGTAACACCCGGCCGTCTCGCCGCCCCGGCACAATGGCTGACATTGGTTTAGCAGCAAAGGAAACAATGACCCTACACGTTCCCATCAAACTCTTCCTTAAATCCTCGTCTTTTAGCCCACTTTCATTCTGTCTTGTATCTGGCCAGGACTTACAAGTCCCCGGCGGTGACAGAAGGGATTCCATGTCGTCCACTCCTAACAGATTATACAAGGACGCAAAACAAAAAGAGAACAACGTGCTCTGTGCATTTATGTGCCTTTGGGAAAAAAAAGGGGGGGGGGGGGGGTCAACGGACTGTTGGGAGATGGAGGAAGAAGAGAGTAGAGCACAACATAAAGTGAATAAATTGGTATTTTTGGATGTGGAGTTTTCTGAAAATGAGGAACAAAGAGGAGGACAAAACAGAAAAAGACATTTTCCTTTTACTCTCTCTGGTTATCGCAGGTCCAGGCCGGCATCTTTATTCCACCAGGAGAAAATGCTAATCATCAATCTCGGGCCGCTTCCTACGTCTCTGTTTAATGGCTGATAGCGAGTCTCCACAGGCTGCTTTGCTGCTTTGTTTAAAATGACATATAATGGGGCCGGGTCTTATCAGCGCCTCGGTGCATCCTCTTCCTCTCTTGTTCCTCCAATCCTTCTGCCTCTTTTCCCCTCCCTGGAATTGTGATCCAACGTAAAACACTCTTTGAGGTATCAAGCGCCACATCCTGAAGTTTACCTGGTACCCAACAGCTCATCGTTATTTTTTCAACGGCAACAACAAGCTAAATGAGCAAGATGCTAGCTTAAGTAATTATGTATTAGTTTTTACTGAGTTTGAGTTTACTTTTTTTTAAATAAATAAAATAACTAAGCCATTCTACCATCTACTATTTCTCTGTGAGATTGAAGCTTTATGTAACAAGTGAGGCTTCTTTCTTAGCTTAGCATTGACTTCAGTTGTCCTCTAGAGCTCAGCCGTATGTTTGTTTTCATTTCAAATCTAGACGGAACTATTTCCATTCTCTCACTATCGCGCACGCAGGGGTCGCTGCTGTTTTTGGCGGTTTCGGGTCAGCTGCCTGTCTGTCACATGATCGGGGAGGAAGGAGAACATTAACATTGAACACGGGCTGGAGCAGATGAAAGCTCTCGGCCTGACTGTCAGCGCTCTGAGGTGATGAGAGACGTCATTACTTATTCATGAGTCCTAAATGCAGAGCAGAGGAGATGGGCATGGCTGACCCCGAATCATACCGGCTGTGGCTGTGTGTGTGTGGGTGTGTGTGTGTGTGTGCGGGTGTGTGTCTATGGTGGGGGATAATAGATGGAAACAGAGTGATTGAATAGACCGTTGTGCACCAGCTGTAACGCTGATCAAGATAAACACGACGTGCATCTTTTTTATTTTAATTCATGCGCTTTTGAGCAGCTACTCTGAGAGTAAAGGTGAGTTGGCCTGGAACTTCTGAAGTGTTTTTGGACCTAAAGTCTAAAGAAAGACTACCTGTATGAGGTCTACAATAGGTTCTGCATTAAGTCTTATTACACCCTACAAGTGCTCAGGGGGGCAGTAACCTGCAGTCCAGAGGGGTTTTCTGTCCCACCAGGTGGACACCTGGTCTCACTTTACATCCCAGTTCCCTTGGAGAAGCAGGACTAGGTTACTGACTCCCGAGCTAGCCTGTTATCACTGATCAGCTGTCTGTCTTTCGCCACCTTTGATCCCCATTTTGATGCCAGACTGCTGCCAAAATCAGGGAGGATTGTGGTTATTTTGCTACCATTCGCAGTCTATAACAAATAAAACTCCCACCATACTGTATTCCTGGGTTACTTAAATGGGGGGGGGGGGGGCTCTCTACAAGGCTGGAAATAAGCCGCCATGAGCTCAGGGAGATCTAATGGGCACCTGTAATACAGTAGTTTGAGTACATAATTAATGTGAGACCGCGAGAACAAGTTTGGAAATTGAGAGCCAGTTGGCTGTTCAGCACCCTCAGTTTGACAGCTCCGAGTGTAAAAAAGTTAAAGCCCACAGTGAGACCACAGTGATAACAGAACGTGTTACTTCCTGTCGCCCTGACGTACGAGCTCTGAGGCCGGCGCCGCGGGAAATGAGTCCAGTATCACATAAATATTTCTGTGATAGTGGTGGATGCAAAATATGCACCAGCAACCAACCCCATGCTGCCCTGTTGGATATTATTTCCCCCTGCGTGTCACCTGCGTGCAGCATGTGGGTTGAGGAAGAAGTGATGCAGATGTAACCTACAGCATATATACATGTCGGCTGGTCGCGAGGTAAGAAAAAGGAGCCCTGGTGATTTTTCCTTATCTGCATTTGCAGGTTGCCAGGATCCATCAGTGGTTATGAAGGCGGGGCCGGTGTAATTCCTGCACATTTATCCGGCTGAAACACACACACACATGCAGGCACGCACAAGGAGACATGAACGGAGCAAGTGTGCACACACACTTCTCCATTAAGTGTGTTGATTTTTAGTTTTATTTTTCCAGCCCTCTCTCAGGCTAAAAAAATGTAGATGAAGCTGGGCAACACGAGAGGAAACCAGATTTTAGGGAAACAGACTAAAGGAATTAGACTCTCCTCCCTGCATATTCTGGTGATAGTTTGATAACAGAAGCGACACCAGAATCCTGGACCAAACGTGGAAAATGAATGAGAGTGGGGGAGGAAAGAGGGATGCCGTCGATGTTATCGAAATTCATTTGATTTGCAACCCGGGAAGCAAAGCGCCTATCGGTTACGTTCACCTGTGAATAGTTAATTGTCCAGCACACGCATACGGGAGGGTCATTAATAACATTTGACTCAGGGCCCGATTCTCCCCCTCTCCTTTTTTAAGCTTTCACCTTATTGTATAACTCATTTACCACGTCATTTAACATCCCTAACCACTCTCTGCACTCTTCTAAGCTACTTTTTTTTTTTTTTAAAAAAAAAAGCAGTCTTAACATTTTTAGATGGCAAAAGTGGAACAAGAAGGTTAAAACATTCAGCTACATGCTACATTTGCAGAGCACATTTGCTGCTAAGCGAATAAAAATAGCTCCCGATAAAAATCACAAGGCGAGGGAATATGTCATATAATTATCTGCCGTAGACACCGCTCTCCCCTTTAAAGCCCCATTTGTCTTTAGCTCCATTAGCGGAAACATCTGCAGCATCTGCGCAGCAGCTGTAGGATGGAGGAGAAGAAGAGCCTGACAGCCAGTCGGTCCATTTAAGCGTTTAATCCTGATGCTGTCTGTCTTCTGGGGGCTCCAGCCAGTTCTGTGTAAGCTTTTATTTATTTAGGATATCAGGATAAAGGTATGTAGGTACATTTAATGGAGTTGGTTGGCTTGGTGGCAGGATACTGTGGCAAAATTCATTTTCATTGTGTTTCTTTTATTCCATTTGCAGCTGTTAAAGTTTTAAGACTGAGGAAGAATGACCCCTCCCCACCTGCAGAGACCACCTTCCCCCCGGGTCATGAGGTCATAAACCCTGGTGAACTTCTCAGGAATACCGAATTTGAGGATCAGATCAGCCAAATAAATTAAAAGGAAAAAAGTGAGACGCTTTTAATGTGCAAGCTCAGCATGTTATGGGTGTCCGGGTGAACAGTTAGGTCAAAATAGCAGAAGGCAATATTTCAAGTGAGTCCACACGTTCACACACGTAGCCATAAAATCCATTTGCAGCCCCGCGCTCTTAACAAGACAGCCTGGATGTTCGGCGCCTGGCGCAGTGACGGACCTTTGATTTAAAATGTAGTACAGCGGTTTAGTTTTAGACAGACACGATGTTCCGCAGCTTTTACAATGACAAATCTGTAGCTGGAGATGTATAACGAGTGAGCGTGTGTCGGAGCTTTCCTGAGCATGATGGATCATCCCCGGGTTGACATGATGTCCAACAGGAATGTAGTACAAGCCCCAGGAACCCGTGTAGCTCCTGGTCCACAAGCACTGTACATTTGTTCGGCTAACTGGGCTCCTTCCTCTGGTGCCCTGCGGACGCGTTCCTCCTCCAGACACTTGCTCATCCTCCTGAGCTCATTTCCTTCACTTTCCCCTTTAAATTGAGCTCCCCCCCCACTTGAACTTTTCTGCACTTCATGCAAGCGTATCCTTTCAAATGAGCATGCTGGTAGATTATACTTCAACCGTTACTCCTCGAACCACATTTAAGCACACTCAAATTGACTTTCTGTGCGTTATTTTGTTATTTTCATATGTGTGGGGGTGCATTTTGAGGTAATTAGGGCAGGGTGGATGTATGTTCCTTCTCCTGGACCACCATTGCAACTCAAATCCCCATCCTCGTCTTACTCAATTTACTTTGCCTACAAGGGTTAGGGGAGTCCCTGCGGAGCATCAAACAATGCAACACACACACACACACACACACACACACACACACACACACACACACACACACACACACACACACACAGGGCCATTATAAAATGCCAATTTATATTTCATATGTTCCTGTTTGAATCTGTTTGGGCCGCATGGTTACAAATGGAGGCGACGTGGTTAAAGTATTTATGCTATGCAACCCAACAGTCTATCTATTAGTAATATGGGTGAGTGAAGAGAAACATATTCTTTGTCTTATATCCCATTTGTTGTCAGACTGGATTCACTCATTCAGCGGGATGCCGTGTGGGGATAACAGCGGGGTGGTGAGGGGCTGAGAGGCTGTTTGTGTGCCTGTGTGCACCAGGGTTAACAGCTAAGTTGGGTACTGAGTGTTTATCAGATTAAAACTCGTTTTAACCATTTTGTTGTTTTTTTAAAGTTCAACTACTTGAAGGCCTATTGTTTGAAGTCCTGAAATTAGTGGTGCGTTCGAGAAACCCTGCCGTGCAGTACGCCACAACGGGAGTGAATGCAGTTGATATGGACGTCATATCAGGGGACTTTTTACTATTTCCATTAGAGCCACAGCCTCTTTCTCTAGTGATGGCCTGCACGTGCACGTGCATGTGATTTTTCTCCCTTTACAGCTGCTGACTCACACTTGTCCCATATAGGTGCTCCGGCAACATTTTGTAAAAACGTGGCTGTAGTCAGGCTAACATCATGTAAACAAGCAGAACCGGATGCTGCATTAGGCCAAATGACAGTTAAAGCGAAGGCACGCAGCGCTGCCAGCGTTATGGCACGCCGCCGACAGTTCAACAAAAAGAGGGACGTGTTCGCGCTGGTGTGACAAGGAGCCCATGGCGGGGGAGAAAGGTAAGAATTAATAGTTACAAAATGGAGTTGCTCGGGGTGCGTGTTTACCTCTGGTTATATGCATGTTAAATGACTCTGTGGAACTTCAAAATAAAAACAACGGAAATTCCGAAGGCGGGATGAAAGGACACAGTGACATAATGTGATCATGACATGTTGAACATAAGTTAAGAGTCCTCCAGAATTTATTGTACATGGAAGCAACATTACATTGCATGTAAGAGAGGAGGGGAAATTTGCATCAGATATGAATTTCTCATAAGGCAGCGACGCCGTGTTTTTTAGTACCGAAGGCTCCAATCAAAATTAATTATTTCTATTGTTAATTTTTAATTGTCTCAACACACGACTAAGAAAATGCATTAGCCACTTAGCATCCCTTTAATTTTTTATGGCAAGCTGCTCGGAGGAGAAAACAGCTACCGAGGAGAAAACAACAAAGTGGAACCGCATGATGCCGAGAAGGGAAAAAACAACATGCTGAAAGTGGAGCTCGGGAATTCTTTGTTTGCTCTATTCGTCCGTTTTAAAATTAAAGAGCCTTTCACTTTATTTTACATTGTGCTTTGCTTCATCTTGGTAACCTCCAATCGGGAACCCAGAAAGACAAACCATGTATTCAGCAAATGTTTTACGCAGAATTTCTACTAATCTTGAGCTCTAAAGCTCTTCCAGTTAGAAACTAGATGTTTACAAATGCTAATTTGAGTGGTAAATTCAGTTGATTCCACACGATTTGCTGTCTGCAGACTTTTGCTGCAGCACTCCGTCAATCTGAGCTTCAGAGTCCAGTTTCCCACCTGAAACACCTGAAAGTTCACCCAGAGTTTGCAAAAGAAGCCCCAGAAGAGCCCTCAGCATGTTTGGAGGAAACCAGGTTCTGCACATCGCCTGTCCATCACCACCCCTACAGCGTGTGTGTGTGTGTGTGTGTGTGGGGGGGGGGGGGGGGGGGGGGGGGGGTTAAACAGCTGGAACAGGGAGCCTGGTCAGGATTTGAGAAAGGTGAAAAAATACTGGTTGAATTTCAGTAAATGAAATTATTAACATGATACAAATGAACTCCCTGATTCAGCAGGATTGAAGATCTCTCAGTTACATTCAGGTTTCTCAGCGGCCTCAGAGTGTCAGTTTAAAGCTATTTTCTCTTTCCAAGACTCTCGAGCTTAACTGCATGTGACAGGCCCCATGCATATTAAAAGCATTTGTTTTAGTGTCAAGGCATGATGATAATTTGTCTGAAAATATGCTCAATTAGGTATTAATCCTTTACCTCCATTCAATTAGCATCTGTGATGGAGGGGGGGTGGGGACTGGCCTGTTTCTAACAGTTTGGTTCCAGAGGTACCGGAGGTTTTTCAGTCTGATCAATAATACAGGCGCTAATGAGGTGCAACCGACCCCCAGCTGGGACGATTTCATCCAAAATGCATTAATTTCCTGTTTTATTAATCTGGAACCACAAGCTGCAATGTTCAAAGCTGCAGGAGAGCCCAGAGCCCGCAGTGCAGGAAAAGAGGGCAAGTTTGACACAGAGGAGTTACGCACCACGTGCACGCGTGCGTGTGTGCCAACGCTTTGTCTGGAGCTCTGACCGCAGACAAAATTATCATGAAAGTCTCCAAACTTTGAAGGATTTGTGGGTACCAACCACACACAGAGCTACAATTTCACCAAACCATGTTTTCAATCATGTGATGAATGTCTCTACAAGATCAGTCTGAATTGGAAATGTATATTAAAAAAGGTCAACCCCCCCCCCCTCACACACACACACACACACACATACAGTTTTGACGTGCAATGTGTTTTCCTTCATTTATCAGGGGGTTCGAGGTCACGGGTTGTCATGCTTTTAAACTGACGGGGTCTTTGCATCCATACAGTGCGGGGGCTTCATATACAGTATACCATGTGTACCGGAGGGGAGCTGGAGATGATGGATAGAAGGGGGTCATGGATATGGATGGAGATTCGCTGGGATGCACCAAGCTTTGAAGAAAGAAAAGAAGAAAACAGGGATGAAGTTATGCAACAAGCCGGGAAAAAGTGGAAAGAAACATCCAGAAACAGGACTTTGGTGGGAAGCAGCTAATTTGATAAAGTTTTTTAAAGGTCAGGACTGTCAGCTGAGATACACTGAACAGACATAATTAGAGCGGTTGGTTCATACTGGGAGGATTAACGTCTGTTCACAGAAGTCGAATCACTGAATTCTAGATGTCAGTTTGATTTTAATAAATGGCTTTTTTGTGCAAAAAAAGAGGAAAACAGTTAATAAAAATGGAAAAGTAAAGGAAGGTGACGCCGCTCTGACGAAAACATCAAAAACATCTCAAACAAAAAGGTGTGAAAGGCTGAGGCGGTGACTGCCGGTGGCTGCTGGCAGAAACAGAAGGTCTGAGAGAGGGACCAGAAAGGTCACTAAAGCAGAAGAAAAACAAACACCCTGGGAAGCCTTTAGGAGTCGTTCCTCCAGAGAACCGACCACAGGGCCACCGCTCAGGTGGCAGAACTGTCTGACAAATCAGAATCAGGTCTCGCACCTGAACAGGAAACAGGAAGTGGGAATACCACCGTCTCTCCAAAATAGCACACAGATCAAAGACAACCGTTTTATGCATTTCGATGATGCGACTTTAATTGACATTAATATATATTTGTAGATTTTCATAGATAAAATAATATATACTTTATGAACTGCAGACAGATATTTCACTATTAACTCTTTTTGAGCCCACAATGGTGTCTTCTGATGTTGTAGTAGCCCCAGTTGTTCTTTAAGTAGTACCAGTAAGGCCTTGGTTGGTCTTGAACGCATCATTTTCGAACCCTTCCCCACGCTCCTCCCTTGGCTGCCTTCACCTCCATTTGCATTCATTTTCATGATTGCTCCATGCCTGTCTCCCTCTCCCTCACCCTCGCTCTCCCCTTCACTGTCTGCTTGCTTTGCCCTCCTATTACCTGCCTGTCCACTTGGCTTTGCGTCAGTCCGCAGACAGAATTCGCCATATCCGCCTCCTCTTTTCAAAACCACAGGCATGGTTGAGGGGAGCTGCAGCCGAGATCGTTCAAGTGTGCGCGTTCACTTTTTTTAGGGGCTTGTCATTTCACGAATCTACCTTTTCCAACGCTCCTGTCGGATGGAAGGGGATTAATAGGCATCACCTCAGTGCGCCCTGGACCTGATTTTTTCCTCCCTGCCTTTGAAAATATTAATATCAATTCATCTTTTCGCTGAATTCATGTTTTTTTAAAGCCCTTTCAAGGCGGCGAGCTTACCAGTTACACACAACAGCCAAGTCAATAAAAAGCTTTCCCTCAGCTCACGTGCAGGTGAAATTCAAGAGAATTTGAGAAGAAAGTGAAAATATTACATTATTTTTCCTCCACTGGATCTTGGATTAAGGGGATGTGGTTGCGCTGAATCATCTTCATATCACAGACGTGAATAACAGAAAATGATTATTTGTGTAGATAATAACCAAGTACTGCCTTTAAGGACAATCAATTTAATTTATTTAGCAAGAGAAATTGAGGCCCCTTTCACAGATATCTGGGAGGAATCAGATAATTGGGATAATCAGCTCTGATGCATCTACACACATTTCACAAATAGGATACTCAAAAATACCTCCTTTACATGTCTCAATCAATTTATTGGATATAAATACACGTGCATCAGAGTATTGGGGATGTATTAAGATGTGCTATACGATGCAATAACTACAGATATTGGTGATTGGATATCTATGGTCCTGTGAACATACTTGTTAGTATACTTATACTCACCCAGCAAACTACCCTAAACTCGTAACGCTTATGAAAGCTAATGCAAGCTCTGTTGACAATATCAAGGACATGTGGTAGGGATAGTTCCCCGTAAATAGTCCAATATATATTAGACTTAGTTATTTTGCGTAGGCAGGCACATACACACACACACACACTCACACACGTGCACAGTTGGGCCTCTCTGAATTCTGATGTACAGTATCACGCCACTCTCATGTCAGCGAACTTATCAAGTCCTGATCGTTCTGTGAAATGCCGATGGTATATAAAATGAAACTCCCTCCATTATAATATTCATGAGATTTGGCCCCTTCCCCTCCCCCACATCTTCCTGTCTCTGCGTCGGTCCTTTCCTTGCCTGTAAACCGGCCCGCTCCCTCTCGTCTGCATGGCCGAAGTGACAGACCCCCCCTTCCATCTCCTCCACAGAAAAGGTTGATCCTGGATAAACTCTGGACTTCAGTTTGAATATCACCATGACGTTTACAAGACTTTAAAAAGAACGAAATTAAACTTAATTATCATGCCAGAACGTGTAGAATTTACCCTCACCTCCCATGTATAACTCCTTTTAAGGGCTTATAGGGATTACGTTCAGTGTTTAAGAACACGCCCCTAAAAGTATGTAAGGAATAGGAAATGTTCATCTCTGTTTAAGACACACTCTGCACCCACCTCCTCTGTGTTTGCCTGCCGCTTTGCCTTGTTTCTGACAAACAAGGTGACTGCAAGCAGGGAGGAAAACTCTGCTGTATGTATATGCAGACGTGCAACCCCCCCCAACTGCCCCCGCTGAATCTGCAGCCGTTATCACTCTTTGCCACGCTCGCCGAGCAAAGTTTAAGCTGATTCTGTGACAACCCAAACCGAGCCACCCCGGCATTTCCCTCACACCGAAGGCCCTAATCTTCCAGACTCCGGCAAAGACGGAGAGGGGTCTGCGCTCTAATTCGACAGCGGAGCCGGGCTCGAAACAGCACAATTAAAAAGATACTGTTGTGTTTACACTCGCCAGCCCGTGTAGCCGCTGAATGGGGGACATAACCAGCTTAGCCGCAGCCGGTGTAAGTGGCCGGCGCGGGCCTCCTCCCGCTCAATGCGAGAAAAGCTACTGTATTCTGTCACAGCGCATCTGACAGGAATTTGAAATCTGCTGCATTATGTGCTGCCCACAATAAACCTTGTGTTGTTTGAAAAGCCGGCATTAGACAGCAGAAAACTGGCACCGGAGAGGGGGAATAATTTGATCTTGTCTAATCTGGCTGAGGCGGGGAAATATTGTAATCCCTTCTGCGCCTCGCCGTAGCACGCGTGCGCGCGTTTGGCTGCACGTTCCTGCAAGTTTGTGCACGCTTCGGATTGGGCGCGTGCATCTGTTGCCACGAACGCACAATTCTGATATTTGATCCTTTGTAGAGTTGCTGGTGGGGCCTTTCATGGTTTCCCATAGGTGGTTCTCATAAAGCTGATAATAACAGGAGGGGCTGGAAACTCATAGTAAACAAACACACACACACACACACACGCTCAGTCCTCCAGGGTCCATTCTAAAACCTTGTGGTTTTATGAGCGGTGCAGATGTAAATCCTCCACATTCTCTGTGATATCGCTCTGGCGTCCTGTTGTCTCTATCTTTGATCACCTATCTTCTGGGAAGTGACAAGCGCTCGGAGCCAAAAAAGGAAAAAAAAAAGCAAACCACAGACGTGCGAGGACTCTTGTATCTAAACAGAGACAATAGACCTGTATCAGGGCGATTGTTCTCCCGGCGGCTCTCGTCGAGGGCTTTGAACGTCCGGAAAAACAAAAAACTTTCTGTTCCACACCAGCCTGTTCTGTTTTGCCCGCCATTGTTGCTTCTCTTTGATAACAGCCTTGAACAAAGCCCAAAACTAATCTCACATGCTTTCATTCATTACAATCCTGGATCATAAAATGGACATTTTTTTGGAGGGGAGGATTGTTGCTCCATCAAACTCCTTTATGTCCTTTTTTTCCAGAGTGTTTGTTCATTGTTGTTGGTTGCTTTGTTGAATAAAAGCAAATGTAGGCTGTATAATAAGGTAATCAGGTGTGGAAGGGGCCCTTGTCTACTTTGTCCTTGTTGCTGGGTGGACGTGTGTGTGCGTGTGCATGTGTGTGTGTGTGTGTGTGTGGGGGGGGTGATTATCGGGGCACCCAGGGAGAGCAGACAGAGAGGACTAGATTGTCTTGTGTACAGTGATAAACTAAGAGGCTCATTATTATCTGTACAGTGATAAAACACATGGATGCTTCAGATACTCGGTGGGGTTTGGTCTCCAGCTCGAGGCTAACCTCATTCCACTGGATTAAAGCATCAACTTTTAATGGCAAAATGGTTGGAGGTTTCTTTCTAACAGTTAATAGTGACTTCATAGTATTTAGATATGGATTTTTTTCAATGTGTGCATGGTTTATCATTTGAAAGCACATCAGTACATATTGTAAACCAGTGTTTTGTCCTGCTTTCTCACCTCCAGCAGATCAGCACATCTTTGTAGTGTGACTTATTTACTCGTCCTGCTTCCTCGGTGTGCAGCGTTGTCAACAAGATGTTCGCACTCAAAGGGGAAAATAACTGCAAATATAAACATGGCGAGCTACATCTCGGGCTGGAACAAACCAGCGTTTCTGACAGCTCTGACAGTCACCTGCGGGGCGAAACAGATCCCCAAATCACCGGCCGGCCGGCCGGCCACACGTTGACTTATGCTGTCTTTCACAAGCACGCACGTGCACACACGCACACACACGCAGAGAAGAGTTCATGCGCCGAGACATGGGAGCCAACGGAGGGGCCAGGCTGGAAAAGAAGTGTTGGGCTGGGCAGCTGTACGGTCAAGCAGAAATATCAGGATGTTTCCCCTCCAGCAATCTGCTGGTATCAGTAGTAAGTTGACTGACAGGTGCTTTGACGCTCTCACTCTCTCTCTCTGCTCGCTCTCTCTTGCTGTCTCTTCTCTTGTCCACAAAACAGAAAAAAACCCAACAGACAACCTAAACATGCAGTGATTAATATTGAAATGTGCTTGCGTTATCTTCCAGCTGCTGATTGATATATTCATTCTAGTAAATTCTGACCAAACTTCTTCAAGTCCTGCAGTTCGCCGTTCAGGCCATAGAGGTCACTGTTGCTTTACATACTACAGCACCGTTAGCGACCAGTCATCTCATCAGTCTGGGAAAGACAATTTTCTGAGATGCAGTTTCATTTATAACATATAGAGGATAGTGTGTCAGATCACTTCAAATGTTTGAGTATTATTTAGAGTATATTTCTAAACATTTCAATCACTGGGACTGTAATCCTGGATGATTTTGTTCATCTGGGTTTGAAAGGGAACATTTGCACTTTAGCAGCGTGCAACAGAAATATTGCAAGCACTGCAAGCAGTTTCCATATGAGTCAAGAAAAAACTATTACAGCTCTTTTTTCCCTATATCTCCAGGAATTTAAAGGGTACAATAAGATATTTCATTTGTTGATCCATTTGTGGATTTTTCCCTAAAGCTTCCAGTGTTCGTTTATTTGTATTTTAAATCCACTGAAGGTGCAATTATCACATTCTGAGAATTTTAAGGAGGTTTAAAGATTTTAATTGCTGCATCTGGTGATGGATTTGAATTAAAATTGTGTCTGTGGTGATGACATCATTTAAAATAGGTCGAAATGTGAGTTACCAATAAACAAATTATTCATCTCTTTTAACGCAAAAGTTTCACTTTCAATTTCATCCCGAAATAATAAGAAAGTGACTTAACTTTTTACAAGATTTTTAAGGCCCAAAAATACATTATTTGGTAAAAATCGCAGTGTTTATGTGAAAAATATGAGGCTTTATGGAACCCGCAGCTTTCTTGAATTTCGCCCATCTCTCTTTTTTACTTCTCTCACCAACAATTCACTCCAAAAAACTCTTTCTTCCGTGGGGCGTTGTACAAACAAGAAGAGTTCAGGGCCAAAAATGCATAAAATAAAAGTAAAGAAAAGCAAATAAGACTTGAATTGTGATTGCAGTACTAACTTGACTCCACTCAACCAGCAAACAGTAAAAAAAAAAAGAAATTCAGTGTACTTGGCTCTACAAGACAAGTGTGTGTTTCCGTGTGTGCATGCGGGTGTGTGGGGCCTCTGTAGGCCTGGACACGCTGTGGAAGAGTATACAAAGTGTGCAGGTGTCCGTGGGACATGCTAAACAAGTTCAACACACCTCCATACACGCTGACAACCATGCCCACATTTAACACATGAACTGTGAGTGCCAAGCGTTCAGGCTCTGCTGGCTTTTCTGGGGGTTTGCCACCCCCACCCCCTAACACACACACACACACACACACACACACACACACACACACACACACACACACACACACACACACAATTGCGGTGTGTCATGGAAGAACTCACAAGAGACTTTGTGGCTTCCTTCTTTTGGCCCATCAACATCCCTGTTCCTCTCTGCTTCTCCTGAAGTCTCATTTCCATCAGCTGAAAGAAGCACAAAGGCGGAATCTTCCTGCCAACAGAATTTGTTAAAATAAATAAATAAATCTCCGCTCGACTGTGTGTCAGTTAATTATCTGTTTCACTGAGTGGCAGGCTGTCTACACCATACTTTCTGCATGTACTCTCTCTCTCTCTCTCTCTCTCTCTCTCTCTCTCTCTCACACACACACACACCACACACACACACACACATACACAGAAACAGTGATAGGTGGCAGACTGCCACAGGCTTCCACTGTAGACTTGTTTAGTCAAAATAACGAGTAGGAGGATTATGAAAGGTTGTAATTAGGTGTTGCTGAATGATTGCGTAAAAGGCTTCTGACTTACCTTGTTAAAAACCCCTCCAGGTGAGACAGTGTGTCATTCCGGCGGGAGCGCCTCTGCGCCGAGTTTAAGTCGTCTGGGCCGTGTAATTATCAAAGGAACGCTTAGTGATAGATGACAGAGCCCACGACACCGATCAAGAGCGCAGGAGCAGCAGAAGAGAGAGTGAGACGATCAGTCTGAACCTCATCATAATTGGAGGAGTTTCCTGACTTTGATCTGGCTGATAAGAATTTTTTTTCCTATCTTTGATGTCGTGTAGGATTATGGGTTACCTGTGACACGTCTGTGAAGCTGTCACACGCTATTTTAATGAACTGTCAAAGGTCCTCACAGAGTCCTGAAGTCAGTGGGTGCGGCAACACAAATTCATTCCAGTGTTTCCCCCAGTGCGTGTTTCTACAGCAACTGGTATTGGTGGTTAGCTAAAAGCTAAAAGCTCTCTAATGAGATACCCCTCTTTATTTTTTCCATGCTGGACTCGAACAGTTACAAACATTTGCAAGTTATTTAGAGCCCACTTCAACCCTGAATCAAAAGCACTGACTTTTGAAAAGTCCATCATGTATTTAAGATTATTTTTCCGACTATATTTGCAGTGTGTTGGGTTTCCTTCTGCTCTCCAGTCCCTAAAGATAGTACCGATGATGTCAAGTTTGTCAGGTAACAGGACTTTAGATGGAGAAATGTATTTTATTTCATACTGGCTAACCCTCCTCACCTAAATTTGGAACATTCCATCCTTTGTTTACTTGTAAACAGGACAAACACTAACGCTGGACTCTTTTAGCCAGAGATGCTTAATATTGTCCAGGGAAAAGAAGAGTTGGTGTTAGAAGTTTCTCTGTTGGGACTCGTTGCATGATTCCATAGTTATCTAACATATTTCACTTCATGCTAGCCACAATGCTAACAGGCGACTTCAGCCCCAGGCTATGTCATAACAACAGTTTGGACATGTTGACAAGGTCACAATGAGATTTCCACCAGCATGTGAGGACCAATTCACAAAACTTCTGTGGTTTTTATGCTCTAATGTGCCCGTGTCCTCTCATTGTTCAGAGTTATCATTGAACCGCTGCCATGCGGAGGAAAGGGCCGAATGCTTGCTCTCCTACAGGCTTTCCAAATCTGTTCTGTACATATTCCTGGCATTCCTGCTTTGGGAATGTGCAAATATAGGACAGGGGTTTGTGTCAACACACGGGCGGGAGCACACACACCTTTAACACTCCAGAATGTTTAAAATGATTACAGAATATCAATTTCCATCACGGACATAATTGGTAAATCTACTTTAAAAAAACATTTATATTAATCACACTGTCAGCAGCAGAAATATAAATTCAGCTGAAGCATCAGGGCCTAATTTACGTGGTTGTTTTTGCGTCTTTGCTCATCTTTTCTGCCAGTCTTCACAAATCCCCAACTCTGTTCGAAGGAAATGGCCATTTTATCGTCGGGATTTACTTAAAATGACGTACAACAAAGACAATTTCTGGGAAGATTCCCTAAACAATGCGGGAGCGGCGCCAGGCCACATCGAAAACACAATGCATTACAGAGAGACGTGCCAAGGGACAAACGCTCTCTCCTTCTTTTTTCTTTCTTTCTTATCCAGGTCATATTTATTTTATTAGGTGTATTCTCCATAGGCTTCATGGTGGCAGGATGGTCATGCGCTCAGACACGCACACGCACACACACCACAGATGCCCACTGGTGCATGTAGTGATGCTGTTTTTTCCTCCGCTCCTTTCTTTCATTCATCCAGAGAGGATAACAAACACCAGCAGCCAGACATAATTAGTATTGGAGAAGACAAAGAGTATCTCCTAATGACTACAAACATCTCTGCGGTTGACTTTTGTGTATGTAATTGAAAGGGGGGCGGAAATCAATAGCATTCAATGAAAACTAATTGCAGGAGGTGCGAGCGGGAAGCTGTTAGGGGTCTATTAAAGGAGGCGACGGCGAACCGCGAGGACGATCTCTCAGTCAGTTAGAAAAGCGCTCAGAGCGCAAATTTGTGTGAAACTGTGCGTGAAAAACGGCTGAATAAAATAACCGTAATTCCTCCATTATTTAGTAACTTTCAGGCAACATGGAGCGATGGGGAGCGGATAGAAAGCACCGGGGAAGTGAGGAAAAAAGAAAAACCAAACAGTTTCGCTTTTTTCCCCCAAGTGTTTGATTAGAAAGAAGGTTTGAAATCTTTCCTGTTAAACTGCAATGTGAGTTGACTAAATGCAGGGTGAAAAAATGCGCAAATGAAGTAGACAGAATGTGGCTATTTTATCCTCCATATCTTTAAAATTTCAGATTCCCCGCAGGTCGGTTTGCTTGAAACCATTTCCAGCCTACAAATCTATAAATCCTTCCCAATAGGGCACATTTACCGAAGCGATTATTCCAATGCAGACTGAATAAACAGGATATCAATGGCGGCTAAGTCAAACACATTGATACCTTCCGCAGGCATGTGCCAGCTTGGGAGTGCACGTTTACACTGAGAATCAACCCCCCCAGGATGATTCCTTACCAAGACCTTGATTGGTACCATATTGTATCCATGTCAGAAAAACCCGACATTAGTGCTTTCAAACATCACCTGTGATGCTGCAAACTCTCCAATACACACTCCCACGCACGCATATGTTCAAAAATTATACAGATTACGGGGAGGCCGCTCAACAGCAGCCACGGCCAGTTCACACAAAATGTCTGTTGGCCGCCATCTCTGGCAGCGGCCTCGTTATAATCTCTCTCTAATTATATACACAGTCAGGCTTACTGCAGAGACCTGAGAAAATATAACCTACTAATCTTATTTGCACACAACGGCCATGACCTGCTGCAGGAGAGGAGAGGAGAGGAGAGGAGAGGAGGAGGAGAGGAGAGGAGAGGAGGGAGGATGGGAGAGGAAGAGAGAGAGGAGGGAGAGAAGGAGAGGAGAGCGAGATCTTCCGAGTGAGAGGAGAGAGAGAGAGATTTCGGAGGAGGAGGGGAGGGGAGGGGAGGAGAGGAGAGGAGAGGAAGGAGAGGAGAGGAGAGGAGAGGAGAGGGGGAAGGAGATGGGAGGAGAGGGAATAGAGAGGCGATGGAGAGGAAGAGGAGAGGAGAGGAGAGTCGAGGGAGGAGTGGGCTTGGGGGGATTTCGGAGGGGATGCAGGGGAGAGGAATGAGGAGGGAGAGGGGCAGAGTGAGAGGGGAGGGGAGGAGAGGAGATAGGGAGATGGGAGGAGGGGAGGGGAGAGGAGAGGAGAGAGAGGAGGAGAGGAGAGGAGATGAGATGAGGGGAGGGGAGAGAGAGAGGAGAGGAGAGGAGAGGAGAGGAGAGGAGAGGAGAGGAGAGGAGAGGAGGAGGAGGGATGGGGAGATGGGATGAGAGGGGGGGAGGAGAGGGAGAGGAGAGGAGAGGAGAGGAGAGGAGAGGAGAGGAGAGGAGAGGAGAGGAGGTATTAGATGAGCAGAGGTGAGAAATATGGAACACTTATGATCGCGTTTGTTTGCGACGTTCTCCTCATCTGAAGGGTTAATGGCTGCATTTCCATCCCGACCCCTCTTGTCTTGACGTCGCCTTTGTGTAGGATGACTGAGGCTTTGTTTCCACTTGGATGCCCTGTAATGGAATATAAGGCCTCACCAAAGGAGGAACGGCGTGGATGCAGCGTCCCACACAGGCACACGTGAGCGCGCAGTCCTTCACAGCTGCACACACACGCACACACATACACGCACACACACACACACACACGCGCGCGCACACACACACACACACACACATGCACGCGCACACACGCGCACACACACACACGCACACACACGCGCGTGCACACACACACACACGCGTGCGCACACACACAACACACAACACACACACACACACACACACACACACACACACACACACACACACACACTGTAAATAATGCACATGTCTTAAAGGGTTTCACCCCATCATTGCCTGGCCTACTTCAATTAAAGTGTTCTGTGCTCCTCAATGCACCACTCGCTTGAAGAACCCACCATGTCTCTGCGCCCGTTGCTGGAACAGAGACAAAAAATATCGACTGAAAATGACTTTTTCATTCAAAAATCCATGATTTCCATTTTACATCTGTTTCTTCTTTGGAATTTAAATGCATTTGTGCTGCTCAAAGAAGCAGCAAAATGTTACACGGCAAGGAAAGCAAAGTTAATGTGAACAGGTTTACAGTATTTAAAGTTTAGTTGATTGGTTCGATTTGCTTATCATTGGAAGTGACCAAAATGACAGGTAACATATATTCTCACATTACTATCATTGTAGGGACTTTAGCTATAATTCAGTTCCCAGCTCATTCTGCTAAACCTAACCATCCCAACTAACTCCTTAGCCCTAACCCTAAAACTAAATTCTAATGCCAAACCATGTTTTAACTGTAAAATCGCCGTCTCAAGTTGTGGGGCCTTAATTCCACTTTCTGCGTAAAATGAAAATTTGGGCACATAATATTTAGTAAATGTACACACAAATACAGACCTAAGATCTGAAAATTACATCACTGGGGTCATTTGACAGATTTTTAACCCCTAACAGTTTATATCTTCTCTATAAATTCTCCAGGTAATTATTTAATTTGTGTTTCTGTAACAGAAAGTTAAACAGTCAAATGTTGTAAAGCTGCAGTGGTGTCTCATTCACAGGCAAGTTTGGATAAAAAACACCACTCTCACTCACTTTAAAGTTGTTCGAGCCAGCTTTTAACAGACAGACAGTGCCCCGTCTGTCTGTCCCTGATTTCTTAGATTCCATCTCCTCATGTGACCCTCGCTCCTCCACCTTTCCACCCTCTTTGTCTGCCCCTCTCCTCCCACTTTACTTCCACTCACCATAAGTGGAGGCCTTGGCCTCGTCTCGTCTCCTCCAAACACATCTAATTACGGCGGCGCGGAGCATTTCCCATCCATCACATTATCTCTCGGAGACGAGGTATTAGCGCTCCCTGTCCCGTCAGCCAATTACCTGCTGCCTTCTGCTTGAGTCACCTGCATTGCAAATGTGACCTTTAGTTAGAGGGCTGATTGCATGTTTCTTAGAGTGTGTGCGGGGTTTTGAAGTCTCGGAAAGCGCATGTGTGTGTCTAAAAATTAGTGGATGTAAATTGCAAAAGAGTTTCTGGGTCTGGGCCGCGCATACATGCACTGCATGCACGTTATCTCAGAGTCTGCAAATGTTGGGAAAGTGTCTCTTCATTGTGTTGCGTTTGTCTCCGGCTCTCTGCTGTGCGTGATTTTGTGTGTATGTGTCTGTGGGGTGGGGCGGCATTCACACCCTCTCAGACATCCTTCTGACCCCCCCAGCTCACCCCCTCGTGTGACGAGCTGTCGTGAATGTTAATGTTCTGTGATGGCTGTGCAGCAAATAAGTGTTTCTGACACAGTACAGGCTCCCATTACAGGAGCAGGCCAAATGGGCTCGCTCGTGCCTTAATGAGCAGGCAGGTCAGTCAGCCGCAGCCACTGTACCGGTCCCACACGCTGCTTATGCAGGGGCGGACCTCGGCACCCCTCGACCAGAACCTGGAATAAATGAATTCAGTTTCTAGCTGCTCACTTCTGCTTTTTTTCTGTTTCAAAACTGTCCTAAAACCATTAATTGGCAGCACACATTGATAAATTATCCCTCTTTAAAATTATTTTCCACTTTCTTATATGGATAATATCATGATAAATAAAAACAAACGAAAAAAGCAATCACAAACCTAAAATGACAGACTTCTTAGTACTCAGGGAGCCCCTCACATTTAAATCTGTATATTACCAAATTGTGATTTATGCATTTGATTGAATGCATGTGTCTGTTCCTTTCTCTTTTCTGTCTCCCTGCCCTCCCCTCTTCCTCCTTCACCTGACCGACAACAGTCGGGTTCCCCACATAAGAACCTGGTACCGTTTCTTCCTGGTGTAAGGGAGTTTTTCCTTTAAATTTTCCATGGTCCTTTTATGGGGTTCCGGCTCTGGGTTGCTTTAAAGTGCCTGGAGAGAAACATGATTGTAACAGATGCTGCATAAGCAAAGTTGAACTGATCCAAATTTATATCCTTCCTATATTTTATAGGCACTTTCATTCTAGGCACTTTCACCAGACGTCTTTATACTCATTATATTTTTGTCACAAAAACATTGTGTTTCAAGAGCGTATATAAATATTTGTGTTTCAAGAGCGTATATAAGTTGAATTTATTCATACTTTGTGATCATTTTAAACACGTGAAGAGAAACAATAGAACATCTACAAAATGTTCCGGTCAATGTGGAAAGCTCATAAATTCCCAGTTAGCCTGACAGCCGAGGACAATGTAAAGTCAACCCTGCGAACACTGTTGCTGTCTCTCAATTCTCCCTCTGGAATATCAAGACAGAGTACAGCTTGAGGGTCGAGTCGACGTGTTTTTCCTTAAAAAGGTGCACACTGCTTGGCCAACTCTTCGTAATTTGGGGAGAAAACGAACTTCCCATCTTCCACCTGGGCTGAGGCCAGATCAAACGGAAAGCAGGAGCTGGACGAGGAAGTCAGAGAAGCGGACATTAGGCTTGATTGAGACAGAGGAACGGCCGAACGCGTCGGAGCAGATCCTCACAGTTGGCCGAGCTGTCTCTCAAAACTCTCCAAACGGTCTAGAGTTGACCTGCTTGAGTTACTGAGTCGTCACGCAACACGTTGTAACCCAGGAGCAGCCGACCCACAGGTGTCTCCTCTGACCCCTCTGCGGGACTTGTTAGAGGAACTATTTTGGAACCTTTCTGACTTAATTCCGACTGCTTCCGAACAAACAGGAGGTGCGGCTCATCCAGACATTTTTTCCCGCAAATTCTGACAATGATTATGTTTCCCCTCACAGGTACTGTGGAAAAACCTGCAAACCCAAACTCCGCTGTTGCAAAGTTTGTGTCTACCTCACAATCGTATATTTATTCCTCTGAAAGCAATTATTTCTGCATCACCCCTGAGTCAGGGCAAAAAGAAACTTTCCCCTCTGACACTGCACAGGTCAGAGCAGTGCTCGTGCAGAAATACCTCACCATGCAAACAAGGCAGATAGAAGATGAGAAATGGCTTACAAACGTCAAATTATTTAATGAACGATGCCCAAATAGACATTATTGTGTTTAATTAAAATTTTAAAGCATGTTTCTGCTTTCTTGCCTGTTAGCATAACAAAAAGAAGCGTAAGTTGTCCTGCGATACGTCTCAAAGCCACTTTTGTGTACGAGGTAAATGCTGTGTGCCGTTTCCAGCCCTTCCAGAAAAGTCTCATTTGTATGTTTTGTTGGATTTCCCGAACAACACCAGGAAAATGGAAGCAAAGGTCATTGTTAAGCCTCCCCTGGCTTCTGTTCTTTAAAAACAACAATACTGTATTGATCTGCCCTGAATGACAAACACAAATGTGTTGGTAAAACACAGCTTCTTTTGACCTTTCGTAATTATTTGTACATGGTCTGAGCAAAATTGTGGATGGAGAAAAGATTAGAAATCATTCACTTTTGTTGTGTGTAACTGTACCGTGACCCCTTCACCCAGAGATGCCTGAAAACTGCAGTTCCGTTAGAAAATCACATGGTGGCAAAGCAGATTGTTCAGTAATCAGATGTCACAGTTAATATCTGTATAAACATAATTAATGTTCTTACGCAGCTACCAAATTCACATACTGCGAATAAACCAAAATAGAATGCCCTGTTACAGCAACCACCTTGGATGGTGCTTATCTGCTGAGCTTGGCTGAGTCTAGACTAGTCTGACAGAGGTGAAGTGTTTAATGATTAGATTATCTTGACCTTTCTTTAGATCAGAAGTTGCTGGATTAGTTTGTCGGCTACTTTTGGAGGGGTTTGGTGCTCTAGATAGGTAACCAAATGAACTAAACCTGCTGATCGAGTGGCTATAAAAACCCAATTTTCATAAATGGATGATTTGGTTTGGGTGAGGGAAGAGGAGTTGGTGCACACAGCATATTTATGGAGGGTAAAACCTAATTCCTTCGTACATGTTGTCAAAAAGTCATCCAAAAACATTTTGACAGGTCACAGGGCTCCTTTGCTTGACCTAAATCACTAAATTGACTCCAATTTATCAGATAACTGGGGTAGTCACATCTGATCTGTCGCACTTGGTTTACATATTTCAATCTATTTATCACATTTATTTCAGAGTACATGTGTATGTAATGTGGAAAGAATGAAAAGTTGAAGAGCGGGTGCCTCTTCTCTTCCACCCATGTTGTGACGACCATTTTCTTTTTTTTGGTAACAGACGCAGATATGACATAAACATTCAAACAAATTGATCTACATCCATGGAATACTGAGGGGAATTGCTGTGGCTACAGTAGTTTGGTGACGGGGTGGGTCAGGTGGATCTCTCAGCAGCAAATCGGCAAGTAGAGATGTTGGATTAAACCAGAGCAGATCTCAATGTGTGGAGATGTTTGGAAGGACCAAAAGTTGGTACAGAGTGAACACAAGGTAATTTCAGATTTGTGTGTGTGTGGTAGCAGCAGACACGCCACAGAACTGCACTGCTGTGAGAAAATCAAGACTAAAAATCTGTTTTCATGCCGTTGACATTAAATTACTAAAATAATGTCGGATTGAGTGGCTTTCCACCATCAAGCTGTGCGAATGCCACCGAAGAAATGGCCCTGGAAAATTCGATCCGGGCAAATCCGACCTGGTAGTTCCAACAACCGATTTCCTACAAACGCTTAAAAGTAGACATGTGAATGAGCTACCCCAACTAAATAAAGAATAATAATATTCTTTATGCCTGCTGAAAATAACAATTGATGCAGCCAACGTTTCACTTCCCATAACAGGCGCGCTCTGAGCTCGGCCACGAAGGTGAAAAGTGATTCCCCGTCAGGCGAAAACCTCTTGACCTGTGGGACAACTGCAGGGAGGTGATGATGGGACCCTGATAAAGGCCAGTCACTGGAGCCTAAAGGCACATCCTGGACATGTCTTTTTGTCAGCAGATCCACACACACACACACACACACACACACGGAGCAGCAGATGCATGTGAGGACTCGCTTCTGTTTTTAAAGTGGATGTGTTAATATTCCACACCTTTAATGCCCTTGGAAGCTTTTAAAGAAGTGACTCTTACTGTACCTCAAACTCCCTCCTGTGATATTTTATCAATATTCATTTGCTGAATTCACCTCTGCCAAACCTTTGCATCAACTGACATTTAAATGCAATCCAATGTTTATGAAAGAAAAAAAAATGTTTGAAATGATGTGATTACACACCTACAGGCTATTTTGCTGATCACCAATGTGGATTTGGATTTATTTTTTTTATAATTAAAGGCTCCTTTTTAATTTGAATGAAAGGCCATTCCATTGATTCTTGGGGAAAGGGGCATTTAAGTGATTGAGGTTTCTGCATGTGCCTGTGTATGAAAGTCCTACAGATTAAGGTCCAACAATACAAGTCGCGAACACGCCTGGCCTCGCGAAGATAGAGAATCAAATGGCAACATGACGATCAAAAGATCTTCAGGTAATCAGTTGCAAGGGGCTTTGAGGAACAATGGATGATACACCGTGGATCCAGCGAGCCAGGGACTACCAGGTTGGATTCCAGCCATCCATGAGCTCACCTGCTAATGTTTCTCTCTCTTGCAGCAACCTGAGCAGGTCATCCCACAGGAGCTCACATACCCATAGCAGATCCAGGAGGTGTACATACCACTCTCTTGGTGCGTGTCCCACTCAGGGTTCCTCAAATGCACAAGGTGAAGCCTCAGAAGAGAGAGGGGAAGAGATGGAAGATCGCATGACCCCACACAATATAAGCGTGCTCTACAGCCTCTACAGGAACGTAGAGGCTTCTTTGGGTGATGCCAACACCTTCATCTCTCTTGCCATCCAGGCCATGGTAGGCATGCTAAAGGCTCTCCACTGTGGTTCCCATAGCAATCCTCTGCTCAGCCAAATGACCCCAACTTCCCAAGTTGGCACATGAATGAAAAACCCCTGGGTCATTCTGAAAGTACACCTGCAGGATTTGTCACTCTAAAGGGGACAAGGGTCCCCTAATCACACCATGCCACTCCACAAGAAGCCTCTGCTTCATCCACTCCTCATGTCTGCAGCATCTCCAATGCTTGCTGATGCAAGTTCTGCAAAGAGAAGCTGTTGGCGGTGGTGGTCATTGGATTCACATACGACCAGGTGTCCATATGCATCCTGTGCAAAATCCACATTCCTCTATGGCAGAGACTAAAGTATTACAACCTGGTCATATATGTTTATAACCTACCAAAAACATAACAAGCTCATGTTGAAGAACAAGGAGGCTCTGGCTCGGATACAAACTCCTCCTAGAACACAGAGACAGAGAATGACCACATGGACATGCTCCAGTTCTGATTGCCTCTGAGATCAGGCCTTTGGTTGTTGGAATCTCTGTATACATGGAAAAAAGAGATGGTATTATAAGTGTTGAGTGGCTGAGGAGGAACACTCATCTCTGGACACCTGTAACCTGTCACTCTGTCCACAGAAATGGACAGATGGACCACATATTTGTTACTTATGGTCTTTAAGCAAGTCGATAAACACTTTTCGCCATAAAATGCACGCACACTTGTCTGTGCTTCTGATTGTTCTATTTATCCATTTATGGGAAATTGTGAAAGTATTTCCCGTGTATTGGAAAGTGTCCGTTAACAGCTTCGCTTTTATTTTGTGAAGTCATTGGTGCTGTATTTACCAGTATTTATCTCACCATGCACCATGTCACCTCTACTACTATCCTTTTATTTGGCTATGTTGTACTCTTGGATATAACAATAACCAAACGTTAAGACTTCTATCTCTTCCTTCCTAAGTTTCCTGCCAAAGCTCAAAACATAAAAATCCACTGTTTGCCAATGAGGTCTCACCGAGATCCTGTTAAGCAGATGAAGTTACACCTCTTTTCAAAAGAACCTTGGAGCTCTAACCAGAGTCACAGTCTAGAATCTCCCATCTCAAGCAGCAATCCTCACTCCGAGGCTTATTAAAGATATTCCTTCTGTTCTGGCACATACAAAACATTTGTAAGCATACCTCCCTTCACAGTCCTACTTGCTTCTCGCTACCTGAGCTCTGTCACTCTCCTCCTCTACTGCTCATGCATTGGGAAAGTGAGGGTAGAGGCGGAGGAACAGCATGAGTAAAACAGGCCAATGGAGACAGATTCAAAGGCACCAATAAGTGAAACAGTTATTAAATTAAATTGATTTCTATATGTAGTATCAAATCAAATTTCCTGCTAACCATCACGTGCCTTTGTAGTCTGAGGAACTACCATTAACTTCTTTTTCATGATTACAGCATTTCATTTTGTTTTACAGTCAAATATGTTGTGCTGCCATAATGTCTTATCTGTGCTAATGCTAAAGCTATCGCTCATAGACCGATCTGCCACTTTGTCAGACCGATCGGGCCGATTAATGTTCAGCCGTTTTTAAGAAGCATGTGGCAACTGAATAATGTTGAGTTTCACCAACGACTGCATTTCTTTTTACATTTTATGGTGCCAATGTGTAAATATGTCAAAAAAGTAAAAATTGCTTTGCATCACATTAACTACATTTATATTAGTCAGAGAATAGATTCCGTATTCACTTCAGTCTAGCATGAGTGTCAGGCCCATGGCGGGGAAGACCAAGTTTGAGCGTGTCTATGTTGATGTGTAATGAGGTGTAAATATATTTATGGCTCAGGGTCACTGTGGTATTAACCCGGCTGACCCAGGCCCTCCTTCTCTGGGGAGGCTTTTGTGGGCCCTCAGCCACAATGTTGACAGGATGCTTGTTAAAAACCAAGAAGGAGCAGAGCAGGAAGTATCAGGGACATCAGCTCCTTTCATGATGTAAAAGAAAATGATGTTTCGACAATCATGTTGAGCAGGACTGGGCCTGGACTTTGCTGCATCAGGCATCAGGCTGGTCTGCATTCAGTTGCTGGCATATTGTTTTTACCAAGAGGGTAAAGTATTCGGTTAAATGTCCCATCAGTCAGGTGTATGCCAAACGCCTAGACCTTATTCAAGTCTTCAACCCCTAATTGGCAACGTTTAAAAGCCGTTTAAGAGTGCCCTTTCTTCTCCCTTTTCTCATTTCCCATTTATTGTGTTGTGTCAAAGTCTATTACCTCAGTTGGACATTTCTGTCCCTGATGTTGAAAATAGGAGGGGAGAGAGAGAAAGAGAGAGAGAGGGAGAGAGAGAGAGTTGGAAAAAAGAAGCCATCAGCTGAGGTTTGCCAGGTCGATAAAGCTTTTAGATTTGGAGATGTTTTCAGGGGGAGACCATTTCCTCTGGCTAAGGGTTGTTAATGGAGCTTAAGGAATTATCTTATGGCTCTCGGTTTGAAAGCAGTTTATTTCAGCCCTGGATCTTTGCGCTGTGTGTCTGAATATGCTGCTGTCACCCCAGCTTAATGAAAAGTAACGCGCCGCTGATTACAGTTTTATATGACCCCTATGTAAAAAGCCCCCGTTAATTTACCATCGTGGTCCCTCTGTGTGTTCATATTTACCACGGCTGAATGATTTACTCCTTCCTGCCTCTCTCTCCCTCTCGTCCCATGAATCTGCCCCTTTCTTTCTCTCTTTCTTCACGCTTCTTTTTTTTAATAAAGCCACTTGGACGTGAAAGTCTAATAGAATGTGTTTTTCACGCTAAATTAATTAAACGCTGGGGTGATATTGTCTTATCTGTGTGGACTTTTACTCCGGCCTAATTTTTCCCATCAGTTGACATGAAATATTAAATGGGCCTGTAATTGCACGCGCCTCACCACGATGAGGCATCAGTCTGAGGAAACAAATATTCAGCTGTTGCCGGCAAATAAAAACATCATACTGGAGCATGTTTAAAGAAAAATGCCCTTTGTGGACTCACTTTGGAAGAAACGGGAGGCGTGATGGTGATTCCACCATTAAAATTCATCACTGAAGCCCCCCCCCCACTCCCTCGACCATTCCCCCCTCACAGGACAGGGTCCCCCGAGAGCTCCACTTTTGCCATTACTGTCAAGTACCCTTGACTCTTTTCTTCTTGCCCTTTTTATCTGCAACAACTAATTTGAGTTCCTTTGCCCTTTTCACTTCTAGACGAGCACCCCCCCCCCACCCCTCTCCATTTTTATTTTTTTTATTGCAAAGCCCTTTCACGTTTTCACAATCGGGATCAACATCCAACCCCCCCTCCCCGCGCAAGTTGAGGAAATTGAGGGGTTCAGTGTAAAAAAAAGGCAAACCCTTCACTTGGGCTGATGAAATGATTTGGCGGGGGAGTCCATTAAGGGACGCACGGCGAATAACTTAGGGTTCTGACAGCTGCATCATGGACGATGTTGAGATGTTTCGATAATACGATCAAAGCAAGAGAGGGGGGAGATCGATAGACTGACATGAAATATGGCTGCCAACATCCCAATTACAGCCTGTTTAGAAGGAGTTAATGAGGCAGATCTTAGATACTGATATTGTTCTGACTCAGAGAGCTGAGCTGCCTCCTTTTCTCTGTCAGGAAATCAGTGTGGATGCTTCTTTTTCCTAAAATTAAAATAAATATGAAAATCAATGGGTTGACGAGAGATCTGCTTTTTTTTTGGGGTGAAAAGAGAAAAATAAAAATGCGGAAAAAAATATGAAGGGCAGTGAGGAAACTTTCTCCGTCAGCACCTTGGACAGCAACCGTTGCCAGGAAACCCAAATCACGCGCTCTCTCACCGGAAATCCGACTGCCTTTATTTACAGTGAACAAAGTTGAGACGCTCTCACTTGCAAAGAGAGCTGTGCATTTGTGAGACTTTTTTTTCTTTTAATAGTGCTGAGATCTAAAGGATCAGTTACATCTTGCATGCGCATAATAAGGAAATAAAAAGCATAAATTTAAATGAAAAATAATCATGTAAACCAGGCCAGTTGTAAACTTCCATTCAAACATTTCGATACGTTTTGTGCGTGCTTTAACTCAAATAAGCCTGAATGATCCGGATATGTCACTCCAAAGTAACAACCACCTTTTTCATATTTATAAAATTAATTAACGAGGTCATTCAGAGTTTCAGCCAGTCAGAAAAAAAAAAGTTTTTTCAGTATTTGCAATGCAAGAGTTATTTGTTAAGAGCAGAATAGTTTGTTGATAGTTATGGGGAAAGCAATGGCACTGTCTTTGGAGGAGTCGTGGTGCTGCTGCAGAGCCGCCGCGCTCCTCTCAGCCTCCACGATGGCGCCTTTGGTGTTCGCGGTCCAAGAGACGGTGGTGTTGGTCAGAGCCTGGCTCAAAGTGCCGTGCCTGAACAAGGGGTCGTGGAAAACCCCGTCCACCCAGTTTCTCAGGGTCGTGACCGGCGAGTCCTGCCTGTTGTCCAGGCTGGTCACGGGTGAGGTAGCGGCAGGGGGAGGGCTGAGAGAGGAAGGCGGCGGCTGGCACCTCAGCATGCAGGACGGGTACTCAGTCTGGTTTAGGGACGTAGCGGTTTGGGCCAAGGACCAGATGCGAGGTTTTCCGTCTAACATCTGGTGCTGTTGCGGCTGCTGGTTGTAGCACACTTTTACGGGCTGCGCGCTGACCGTCTGGAAGTCCTCCGCGCTCGTTTTGAGGCAACTTTTGCTCAAGTCCTGCTCCAGGGAAACCGGGATGGGGATTTTCAGAGACGAGTCCTTGATTAGATGTTCCGCGGGACAGTCGTTCGTCGTGGACATGTGCGCGTTCATGTGGTACCGGTGCTTCAGCTCACACTCCGAGCTCTCGGACTCCAGCGTGTCAAAATCATCCAAGTCACTCAGCTGGAGGTCCTTATCAGGCCGACTCCTGGTTTCTAACGCGTGGGGAGAATGGGAAGGAATAGAGACGGGTCAGCGATTTAGATCTGATATTAGAGCTTTTCCTGAAAAAATAATAAGGGGAAAATAGCACCTTTAACTTTTCCCCATGTCAACTAATGGCCACCTCACACAATTCAGTTAATTAATACAAAAAGGTTTAACGTTGACACACCTCTTTTAACGTTGACACACCTTAATTAGTATTTGAAGTCTTTTAAAACAAATCAGCAGGATATATTTCTAAAGCAGCAATGTTAAAAGAAAGGAAAAACGGGAGGCCAAATGATTAAAAAAATGTTTAACGGGATGAACCTGTGAATTTTCGTAAAAATCGAGTTCTTAGAGCAAGAGTGTCACGTGGTTTACAGTGGTCAGCTGATTTTACCCGGTTCTTGTCTAAAGGTTATTTTTATTTTTTTATATGAAAGAAATGCCAGTGAACTGCAGCAGATGTAGGGTCTGGTCGAATATGAATAAGAAAAATAAATATAATAAAAACAGCCTCTCGGTAGCCTAACAGAACAATAAAAGGTCTTGCAAAATATTCTGATGCAGAAAAGCTAGCATGAAACGTAGCGCATAGCACAACTTTTCAGCCTGATACTAACCTTCCTCATTGTTCTCACTCTTTATCTGCCCCTCCTGGGAGCCTTCCTCGTCTTCGTCATATCTTTTCTCCTCTGAGCCTTTATTCCTGGGCGGCCATGTCATCTTGTTCTCCTTCTTGAGCCTCCTCCTGGCGTTGGCGAACCAGGTGGAGACCTGCGTCAGGGTCATCTTGGTGATGATGGCCAGCATGATCTTCTCCCCTTTGGTCGGGTACGGGTTCTTCCTGTGCTCCTGCAGCCAGGCCTTCAGGGTGCTGGTCGTCTCACGTGTGGCGTTCTTCCGCCGCGTTCCTCCATCCATGGAGCCATATCTGCATGTCAGACAATGCAATGAAGGCAAAACTCTGGTGTCTTGTCTGAAGGGCAATTTTCATATCTCTGTTGAGGTTTTCTATTTAAAGTCTGCCCCTGTTTTCTTCTTTCAGAAGAATTTATTTTCACTAATGCACACTTTCTTCTATTATTTAGAATATTCACATTTACATCTATATTTTTCGACCATGTCTGTGGCATTTTGGAGCAGAATATAAGCGGCTCCCCACTCTGTCTACAAGCCTCCATTTAAAATGCACAGTGTTGATTTTCAGTCAGCAGTTAGCTGTAAAAGTCCTCTCCAGGGAGGCTTTTACGAGGCCTTTATTGCTCTATATAGCTTAGTTCAGGTCAAGAACTGTTAAGGGAATCAGAAGGAAAGCACTGCTGGACCTTTTCTGTAGCCTACTCCCTCCCCCTGCAGACAAAATAGACTGTAAAATTGCTTTATTGAGTGTAATGATGAGCCCTAGGGTGAGAGACAGGTACAGACAGGGTGGTTCAGCCGAAGGCCTCCGTGTATCTCCGAATGCCACTAATTCTTCTTGTCTGAGACTGAGGCCCCTTGCTGCGTGCTGCAATAGCAAAATTGAGTAATCTATATAGGAAAGAGGATATTAGCTCTTATTTAGCTATAAAATCTGTCTGGGCGTCCCTGAGAGTTCCGCTGATTCCGTTTTCAGTGTTCTTCCCGAATGCATCGGCTGCAGTTTTCATCGATGTGTCACCTTCATTAAAGCATCGCCTCATTATTGGGAAGACCTTTGCACGCTACAGACAGGCTCTTCAGGAGTCTTCTGAAATATATCCCTTCATCAGGAAAGAAATCTGCGTCGGGATGAAGGTGACCAGACAGTGTTCCCGGACGAGGATGGCCCTGACCTCACCGATGATTTCACACAGGGAACTCTCACCTAACAAGGACGCCCTACTCTGAGGGACACGTTTGTAGACAATTCAGTGACATCTGGATTTGAGCCTTCAGCTGTTGCTCTAATTCATGTCTCCTTTAAACGCACTAAAGTAGAACAGACAGATGTTTGCAGATGAGTGTCGTGCTCACATTCGTACAAAAACATACCTCTCATACTGGTACTGTCCCAGCGTAGGATCATAAGGGTAGTAGGCCGTTGCTTGGGTTATTCCCGCATGCGCAGAAGCTGTGGCATCTTTAGTGTCGAATGTGCCCTTTAATCACAAACAAGGATGGAAGTTATAGAAAGTGACAAAATGTAAACCAGGCGACAGTGTTTAATAAATGTTGTACCTCATGTGAAACGAGAGACTTGAATCAACAATATCAACAATTTCAACCTATTGTAGTGTACATCCAGCATATTATGGAGTTTTAATATTTAGATTTATTTTTAAACACTACATGTGGGCATGTGTAGTTAAGGTAAGGGATCTGATAAAAAAAAGAAGTTGGTTCGTATTATAATTTAACAGGAGATATTTCGGTGTTTTTTTTTCTTTTTTTGGGGGGGGGGGGGGGTGTCTTTAATTCAGTTTTCTCCCCAAGCTTTATATATATCTCCCTTTCTATCCCCAAAATATTCCGTTTTAATTAAATCCTTTAAAACGGGGGTGAGGCGAGGATAAATCACAGGGAAGCAGGTATCTTTCGGCGACACAGACAGGTGCGTCTGGCCCCAGCCTCCGCGCCCCACGGCTCCATTAATCAATGCCAAGAGGGATCAGATAAATGGCTTACCAGGGAGTAGAAAGCCGACGCGTCCGTGCCGTATGTAACATAATTCCCATAGCCTTGACCGCCGGTGTAAGGACTTCCATACACGCCCAGCGCGGCGGCCGAGCTGAGTTCATGTCTCGCCGTGGCCAGCAAGCGGCTCTCGTACACGGGACAGTAGACCGGTGTCTGACCGGACCCCGTTACTCCGGAGTCGGCTATGGATCTGCCGGTGGACTCGCAGCAAGTGGTCAGAGAGTTGGTTGTCATCAGGAACTATTTGGAGACCGAGGGAGAGTTTCTCTTTTAGAACTTGTTCTTATGTTTAGGCTGTTTTCTATTGAAACTAAATCAATCGTCCATGTCTGAAACTTTTATCAAACATAGCAGAAAAAAAACATTTAAACGAAATCTACATCTATTTTTCCTGACAAATCATTGAAAGGTACACTTACTCTCATCAGCATCTTTACATTTTAGTTTTGAAAAAAGGATTTAATAACATAACCAAAAAAAAAAAAAACAACCCAAAACATCAGCATCTTTGATGAAATTACGCTCCGACCTTCTTTGGCTAATGCGCGCTGAAAACGTCCAAAAGGAGAAAAAGCTCCGCCTGACGCGCGTATGTAATTAAACATCCAAAGTAATACCCAAATGATTATTTTGTGGCTCACAGCCAAGAGAAAACAGCTGTTTTGGCGTAAGAAAACACACACAGCGTGTTCAGAACAAGTTGGCGTGTGTGTTCCGGCGCAGATAAACATATGGCTGACACCACAGAGCCGCTATTATCTCACACATATCAGTGAACGGGAGGTCGCGGGTCTGTCTCCTTTTCGTGTTTATCCCTCTTTCTTTGTACCTTTTCCCATCAGTTATCGCGGGCAGGAACGGAGCCTCTCCCCGACCGGCGGCTGTCAGCTCGCCTGGTTCTTGTCCAAAATGCGTAAAAAGCAGCGCGCTCGAATCGATGAGATAATCAATCGCGACAATAACAGACGCACAACAACGCATTAAATAACAAAGGCAGTTGTAAATCACTTACTTGTGGAGCAGACGAGTATGGATATCCAAACTGTGGATATGACATGGTAGAGAGGTCCCCCAATATCCAGAAATAAAGCGAGACTGAAGGTCTCAACTGGAGCGCAGGCTGCGGCTGGGTTTGACTGTACCAATTGATTGGTAAGCACAGACGCCCGGAATGCTTATAGGACGAAGCAGAGTAGCATGTTTAATTTGTGTAAAATGCCCTCCACTCAAAAGGCTTCCAAAGGAGAGGGGGAAAAATATAAGTAATAATAATTAAAAAAAGAAATCTTCTCGCGCTTCGTTATTGTTATTAAATCTCGGAACAACGAGCGATATTAGCAAATTATAAATCGACTTCCTTTGCTGAGAACATTCAAAAGTAATTTGTTGTCAGATACATATTTTTGCCTTGTAAAAAAGTAGGTATAAAAGACGTCAGCAGCAGAGGCAGGTTGTTTTAAACGGCCGCGACTCTGACGTCAGAAGTTTCCCCCTCAAAACTGACCGGACTGTAACTTTAATATGCATTTTCCTTCAAAGATGACGACAAAAAGGGGGGAAACGAGGAGACAGTGAGAGGAGGGAGGAAAAACACCAAGTGCTTTGGATTATTTTGCAGCAGTCCGATCAATTAATTAGGCCAACCAGCGTCCCGAATATGCAAAACCATGTATCAGCTTAATGCATTAGGCCTAATTAAGCAGATTATTATCATCTCTCGGAGAAGATGCTAATCACAGGAGGAAGTCATTGATTTTAAATTCATTAGAGAAGAACTCTATGATAGAGAAGAGAAAGCAACATATTTATGTAAAAGGGAGTTAACCAAATCATCATTATCTATCTATCTATCTATCTATCTATCTATCTATCTATCTATCTATCTATCTATCTATCTATCTATCTATCTATCTATCTATCTATCTATCTATCTATCTATCTATCTATCTATCTATCTATCTATCTATCTATCTATCTATCTATGTTTGACTGTTCTGCTTGCTTGGAGAGTCCTGGGTTGAGACATGTGGATAGCCCCGGGGGTCACTCCTCAAATTAATGATGATGTACTTCTCCTCCCCCCCTCCACCCCTCCGCTCTCTCCTCTCCAGCTGGATCTGTGCCTGCCAGTGACAGGTCGATTGAGAGTGATTGATGACTATCTAGGGGACCGGGGCCAACATAATAATATGATTCCGGCACCTTGCAATAATTGGTGGCTTCCATTCAGAGATGAAGAGCAGCAGTAACGGCTTCAAAGTCCACTCGCTAAGTAACTTTTCTCTTTATTTTTTTTGCTGCTGCTTATTTTTTGGGAAGAAAAGGAGAAAGAGCAGATCTGTTTAAAAAAAGTCTGTTCCCTCATTCATTTTAACAAATTGAATTATAGGGTGTTAGTACCTCCAAGTGAATGGCCATGGGATGGGGATTGGGGGGGGGTTGATGGGTCAAAAGGGATCAGCCATAGCTTTTTAATTTGCATTAACTCTAATGCCACCCTAACATTAACAACCAGTCTGAACTGCTCAACCGTGCACTCGCCTTCTCTTTCTCTCCACTAACCCCCCCTCCTCTTAGCCAGCCACCTTTCAGGAGGTGTGTTTGTGTGTTGTGCGTGTGTTTGGGGCCTCCACATATGGAATCATATCGAAAACATGAAGCTACCCTGTCTAAATTCTCTCCTTTCCCCCCCTCAGCATACCTTTTCATTATCCGCCGCGTTACCCGCTGTTTTTGGACGCAAGCAATGAAATATTTAGGAGCACTAGTATATGCTTTTAGATGGAAAATGAAGGGCGAAGGCAGGAGCTCATGCTTGTTTAGCGTTTAAAGATTAAAAGAGCGGCTCCTTTTTTCTTCTTCTTGGACAGCTGTGGGGAAGGAGGAATGCTCTGCATCTCCAGCGGAGCGAGGGAGGGCTGAGACGCTCCCGCTGAGGACAAAATGTGCCCGTGGCCTAATTGTGCACCTAAATTCCCAACTCTTTACGGAATCACGCGACAATAACCGTAAAAAGGAGTGAGCGGCATCGGTTAGGCTGCAGATTGATGGGCAACTTGGTGAAGATTTGGCTGCTTAGATGAGGGTGGATAGTGGTGTTCAGCACTGATCAAGTGTAGAAGCATCCATCACGTTGATGAGCAACATAAATCAAGTGCTTCACTTGAAATGGACCAACTAATGGGGCCGATTATGATGGAATTACAATTCAAATGTGTTCCTCTGAACAGACCAAACGAAATGTTCACAGTATAAAGTTAGCTGCTTCTGGACTAACTTCTGTAATCTGAATAATAACTGTTCTGCATCCTAAAGCGCGCTCCCTCATTTGCATCGTTTCCACGTAACTCGGGGAAAAAACTAGTTCTACATAAATGCTGTAATCATCAAAGGTGTCACTTTCCTGATAATCTGTCGTTGATTAATGAGCCACAAGAAAGGAAGCGTTGGTGTGTGTTTGTGTGTGAGGTTTTTGTAAGAGGCCCAGAGAAAAAAGTGAGTGAGAGAAGGAGGAAGAGAGAGAAAGAGGGAGTTTAAATCACCTCCATATGAGGAGAGAAAGGCCACGAAGCAGACAAAGGTCAGGTGTGTTCGACCAAGCGCAGCTCCGTCCTTCCATGACACTGCTGATGTTAAATGTTGAACGACATTGTTATTGACTGTTGTAGTAAGCAATCTGGAGAAATCCACAATAAGAACTGGATCCAGATAGTGACCCTGCCTTCTGTTGTTTAGTTTATGCAGTTTAATTCCACTCCTGGTCCTTGAAAGGCTTGAAATTGTAGCAAAATTGCTCAGTTTTTTTTCCTGAGCATTTTTATCTCAATTCGCAAGGATTGATTAAAGCACCTGATGATCTCTGAGATTTAAATCGTGTGAGATTATGATGAGGAAGTTTATTTCAATGATAGGGCTCAAGGCTTCTGAGACCTGCTGGACCCAACCTCCACAGTGAAGGAAACAGTGAAGAGAACGTTTTGGGTTGAAACTATGACCCCATAGTAATGTTGATTTTTCCAGCTGTAATTTTTTGCTACGTTTAGCTGTATTTTTAGTGTTTCCTGCCGGTCTTTTATGGTTCACTGTTTCACTGGCTGTTGTTTTTGAATGGACTACCTGGAAACTCGTGCTGACCTCAATAGTTAAGGACAGTTGCATAGGCTGCAACTGGAAGCCTGGAGCTGCTTCCAGGCCGTCAAATAGCTCCATGTTTCTCTCTCTGCAGTCATAGAAATAATGTCTAAGCATTATCTCTATCACACACACACACACACACACACACACACACACACACACACACACATGCAACGCTTATCCAGCAAAACATTAGCCTATATCTATTGTCCAGTCCAGTCTTGGAGACCAAATGGAGTATTGATCCCCAATGATCTTTTCAGTGTATTTCTTATTTCTGCTCTCGAACAGCACAATGATTTTTTTTTTCCTTTTCACTTTTGGCACTAAAGCTCCTAATGCGTTTTGCATGAGTTGGATGGTTTGGTGCTTCAGGCGTTCTATATAAAAATGGCGACTTTTCTTATTACCGCCGAGGATGTTTGAGATGTTTCTAGACGGTCATAAATATTTTCAGATTGTTGAGTGTGCAGCATTCTGGATCTTTCCCCCTGCTGAGGTTACTTTTGGAAACGACTCCTTTAATGTGTCAGGTTGTCTCGGTCAGTCAATGGGCCCTTTCTTGCCAATTAGGGGTAATGAAATAGTTAAAAGGTCTGACATTGAAACCGCATTTTATCCAACTTCTGCAGATGCACACACACATCTGACTATTGCAGCTTTAACACGATCGTACAAGTTAAGGAAAACACAAGAAAGAACATTTCCAAAGGTGGCAATTTGTCAATAAGGTTGCATTTTTAATCATTCTCATCAGGAATCATCCATTTTTAATCACCAACCATTCCACGTCATTTTCAGATGGTTGAACCAACCCTTTTGGGAGAATTCTAAATGAACCACTTTTCTGATCTATAAAATGGTGACAATCGCACTTATAATTCGATAAATACGCTAATATAACAAGTATAACCACTTCCCCTTCTCTAGCAACACACGGTAAGTAATGAATCTTTCTGGGCACCCATTCAGCACACGATGAAGGCGACATCTAAATGCATTATGCAAATCAGGCAGCATTAGCACCTTCAGTGATAGCCCTTCGCCCCATGTGCTGTGGAATCCAACAACACTAAATGTATTTTTTTAAACAATACCATTATGACATTCTCTGCAGCCATCTCTTTCTTAGGTTCTTCCCTTCCATCGCTGCTCTGTTCTTCCTCCTCAGCCTCTCTAAGTGGTTTAACATGTCAAAGTTCTCTCTGCTCATCCATAATTGATCACCACAACGGGAGCATCTTCGCTGCACTTAGTTAACTAGCTATCTGCAGGTGTTCCCTTAGCAACTGACCAGCGACTGAAACACAGGACGGCTGTGTGTAGAATCCCAAGCCCCAAAAATGGGAACCTGCTGTGCCTTGTAAATCTTGGTGTTGGCCTCTTGTTCAGCGGTTGTGTTCTTGGACTCCGCGTGCATGTCTGCCAGTCTAGGATCTGGCTGGAAACAATCACATGACTTGTAACGGCGGCATCTTCACCAACTCCTCTGTGGTCAACACTGATTTCAGCGCTGGGTAACATCATTCACACCACTGAAACATCACATCCAATGCTACGGTGATGTAGGTTATTTATAATGCAAATGTGGCTGATTTTTGAATGATTAGGAATATTCTGCAGAAGCACGTGATGTTATGTCTTTCAAAACTGGATTTTAAATAGCAGATTTTCATGTTAATGTCCTCATTTTATTCCAAATGATAATTCATTTGTCTTTTATGCGTCATCCTAGCCAAAAAATATTGCCATAGGATGGTAGTAGAACTTTATTTGTTTGGAAAATCTACCTGATTTTTTCCTTTGAGGGAGGATGGTTAAGCTGAATCTACCCCTAACCTCTAACAAGTCTACTTAAACTAATCATCAACCAGCCTTTTTTGAGGCTTTTTGGCCAGCCCAGGTGCCGGAGACAAGGAGTATTTAATATTTTACCTTGTATAAAGTCCACCCAACATTTACTTACCAGGGTTAAGATGTAAAACAGCCCTTAAAAAGAGGATTTGTCACAGTGTCCAATGAGAAACGCATTTTATCATCTTATGTCCCCATAACTTGTTCCATGCACTGTCACACACATTTTTAGTGCTTCTGTCCTTTGTTCTGTCTCTACAGTGGTGTCATGGTGATCAGGCTGGACCACAAAACCTCTAAACCATGAAATTACATCCATTTAAATCAGGTAGGAGTTTATTTTTTTATCATTTAAATTGGGAGAAATGACATTATAAATGCTACAAAAGGAGAGTATCACGAGTTTAGTCTGGGGTTGATGGGGATGTTTAAATGATGTGGGGAAACTGATTTTAATATCATGTCAAGCACGAACCAATCATATATTCAGGTCGTTGTGGTCATTAAACATATCATAGTTTCTATATATGTAGATATAGTTTCAGTAAAGGGACACCTGAGCAGGCTGGAGGATCAACAATAAGGCCTGTCAATCATCTTTGTGGCTGAATGTGTCCCACCTCGTGCTTGTGCTTGTGCGTATGCCTGTGTGTGTGTGTTTGTGTGTTGCATTTAATGTCATTCCAATGTTTAACATGATCGGTTTGTCGTTGGTGACATATGTACACGCACGCGCGCACTCAAAGGAAAGCAGGTGGCTTCTGTCCCTGTCATGACAGATCACTGGCTCCCTCTGCTCCCTTGACACCTGCGGACAGTTTAGCCGGCCCGGCCGAAGCCGTGCGCAGCCAGCGGTTATTGAAGGAAGCACATCATCCAAAATTGGCAAGTTGGGTTTAGTGTTGAAACGCAGCCTGCTGCTGCAGTCTGAGGCTCACTGCCTGTTTCCTGTCAGCACACACATCTCCTCAGTTGGCTCCAATAATCAGCATATTCTTGAGGTTTGGGATCAAATACACGATGGTGAAACCAAGCGGATAAGTTATGAGCGTAAACTGCTATTCCTGGCTTCCAGTTCAAGTGTATCTGACATGACCTTACCATGATCGACCAGTTAAAGCCTTGTGTCTCGTTTCTGTTAAACCCTTTCCACATCAAATGGCCTGTTTTCCTTTCTCTCTCCTTGTCTTTGTCTAGAAATAACTCCAGGAAGTATGACCAGAAATGACCTCCTTCCACTTTCTGCTATCATTTATTTTGACTCCAGATGGATATTATAAAGTCATGATCCTCTTTCAATATTCACCTACATAATAGAAGTAGAACAGTGAGGGTAGCCGCGTTAAGGGGAGAAGAGTGTGTTATAGGCAATGATTACCGTCCTGAAACAACGCAGCCCAGGCAGGCACTTACAATTATTTATTCATAATGCATCCACTGAAACACAAATGCACTTTATTGTCTCATTCTGCATCTTATTTTACCCATAAACCAGGAAATGGGCTGGGTTTCTAATGAAAGAGCCATGTTAATATCAAGGCAGATAAGGGCAGGCGTGTGCAGATGGGGGCACTATGTGGAAACCCAATCACAAGTTCCTTCAATCACTCAAAAGCAGAACAAGGCGGAATGGATGCATTTGAATATTTTCCTCTAACTGGAGGTATTAACACTATACAATTTTAATAGCTATTTAACATGCAGTTGCTTTTTGTGCCTCTCATTCCTGCAGTGCTGCATAAGGAAGCATTCAGGTAATGTGAGAGTAACTGTGGCAGCTGTGGGCAGGACACGCTTTTTCAACCAAGCAGGGCTTTAATCGCTCTCCTGAGAACTTAAAAATGGAAAAGTTGCTTCACCGCAGTGGTCAAATTTGGCTTCTCAGTTCAAAATCACTACTTTTCAATGCACGTTAGCCTACTTTTAGCCTTGCGGCTAACAATTATGAAGGAAAAATACAATTAGAAGTGACACTAAAATTTACTTCAGTTAGGGCGGAAGGTGAAGATTTCCTTCTTCTGTAACTTTATGTTGTCAGACCCTAAATATGTAAATACAAGTTACATTTTTTCCACACGAAGCTGGATATGTATAGCACACTTCTAGAGCACCTGAAAAACCTCAAAACCAGAGTCAGAACTTGTTTTGATTACACGATGGCCACAGCATCTGAACCCTCGTTATTAATTTATGAATACACGTTAAGGTGTGAGTGGGCTTGTGTGTGTGTGGGTGTATGTGTGTGTGATGCAATTAATCCGTGACAATGAAAATTGGGTTTAGAGCTTTTATTTGAATGTATATCTCACTCTCAGTGTCATTGTTAGTACTTTTCATGTGCGAGTGTGCACAGGCAAGGGCGCGTGAAAGGGAGGCAGTGAGTGACATTTTGGCCCCTCAGCCCATCCTGAGACATCCATCCATCCTTCCATCAACACTAGCAAATCATTCCTTATTTGAACACCGCCGGCACTGGGGTCAACACAGCGCCCCATGAAAGTATGTGGAAAAATAGCAAAGTGAAATAAACATTTCGGAAAGAGAAAATGGATTGTTGACTACATCCAGAAGAAAATTATCTATATAATATGATTATGATTAAAACAGTAATTTATTCCTAATGATGTATTTTTTAACAGAATTTTAGCAGGATTTTTTCGCATTTGACAAAGGACCACAACAACCAGCTGATGGTTCCACTTTTATTTTCCAATTTACTGATTTGATGATTTTATTTAGTAAATGAAAAATAAATCAAATGGCCCCCTTAAGGGTCAAGAGATCATGAACAAGGTTATTTAGTTGCTACTGAAGATTACACAGCTATGATGTGAACGCTGCCTCTCTTCTTGCATTCCAACATCCAGCTCCAGCACGTTTGCCAAAATGCAAATGGAGAAATAGAATTACTACATGTCTGGTTTACTGGAACAAAACCAAACTGCTGGGATCGTTTCCCTGGAAGTTCTTCACCTTTAATAAAACTGATATGGCACAATTTTCACATCTGCAATATCCTCCAGCAGAAACACGCGTTAGCATTAACCGTCAGATATTGTTACTCTCTGTCATCGTCGCGCTGAAAAATAAGGTAAGAAGGAGAGAAAATGAGCACCAGCATGAATATTATGGAGTACGGGAAGAGGGAAGTCATTCCGCCCGTCCACGTTCCTTTATTTTCCACTCGGCCGATCGCATTTGAATATTGTGAAAGGAGTGCCTGTGTTTGCCTTATCATGCATTATTCTGAGGCATTACCTGCACCTTAACACCGCAATAAAGATGGTCGGGAAGTCTCCCGCTCCTTCTTCACAGAGATGCACAGCAATAATAGCATTCGTACAGCAGCCACCTCGGGAAGAGGGCTTTGACTCTCTAATCCCTTCCAAGATACTCGTGTCAGCGGCGGTGATTTATCAAACATGAAAACCCTTTTGTGTCGTCAAAACTGTGACGTGAAGGGAGGTTTGTGAAGGAAATGTGAAGGTGTCGTTGCTACGACCACCAGCAGGGAATCATGCTCAGGTCCAACAAGAAAGTCGACAAGGAAGGCTTTGCATACTTTCTAAAGTGAATGTGGGAGAAGTGGTTAGCACAACGGGCATAATTAAAATAAATGCATTATTTGATAAAGGTCACATGGGAGCGACTGTAGACTCTATCTATAGTAGGTTACAAGTACTCATTAAAGGACCCTTTATCGCTCTTCTGTGCCCAACTGTGTTTTACGCTGCCAGACACACGCACGTGCTCGTGCACGCACCCTCGCAACCTAGCCAAAGTGTCACATCACTCTCTTATCATTAATGTCTTTAATTAGAGCACACATTAGTCTCTGTGTTTTCACCAAAAAGATAAAAAAAACGGAACAATGTTCTTCGCACAGCTGCCAAAGCAACGCTAGAAATGATACCAGGTTGCTTAATTTGACGAATAAACTGTCATCGAAGGAGTTGTAAGTGGTAAAGCTGTGGTTACGTCAACAGCCTTGTTCAATTTGAACATATGGAAACTGTTTTCATGGGCATTAATTCAGTAAAAGTTCCTGAGACCTTAAACTTATATTGTACCCCAAAAAAATGTATATTTACCTTTTCCAGATAAATAATTCCGTGTTCATTGGACACCTGCCTTTTTCCCAGTTTATAACACGCTCCACGGGCTCTTCTGTTCGCTTTGCCTCACTGCTCGCAGACAAATAATATGTGTCGGCCTTTGACCCTTTGTGTCAAAAAAAAGTTCGAAGCGACCTGAGAAACAATCATATTTTCTGTGGAGATAGTTGAAGGGAAGGAGAGAGGCTCTGGGTCGGCTGATGGAGATTTGTTGCTCGGGGGGTTTACACCTTCCCTGTGACATGTACATTGGCCTGAAAGCATGAATAGAAATAAATTTCCTTGCTTCCACCCTGACCCTGAGCCCTATAGCCCGCAGCCATTACTGTTGCACACCCACAAAGGGTCAGTGCTCCAAAGCCCCCCTGTATTAAACCATTTGTATGTTCCGTAGACAGGTCCGACTGCTATTCCAACAGCACTAGCCTTTGGAGCTATTTCTCTTCTTCGCCCTCTTTCAACCTTTCCCACTCCCTGCCCCTCGTCCATGCCGTCAGTCTGTCCCATCTTGCCTCCCCCTCCCACCGTCTCTCACCCTCGATACCCACTTTTCCTTCCAAAAGCTAAGGATTACTGCAGCCCCTCAGAGAGAAGTGTGTGAAAATGCACAATGCTGGTCCCCTGGCGTGCCCACCCCCGGTGCAGAGTGTGAGAAGAGGGCCCTGCATTTGATGCCTGACTGACCAAATCTTCTGCCAGATAGCTGGGCCTTTCTATTCCCAGTGGCGCAGCGAGAGCATGGCCAGAAGTGGTGCGGAAGGAGAAGGGAAGGCACAGTAATTGTATCAAGGTCTGTAGAGATTCCCCAACCCACCCACCTACCTCACCCACCTATTCCCCCCTAACTGCTTCCCAGTTAAAAGGAAAAGTGTCCCTGGGCAACAAGAGGCAACTTCGCTCCAGAATAACCAAAAAACAGTGTGCACTCATATATGAATAACGTTCAATTTATCACATGAAGGCCCATATATTGAATACAACGCCGTGCACTGTCCCCAACTCCATCTATTTTTCAACACGCACACGCAAGAACAGAGAGTTTAATTCCCAAAGTCACTTTTGCTTGGTGTCCGACCAAGGAAATCCATGCCGCAAACACATTTTTATCTCCCAAAAAATTGAAAAAGTTCTATGTTATTACAACAACTCAGACAGGTGCAGGTATAAGCGCTGTCTCCAGCTGCTCACGATCAGCTGCTCAGTGTTGTGTATTCCCCTTACTGCCAAGCCACGGAATATGCAGATTCTTGTTAATCTGATGTTGACTGCTGCTCCCGTGGTGCCTTTTAGGTTCCTCTTAAAACAGCCATGTTGTTTCAGCACCAGTATGATCAGCAAGTGTGAGAGGAACACAAGGTACAGATAATCTGTGGTGTGGTTGCTCTGGACAACAAGAGAAGAACATGATTTAGGATTACATTGGAAGGAGTGGTCACTATCAGTCTGTCGCAGTTTATTGGGGCTTTAGTGGGGCTTCTGGAGACCCACAGGGAGGGTGTGGACTCCCTCCTCTGAACTGACATAGCAGCAGGTCGATAATGAGTAAAAATTCATTTCCTACCCTTTAAAAGGGTTGGAATTGAAATGCTAAATATTTTGCAAGTTGTCTGAGGGGGAAGTTTGAAGGGCTTCGAGGGAGAATGAGACATCCACAACAGGTGCATGTGAGGCATATGAATGCCTCTTTAGGAGGAGTGGTGGAAATCTTGGAATTGTCCCACTCTTGCTCTGCACCCTCTTCCCCTCAGTGTCCATAGTCTGGTCCTGCCCAGGGTTTGTTCCTGTTAAAAAGGAGTTTTTACAGCCGTTGTTGCTTGTTTAGGGATCAGGCTGTGGGCTTCTGTAAAGCCTCTAGAGACGCAACACAGGTAAAGTTTACTCAATTTATACACTTTATACTCTAAATACTTTGTCCTACTAGCACCACTACCTGAGGAAAGCCAGAGGGTCTGGACCACTGCTCCATGCCGGTGGACCGCTGCTCCAGGCTGGTGGACCTCTGCTCCAGGCCGGTGGACCGCTGCTCCAGGCTGGTGGACCGTACACCAGTGCAATCTTTCCTTGAATTTTAAAATCCACAAATTTTTCTTTTTATATTCACGAGGTTCAGATACAATTTTTTTTAAATGTTTTCTTTTTCTTTTAAAGACAATCGGGATGGTGCTTGTATCTTCTACTCCAACAGCAACTCCAGCCAGACTTAACTCAGATGAATGGAAACAAAAAGGAACCTCTGTCCACTGAAAGCTCCACCACGGAATCTAATAAACCAGCAGGGGAAGGGAAGAAATGGGCATAGTGCTCTGAGTCTCTTATATCGTGCTCTCACAGTTTCAAGATGGTGTAACAAACTCATTTTCTTCCTTTTTCTCCACAAAAACAAGGACGTGTCAGTTGCACTTTGATGCTTTTAGCTGCGGATAAAACACTGCTTTCCTGTGGGTCCCATCCTGACGGTGGGGTAAACCAATAATCAGCAGGACACAATGTGCAAGAAATCAGGCGCGCAAGCAAAGATCCGTCTTTCTTGGGGAGAAGATGCTTCAGAGCGCATCTGAGTGGTATTTTCTATAAACCATCTCACTGGGGCCATGCTCAGCACTGCACATTTTCTACATCTCTTCCAATTCATTACCCTCCTCGCCCACATGTATTATTCTGCCCGCTATGCATTCCCCAGTTGTCTCTGGGGGCAAATTTATTGGTTGAGGCATTTTGACTCCATTTACCTTTTAAAAGCTACCGTTTAAAGCTGGATATTTCTTCGCTCAGCTGTTCTTCAATAGCCTGGGATCCATGAGATTGCCTTCCTTCTGCTTTGGTGAGCACTGTGGCTCAATTCCCTTTCCCACCCTTTGAAATATGGCGATCCAGTTGATGCTGCTGATGCTTCGCTTGTTACAGAAATAAGACTCACCGTATTTGTGCATTTGTCTCTTCTTGCCGCCCTGATTCCCGTTTTATTGTCCGCTGACGGTGTCAAAACCCTTTACGCTCCTGCAGCTTTTTCCCTGTCTTTAAAATGATACAAATGATATGATTGCTACAGTCAGACCTATAATTAAAAACTCGAGCATATAGCATGTGCTATTTGTTATTTTCTTTCATGAGAAAGGTAATCTTCAAAGCTCATATACACCAGGTTCAATACAATCTAAATAAGTTAGTAGCACAATATTACTGTATATAGGACATGACTCTCCGTCTCATTTCTCACTGTAGGAGAGAAAAGGAACATTATGCATATTTCAGACGGGTTTAAGCAGCGTCCTGTGGGTCCTTTAAGAGCCCGTCATATTTATGAGGACAGCATATTATCGCCATCAGGAGAGTGTCAAAGCAACTCGAGGAGAACATGATTCTAATTGTTGGTGGCGTTTGGAGAGCACACCACAGCAGCAACTGTTTCCCCTCCTCCTCTGAGGAGGACACTCATCTTTGGACACTGAAGGCTGCTGTTGGAGACAGTTTTAGTCAGTGGAAAACTCAACCCATGAGAGGGACCCTGTCCAGGTCCCTTCCCAGGAACCAGGCTTGGGGGTGCATGCTTGGGTGAATATGGGCCCGATGGTTTAGAGTGCCGACCTGTGACCACATTGGTGCAACTACATAGTGATTTCCAGAAAACTGCTGAAAGTTTTTCTTTCATTGAAGCATTAAGGGTTCGAGGAACCAGCTCAACCTTCAGCTTCTGCTTATGGAGGCTACATGTTCTGATCTAACACCTTGCTTGATGTTCATACTGGTAAATAAAAGCAGTACAAAATAAATGCATGATGGACAATTTAGCATTATATAGGATGTTGGACCTTTTACTGCCACCTGCCACTAGAGGCTCACTTTTTCCCAATCAATCAATCAATCAATCAATCAATCAATCAATCAATCAATCAATCAATCAATCAATCAATCAATCAATCTTTACTTATATAGCGTGTGTTACAATCAAAATTGTCTCCTAGTGCTTGACAGAATCTCAAGGCCTGATCCCCAACAAGCAACAGTGGCAAGGAAAAACTCCCCTTTAACAGAAGAAACCTTGAGCAGGACCAGGCTCATTTAAGAGGAAGGGGGGGCCCTCCTGCTGATGGCTGGGTAGAGAGGGAGGAGAAGGGGAGGACAGGTAGAGGAGAGAATAGGTGGAGATCATGCTTCTCAGTCGTATTAGCCATATTCAGTGTGTATTTAGTCTTTCCACATTGCTGGACGCCTCTCTCAAGAAGATTGCCACACTTTCCAACCTAATTATTTTGGAAGCAACTTAACTGGTACTCAATACTTTGGACCGGAGAGTAAAGGCTCCCAAATAAACAATCTTGCCTCAACTTTGAACACGGTCTCTCACTTCAAAGCAGTCCCACTTTCATGCTCATTTTTACCCACAGGAAGGAAAAGTCAGCAGTGAGAGCCACAGCGGAACGCCGGCTGGACACAAACATTAATCTTTGGGCGACGAGGACAGGTGTGGGAACCTGGAAGACGCTTAAAAGGCCCCACACGGTTGGCTTGGATTCCCTCTAATTGTCACATCGCAGGCCAGAGCAGCTCAGTAGAGCCTTTAGTGACACAGCAAATTGCCTCAAGAATGCTCCATATTGGACTGAGTGGAACTCACAACAATTTGTTGTTCTGAATAATCAAATTATTAAAGGGGAGGGGCAGGAAATGAATGTATCTTTTTTCCCTTCGCGTTACCAAGTGTATAATCAACCTCATCCGCTGGTCTCTGTAATTGTCGCTGCAGCTCAGCGGCCTGTAGGAGACAACACAAAAGGTCAAAGCGCTGTTTACCCAAAAGGATTACACTTGAAGCCATTAGAGGAGTCCCAGGGTGCTGTGTGTGTTTGTGTGGAGCAGCAGAGGCTCAACTGAGCGGTATCTTCAACAGCAGCTTTAATAAGTATAAAACTGTGATATCGCCGTTCTTCTCTCATTTATTCCGTTTTAGGAGCCACGAATGCCAAACTTCATTATTATGTGCGGCATGCATAGGTCGAGGCGATCATTTCACAAACCTGTGCCGTGATTGACAAGTGGGAATGCTGGTGCACGCCGGCGCGTTTGTCCAAGCAGGCCCTGATTGCATCAGTCACACCTGGCGACTGCCTTGGGCTTACCAGCCTGTAATTTCATGGCTGAAAAGTACACAATGTCTCATTCTGTCAGCGTTCCCTCCTGATGGTGCCTCGCGCATTGCGGCATCCAGCATGAACGCTGTTTTCGTTTCCTGTCTTGCGCGGGAATTGCGCAACACATTCGCCGCATGCTAACTTTTTGAGTTGTGTTGTTAGCGGCACAGAGAAGCGCTCCGGTTTGGGATGGAGATCACTTTGTGCCTTCAACGGTCGGCCGCAGTGACTTTGCAGCAGTAATGAAGCACTGTGGTCTTTCACTGCTGATTTCTGCATTTTAATCACCTCATTTTAATCACCTCATATCCTGAAACTCACACATTTTGATTCATAACATAATAAATTCATCCAACCTCCTCAGTAAATAATATGGTACAGGCAGAGTTGTTTAATCTTTATGACAATTGTTTTAAGATAATCAATTTGCATATTAAGGAAAATTTAACTTTTGATCAATACACTTTGTCAAGCAACAATTTATGCTGTCTTGACAATCTGAGCAGTTATTCATAATAAGAGCACTCAGGCAGTATATTGCATCATTTATTCCACTTCACCTCATAACTGTTCTTTAATTTTTCATTAACTACTTCATCTGCCCTGTGAGGTTTGACTGTGCCGCGACAGTAAAACTCAGACGGAGCGGCCGTTTAATTGTCTTCAAAGCCTTCAGAGCACTTCAGCGTTTCCCAATGTCATGTTGAACTTTACCATCCGCGGCTGCCAAGGAGCCAGGGGCAACCGGGCCAGGAGGTCAAAGGTGAGACGAAGTGCGATGCTTTATTACTGGTGGAGAAAGTCATTTTCTATCAATCGATTCCAAATGATAATGGGGCCTAGAGGGCATTGATGTTTTATTTTTGTCTGATTCCATCCAGCTGGGTAAGGAATAAACCAGATTATGGGTCAATATTCAAACTTTAGAATTCAGGTGATGCATATAGAAGATGGATTTTTTTAAAAAAGTGGATTGGAAAAAAAAAAGGAAATGTTCTGATATAGTTTAAAGAACAATAAATTCAAATGCAATTAAAATATTTATGAGCCCAAGTGTTTTATATATCATCCATCGATGGAATTAATGCGTTCACTCTCTCTATACTGTTGTTTACAGACAATAATAATTTAATCTGAATGTAACTGTTCTGTCAGGCTGAACTGAAACACGTAGATGGCGCACGAGCGTGAGGTGCTCCTTCATGAATATGTGTTTTCACTGTGCTGACAATGGAACCCTCTTTAGATTTGCAGCTGATGGCGTGTCACGCTGAAATAGATCCCCCCTCAGCACTGACACCAGGAGTCAGGCCGTTTGATGGTTCCCAACTTGGGTCGCCTCTCCGTGATTGACGGTCAGGAGATTGCCTACCGACCAAACACGAGTGTGACGGAGACGCGTCCAGCACACACACACACACACACACGTGTGTGTCAAAGTGCATAAGGGCACAAGCACAACAAAGGTACATGCTTGTGCATATGTAATAACAGGTAATATAATATGCTTTGAGAATTAAATATATGTCACTAAATATGTAAGTATGGGAAGAAAATGTATATAAGACTATTAAAACACTTATTTTATTTTAAGAACATAGAGGACAAATTATTTTTTCCTGCATTTCAAAAGCAAAAAGCCTCCAAAATGCACAAAAACGCACATTTATGGTGAAGCATGAAATAAATGCAAAAAAATATAGCATTTTTTCAGTAACAAATATTTTCTTACTGCTTAAATGTCCAAATTGTCATTCCAAGAAAATGTCCCTACTTTGCTTGTAGAATTAATATTATGAATATTTTTTTCCCCAAAATGTACACGCACGCACACACACACACACACACACACACACACACACACACACACACACACACACACACACACACACCAAATTAAAATGTAATTCTTAGTTAGTTAGAGCGTTAGTTAGTTACAAATTTTTAGGGGGGTACACACACCAAAATAAGGCACCCAAAAAGAAACACACACACACACACACACACACAGAGGCAGAGAGTGAACTGAGGCCATCATTAAATCACACTGAGCATTGTTACATTTGAACAGGAAAAGCAGTGGGCCAGAAAGACCCCGTGTATCTGTGGGAGCCGGGGGCGCGTCTGTTCAAGGTGGGGAGACAGGGACAGAATGAAGCGACCACCAGGCGCAGAAGGAGGGAAAGGAGGTGAAAAAGGAGTGGGAAACCAAAGAAAAGACTACGAAAAGCTACGTGCAGGCACCGAGCAGAGCAAAGAGGATCGGGGAAGGAAAGGAAGAGCGGGCATGAGAGAGGAAAAAGAAGTGGGGGACTCAAGTGAAGAAAGGAGGAAGGAGAGACAGGGAGAGGGATGGAAGCACCCAGGGGAAGACCAGGGAAAAGGGTTGAAAAGGTGGGAGGAGGAGAGAAGTGTGGAAAAGAGAGGGTGAAATCATGAGGGAATGGCTCCTGTTGCCCGTCCGCGCTGCTGCTTCTGCAGGTCAGCGATGAATTCCTCCTGTTTGGCTTTCCTGATGTGCACTCCTCTGTGTTTCTTCCAGGAGGATTACCCTCCATCTCTGTATGGATAGAGGGGATTGAGGGTGAAGGGGAGGGCAAAGAGAAGAGGAAAAAAACAAACACATAAGCGTGTGTATTTATTTGAAGATGGATTGTCAGTGTTTAAATCACACGTGGAGGAAAATAGGGAATCAGGGGAGAGAGAGAGAAAAGGTCATTCCGGAGTGACCAGAGGGGGTATTTCATGCAGGGAAATTGCACCGTATTGCTTTTGTGACAGAGGAAATGTAAACTGGCCGTGCGGCTGCGTGACCTCTCGTGGAGGAAGAACGGGGACTAAATGGACACAAAACACCCCCTGGGAGCGTTTCTCAATTCCTGATGTGGCTAAAACCCGTATATGAGGACACGGCCGGCGCTGATTGTTTGTGTATATGCTCGGGTGTCAGTCAGAATATAATGGAAGCCCAGTCAGCTCTTTAGAAACAAAAGGAGGGAAATGCAGTGTAAATATTGCAGCCAACCTTTTTGCACTTGAAGTTGTCGGTGAAATACATTAAAATGTTGGTCTTTCTTCAATCTAAATCTAGGAAAATCATATATATATATATATTTATTTATTTTTGCCCCGCAAAAGAAAAACGGGGCCGAAATCCAACATATGAGTACTTTTTCTTCCATCTGCATGGTGGGATGTTTCCAGTGGGTGAGGAGCCTGTGGAAACAGTATAAAAGCTGCCACCTCCTGGTGATTTGCTGTATTGCAACGTTGCTGTGCAGGGAAATGGAATCTCCAGATGCATGACGGGCTGTGGTGCTGCAGATTGTGCTGACAGATTCTAAATCAGGAATTAGAATAATTCAGTACATGCATATTTATAATGATTATAAATAATCATTCAGGTACACACGTTTGACTGTACACGCTGCCTTGGAAGATTGCAGCTCTGTGGAAATGACTGGTTCAGCATGGAATAGACCTATAGGGAACTATAATAACAAACAGATCTGAAGTGACTGATGTAAATGTAACATTCCCCCACGCAGCAGCCCATTAATAGTGAACTAAACAGTCCATAATGTAACATCCGAGCGTTAACAGTTGACTGGCTCCAGTCACACCTTATCAATGCGGCGACATTTAAACACGGGCCCGGACATCGCTGCAAAATTTAACACAATTTAATCGCATTTATGCATCAGATACGCCTCGTCCAATGTGGTCACAGAAGCAAATTTGCCCCCCCCCCCCCCCCGACAATAGCCACACTCAGGCGTCCCCTGGCTGTGATTCATCCCGATCATAATGTCAGAGTTTTACTCCATTTTACTGCAACACAGACAGGAACAGGACAGGATTGTTGCCCCTGTGTGCATGTGCGCGCGCACGTGTTGGGTGAGGTTAAAGTGACTGACTCTTTTCCATTACTGTTGATTAGTTAACCTTTAAGACACCAGACGCTGGACTTTAATGGGTGGCGTGCTCCCAGCTCGATGCTCTGTCAGGTAATCGATGCGGTAAAGAAGAGCCAGACGAGCGAGTTCGGAAATAATCTCGTCTCATAGTGTGGCTGAAGTTAATGTGTGTCCTGTCGCCGGCGTCAGTACTTACAGTTGTAAGTATCGACACTGTAAGTACACTAATTCCGCTTAAAGAAATATTTGAACTGGACAGGAGGAATCCTGTTAAACTGAGTCCGTCTAATGAGTTTGTGTTAAGAAGTTTCTTTTGTCTATATTAATTCCACCATAAGTGACATTTAAACCTGTATGTTACATGTTTATATAGTATCTGAATGTTCTTCCTGTGTTACTGAGGTCAGTTATCTTTCTTATAATGGGCCCCTGTAATAGTGGAGAAGTGTAGACAGACCGAACATGGGGGCCACGGCTTCAGCTGATGGGGGGGGGGGGGGGGGGGGGGGTCACAGCTCTGCATTTGCCAGCTGAATTGATTTTCTCTTCAAATAGAATTATGTGACTGCTGTTTCCCATCCGAAGCGTTACCATTTCATTTGTTCAGGATCAGGTCACTGGGATGCTCCTGCACATACTCTCGCTTTCTCTCTCTCTCTCTCTCTCTCACACACACACACACACACACTGGAGCTATGTTGTGTACAGAAGTGGACAGGCATTCCCAGAGTCCCCTTGTGTCACTGCTCTGGGGTGTCTGTGTCCTCAGATTGTCCCTAAATCAAGGCACTCATTAGAAATAATGCAGGTGGCAGATAGAGGGAGACAAAATGAGACAGAGAGTGAGGAAGCAGAGAAACCTTTAAAGGAATAATCCACCAGATTTGAATGTCTATTTTATTACACACATTACAGTGTAGGCTAATTGAGGCATTATTTACTGCAGATTTATTTTATACTTTGTTAATATGAGTAAGGGGGCCGCAAATACTGTTGATACCTTAATGAATAAAGGATAAAGCCATTAAACGTGGGCCTAAAATCATCACGGTGTGTTTTTGATGTCATTTTTAAAGGTATCAGTGTGTAAATATGTGTTTATGTGTAAATATGACTTTAATTTGTCCTCTGCAAGCGGCTACGGAAGCTTGTTATTCGAAGGAAATTCAAGAATGAGGCTGTTTAAATAGAAATATCACCTTCCTCTCCACACATTAATTACACTTTTGGCCTTTTCTGTTTAAAAATCCATCTTAAAATGGAAATGTAGCACTCTACAGCCGAACAACGCCTACAGGTGTATAAAAAGTAATGACAGCAGAGGAAATAATGTCAAAGTGAAGGAGGTTATGGGAGAAGGAGATGCGTTTGGACAGCATTAACCAAGCCAGTGGAAACTTAAACTGCCTGGTTGACATCTGGTGCAGGCCTCTGGTGGGCCTGGCTCATAATCAATAATGGAAGGATGGGAGCACGCTGCTACTGCCTTCGCCTCCTTTCTTCCTCCTCTGTCTCCATCTTCCATCTCCTTTATTGTTCTCACATCTCTCTTATCTGTTCTTTTCATCCCAACATTTGTTTTTGTCAGAAAACAGAACCTGTCTACGCCCCCGAATCATCCCCCTCTTTCCCAGATTCCTGGCGGGTCGAATTAAAGTCCGACAGGCCTCTGATCTGGATCCTTCACCTCAGAGACCACCAGCGTCACCCCTGTCGGTGTCACCCCGTCTCTCTTTGCCCGTTGCTGTTGTCAGACCACCCACAGCAACACATCAGCCACTATCTGATTACCTATCTGCAGGCCTACTTATTGCATCCCCTCCCAGCACTCCTGCCCTTCCTCCCTCCTCCTCGTGGCAGACTGTCACGCTATCATCCTCTCCTCCTCCTCCCCCTCCTCCTCTTCCCCTTCTCCCCAATCCCCTGGTCACTCTTTTGGTTTCAAACTCCATTTGGCTGATCTATAGGTCCCTCCTTGGAAAATGACTCTGAAGTGGTTTGGACAGTTGTAGACAGCTTGTTGGGGGGCCGGCTGCCGCCGCTCCCACTTATTTATTCATCTCTACATTGATTAATGGACAGAGGGGGTCAAAGGTCAACCTTCTATTATGGAAGAATCTTGACCTGAAAACAAATAAATACCTTTTTTTGTCTTGAGGAGGGGCAAAATGGAACAGGGAGCCTGATACAGGAGCGTTTTGGGGCAGACTGTCAATAGTTGAAGGGAAATGAAGATCATGTGACTTTGGAGCAGTTGGCCAAGAAGGTTCAAATGATTTGATGAGGGTTTATTTGACAACGTTCAAACAGTGTTTTAATGACATTGGGGAAGAGAAAAAAAAGTCTTTTTGATTCCATCATGTACTTTTCCTCTACTTACCTCTACTTGTCTGAACAATATGTCCCTGTTTTTTTAAACGATTCAGAACAATACCAACGTAAACAACGTGCAAACGCCGGAGTTGAAAATGTCTGAGGTGAGTTTACGGCCTGTCAAACGTCGAGGGAAGAATCCGCAGCCTGGGCCACCGGCCGCTCGACGTCTTCACTCGGGTGATTGGCGGTAATGTTATTTAATCAAATGTCAAACAGGCGCGCGCATCGGGATGCACGAGACAACCTGGAAATTGTTGCTTTGAGTGAGAGGGATTTACGCGTGCCAGAACACGCGCTGAACTTTATGCGGCCGGTTCCAGTCGTTTTGATATCAACAACATTATTTCTGCTGTTCTGTGTATGTGTGTGTGTGTGTGTGTGTGTGTGTGTGTGTGTGAAGGCAACGGTACAGGAGGAAAAAAAAAGCCATCACTCCATGTCTTGTTTATGGCCTTGTCATTTATTCGCCGGCTGCCCTATATGTCCGGGGAAACATTCCCATATTTCAAAAACTCCCCTGCCATTTCAGAAATAATTGGCCCGTTACTTGTGCTGAGCCGAGTCTGCGTCCAGTCGGGTAACACCCCCCCCTTCCGTCAGAGCGCTCGCTCTCCCTCTGTTCCCGCTGACAATGTGTCAACATGTAGACGTCGGCAACAATAACACTGGTGTGTGTGAATGATTGAGATCTCACTTTGGTCGGTGTCGTACAAAACGCATTAGACTGAAATACAGCTCGCTACACCGACTGGCGTCCTGCAGAGCCATTTATTCTGTTGGACTTGATGGAAATCATTGAACAGAACTAGCGTGAAGTCGAATGCTAATCATGCTAACAGTTAGCACGAGAGGCAAAGCTGATTCTTTTGTAATTGGGGGGACGCTTACAATGTGCTTCTAAGTGTGTGTACTTTCAAACTAGACTATAAAATAAATCCCTGACTTTTGGAATTTCTACACATGTTGGATCAACCCGAGCTCACGCTCAAAGAAGTGCTGAGCTAAGCTAATATTAGATGGGAGTTGTCGACTTTGTTTCGGCCTTCTCCCCAGGCTCACTTTTTTCATTATCTTCTCATTTGTTCCTGTCCCCAAAGTGGCGCGCCGGCCCGCACGCCCCCACTCCCAATCTCAAGAACTGTCATATAGAAAAAAAAAGAACAAAAATATAAAATTAAAAGGAACTTTTGCACAGCAGAAGGCAAGTAAGAGAAGAAAACATAAAGAGCAAAGGGCAAATGCAGAAACCGATCATTACACTCGCCTAAAATTTGAGATTTGTGTCTGATTTCATTCATAAAATCTCAAAAATCTGAAAGGTGGCACTTTTTCATGAAAGAAAAGAAACACTTTACTCACACATCCTCTGAAAACCTTCCAAAATAATTGTTTTTCCAGGATTCCACTTTAAGTGGTTTCCCAGCATTGCCAGTAGCCATGTTCCTTGGAAAAGATTGCTTTTTTTCACAGCAGAAGAGGGCAGGTCCAGAGGTCCTGCTACATTTCTATTAGCCCACATTCAGCGTACGAGCGCACGCTGGATATTACTGCAAGAAAAGCTGCTGCTCCTCAGTATCTCATAATTGAACAGCGCTTCAGCCCAGAATTATTCCATGACTAATTCACTCTTCAGTCATGCCTGCAGGGATACGGAATAACCCTGGTAGGGAGAGAAAGGCGCGCGAAGGTGGAGCGCACCATATCATAGCGGCGGAGTGGCCCCCGCGAGGAGAGTTGGGGAGGAATCTTATCTGCAGGGAGTTAGAAGCAGCTGGATTCCAGCCTACTTGACATTTACCTGGGGAGCTTTTAATCACATTTCATTTATCTGTCTCCGCTCCCAGCTCTTCCCTCCACTGGAATGTGTACGGAGACACAAAAGGTGCTCTTTGCATTGTCTGCAGCAAACACAGGACACTCTGAGGAATAATGATAGATAATATGAGAATGGACGATCGCACCAATGCTAATGAGTCAGGGTCCACAACGCAGAAGCAGGCTGCCAGGAAACTGTTTCATTTAGTGATACACAGAACTCACCAACTCACCTGTGGCACCTCATGTGCATTTGAGCTACGCTAATTAGCATTTAGGTTTTCATTCTTGTGGCTGAAGGCAGGGGAGGGAGGAAGGATAAAAAGTGTTTTTTTAAGGTCCAAAGAAAAAGGCAGCCTGACCTTAACCTAAGCCATATAATTACATCACACAAATCATTTATAATTCATTAAATTCTGACATTTTCAGACAATACTGAAAGTCCTAAGCTTCCCTAACAAAGCTAACGCCACCTATGGTTAAAGACTATCACTGTCAGTACCACTAAAGTGATATGAATACAATGTATTTAAAAAAAAAAAAAAACCCAGAGAATCACATTCTAATTAAGACACAGGCCAGTGAGTGAGAAGCAGGAGAAATAATAAATTAATCAGCAGCCATTTCCAGTCAGATAAAATATAGACGTAATACCCTCTGATGGCTCCCTCAGGGCCCACATCCTTCTTATCTGAATCTATATTAATTCACATGCATGGTCGTGCTCCCTCTCTCTCTTACACCCCCCCCCCCCCCCCCCCCCCCCCCCACACACACACACACACTCAGATGATGTTGCTGTATCGTGAGTGAAAGTGAAAAGTTGCTTAAACAGCTGCATTAGTGCCCCACAGGCGGCGGTAATAAAATATCTCCAGTGCGCCGACTGATCAATGGAAGAGCAGAGAGACGCAAGCTGGCAGGGTTAATGGGCCCCCACTCCACTTAAATACCATCTAAGTGACTCTGGGGAAGCAGAGATGGAGAGAGCGAGGGCCAGAAAGAGAGAGTGAGAGAGAGAGAGGGCTGAAGGGACTGTGGTGATAACAGAGGCAGGCGAAAAGGACATGTTAAGAATGAAGGGGGGGGGGGCATATGCGGGTACCGTGATGAAAGCTACAATAATACAAAAGTTGCTGATTTGCTTTGCTTTAAACAGTTAGCATAGAGCTGCTTCCCTTCATTTTCAAGGATTATTGTATTATTGTAGTGTTCATCACTGTACGCTAGTACGGGTTACCCCCCCCACACCCCCCCTCCATCCTCCTTAACATATTGTCCTTTTTGCCTGCCTCTGTTATTGCCACCGTCCCTTCGGCCCTCTCTCTTTCTTTTTTTCTCTCCATCTCTAACAATGTTGAAGTTGTGAGCACCAGCCAAAGCCAAGTCTCCTCACTCGGCAGATGAAATGCATATTATGGCCCTCGATATATAGCATGTACAAGAACACACACACACACGCAGATGATGACAGGTTCCCCTCTGAATCGTCGTGTCTTGGTGGGCGGAGCCTGCGGCATCTGTGACCACTGATACCAGCATTGATCCAACTTGGGTCTCTGTAATGGACTCCAATAACAACTCTATTACTGCTGCAGGGACACAGATTAGGCTGATGCTGGAGAATATACAGCTGTGTGGGAGCATACACACACACACACACACACACACACACACACACACACACACACACACACAGAACAAAGCATTTCCATTGATTCTTTTTTCATATCCATTCAGGTGTGCTGCTGGGAAAAGTAAATGTGCAAACATGGAGCTGACAAAGTGAATACAAATTTGTGCATGCAAACACACATACCCATGCTAACTGTTTCAATAGTCGATCAGAGGGCAGGCAGAGATTAGCCGGCTACAGGAGAACAAAGGTGTCCCTTCTGTGCGTTTCCCGACACCCAAGTTTAAGCTCGTTTATTGATTTCCCGTAAGTCTTTTTTTCACTTGATCTCTTCTTCTCGATGGTATTTCAGAGCCCAAAATATGAGCTGGAGATGCTTGCATGAAGGGGAACGTGGGAGTAAGTGGGGACGGGGCAACAACTGTACAACTGCATGAACGCCCCCGCGACGGTCCTCCTTGATCCCTGCTTTAGCCATGGACGTGTGCATCCATCGCCTCTTTTCTATAGGCACAAAGCGGGGGCCCCGGTTGCATGGAAGGGAGAACCATGAGGCAAATTAAATCAATGGGCTCCCCACTGGCAGATGGCTCACTTTAACACTCAGTTAGCCTTTAGATAATTGAGGCGTTGACTCTGCGGCGGTCGTAAAAAAACGGATGACTTGTTTATACGTTTCACTGAAATAGATCAGCAGAGGTTAAATAAATGAAATCCCATTTGTCAGGCGGAGGAAACCCGGCAATAATAAATGCTTCCTCCCCTTCGCCGACACCTCCTCCTCCCCCTCGCCCCCACCTCTGCAAACACCTCCACTGTTTGGCCTCATAAATAGAGAAGGAGAGGGGCAATGTTACCCACTCGCCCCAACCAATCCACGCAGTCTGGCCGCCGCACCGCTTTGCCATTGATAGGGAAGACCTGCTTAATGAAACGCTCTCCCCCCCACTTCTCCGCTTGTTTTGCCAGCCCCCCCCCCCTCCTGTGCGCGGCGTGATAAGTAGCAAACCAGCGAAGCCTGTAATTACAATCTTATTGAGGAACCCTGGCCCAATCTGTGTATAAATCTCACCATCCAATTACAAGATGTAATAATTTTGCAGTCAAGCTGGTAATGAGGTCTAATACTCATGCATGTGATAATCCCCCCTGGATGCTGACTCTATCAGATGTTAGCTTTGTAATTATACTGGCAGAAAATCATTATTTCATGTTCAGCAGAAAAATGAGCTTGGTGGGGGGAAGTTAATTTTCTCTCTGCTCTGTGAAGCGTAGACTAAATTTTAATGATCTAATCATTACGCCCCCCCGACTATCCCCGGCTGCAATTGACCCGTGTTACTTGCGTGAGGCAACATTTTGCTTGTTTAAGAGTCCCCGATACGCAGCAAGGTTTGCCAGGTAGGGGCCCTTTTATTTAGTAATTATACCACAATAAAACTATTATGCTAATGATATGGAAATCGATATTGTCGGGCCGCGGTGTCATTTAACAGCTGCATGGAACATAAATCACATTTTTAATTGTGAGCTGTTAACATTTCCACATTATTGCTGCTGAGTCTTTTTGTGTGTTCTTTTTAAGCTCCGTGCGAGCGAGCGAGTCGGGGAAGGGTTGAGGAAGGAAAAGGTCAACCACTGGCGTCTACGAGCAGACGACACTCCTGTTTTACTGTTTCCTCCTCTCTCTTTCTCTTTTTTTCTCGCTCTGTCCGCCTGGACAGGTGTAAATATCTGTGACATGACACCAACCCCAGTAAAGCTGTGTTAATATTGACTGGAATCTACAGGAAACTAACCAGCCCTGAAAACCTATATTGTATCTAAATTGCATCGTCCTTCTGTGTTTGAACACGTGTACAGTAGCCCGCAGTGTGTGTGCGCATCTAACTGCACAATGTCACGACTGGATTTCACTTAAAGACAAAATGTTAAAACAAACGACGGATGTTATGTGCTCATGTTATTATGGTGTTGTGATGTCGTAACTGTGTGTAAACACGTCATTCAATGCAAATAACATGACATGTGACATATAAGGGGGAGAAAATGGCCTTCCTGAACTTGCCCAAGTTTTAGTCTGTAGTCTAAATAGGTCTTTGCGTGTGCTTCAGTCCATTACAGGGCTGCATTTGGCTCCTGTTTGGACAAATAACTTGTCCTCGTCTCATATATGAAGCTTCTAATCATGCTGAACAGCTATTCTGATGGGAATTACAGCCCATTCGTGCAAGAAATTAGCCTTTAAAACATCAAATCAGGTGGGTAGGTGCAGCGAAATGTGTGTAATTTTTGGTCCTTTTGGGACATTCTTGAGACACAATCACCCAGTAGCAATGAAATAGTTTTTAAGACTTTATATTTTCATTTAAGATTGTTCTATGCACCATTTTAAGCTGGTAGCATCTCCACGCTGCACATGGCAACAATCCCTAACTGGTTGAAACCCCATAAAACACGTGTGGAACGAGAAGATGCTCAATCGTCTGCCCGAGCAGACGGAGACATGGAAGGTAACACGGAAGTGTCGGAAAAGTGAAATGTGGTGCACACGTGCCGATAGAATCTGAGCTCGGCTGTCCCGGTGTCACGCTGGGCGTAGCATGAAATATGATTAATAGAGATGATTGATTACAGAAGGACGACCCTGCGAGCGGCCTGAAACATGAGATATTACCAAACACGCGATCTGCGTCTTTCACCAAAGCTGGCGTGTTGTTGGACGTGGACGGATGCAGAAGGTTTAATATGCAGATAATAAGCCGACAGGAGGGGACGGAGGTTAGGCTTTCCGACAACTGTTTGCCTAATCTGAATGCCAGTAAATGTCAAATCCTACACAGTGGTCTGTGTCCTAAAGAAAGTTCAGGGTTGGTATTGTCTCAAAATTAAAATACGCATCCAGATTTCATCATGTGATCCAGTAATCTTCCCGCGACTGCTCCGTACTGTTACATATGCACTTTACATGTCACCTTTATCATAAAAGTTTGCAGCCGCTTGCTAAGATGCTAATCGGAAAGCTGCATCGGTATGTAAATGGAAGCTGCTTAACACCGTTTCTGTGCACGTTAGATTAAAAGAGCTCATCGTAGGTTATCTTTGACCCGCTGTTATAGTGTCTGAACTCAGACGGGGATCATCAAAGGGTGAAAAGGAACTTTAGCTCGGGATGCGACGGTGATATTTACCCAAAAGCGGGCCTCTTATCGCCCATCTGATATGCAAAAAAGAAAAAAAACATTATACAAACATGTACGAGACTCTGCTTGTGCCCTTGACGTGGTTAATGCTCTCCGAGGGGCGTTGCAATTTAAACAGATTATGTTTTCATATGTGGTCGTTCAAAGCGCGACATTGAAATCAGCATTCGCTGTGCGCCGAGGCGTACTTCACCTTTGTGTTTGTCAGCGTGATGGATGCGTTCCGTCAGCAAAGTGATACAAGTCATTATTTGATGACCGACCATCCATTGTGTAGCATGAATAACACTGACTAAGTCAACTAATGTGCTATAATGTTACCCCAAACAGGAAGATCTGACATCAGGATTGAGCCTAATTTCATTTTATCAGTTTCACCTGCTTTTATTTTGAAGGCCTGTCGACTATAAATGGTGTACTGACAGTAGGTCTGCTTTTATTCCTGAGTGTTTTTTGTCCAATCCACTGGGAGTAAAACACTTATTCTTGCTTGTATAATGTTATTCAAATGTAATTTACGGCCTCTGGTGCATCCACATGAAAATGTATTGAAAGTTTTGGTCACACATGGAAAGTTAAGCAGCTGGTGCTCGTACATAAGTTCACAAAAATAAACCAAAACAAGGGTGCTATCTTGAGCGGGGCCCCTCTGTCCCCTCCCTCCCTGACGTGGTTATATGTATTATCTTTATGCGTGGCCATCTCTGGAAAGGGACGCCTCTTGTTTCGCCATTTTAAACAGATCTAATCAGTAGTGTGTTAAACAAGAGTGGATCTTTTATGCATTGGGTGTTAGGACAAGCAAATCACCGCTGTAGATCAACCGAATAAACAACTCCGCCCTGATTCAATTACAACAGCTGGGGCCCGCGCTTTTATCTGGAGCGGACATCATTTCAATCAAAATGTAAAATAATCCAATCCAATAGTCGAGATAGGATACAGACTGCTGAGCTTAGTTGTTTTATTAAAAACGGAGAAGGGAATACAAGGCGCTCTCTTTCTTTCTGACAGCCATCAAGAAGTTCCCATTCCCAAACTCCATTACCGTGTGTAATAGCATTCAAACCTGAATTGAAGGGAAGGAGCGGAAGAGGTTGTTGGCTCTATTTTTTTATTGCTCAAAGCATTCCCCCCCCCCCCCCCCCCTTTCCTCCAAGGCCCAGCTTGGTGCACTTTTCTTCATTTAATTACAATGGCATCAACGTCGTCGCCGACCTCGCCCCTTTTTGTCTTACAGGCAACAATTACGGGCCGAGATCATACTTAGCGGGAATTGAAAAGTCGGCACAGGCGGCGTTAATGGCAACTTACTGTTAATGTTTTCCCCCTGAGTTATGGATGTGATGGTTATAGGATACAGGCCACTGCACTTTAGCCCCCTTTAATTAACTGAGCAGGAGGCACCGTGACAGAAAATTTGGAAGGATCTCGAGAAGGAAGAAGAAGAAAGAGAGTCGCGGCGCGAGGAGACGCAAGTGATTTCTGGCAATAATAATGTTCAAGGAAATTGAATGTAGAAGAATGTACAACAATGTTAATAATACGCTTTGCTCTATCTACAATAATGTAATCTAATAGAAAGCAATTAATTTAGGACACAGGCCACTGCACTTTTTACTCATTTAATTAACACGTGGGATATTTGCACAGAGTTGGAATGTATGAGCTTTATAAAGTGTTACACCTCCCCTGTCACACCCTGAGTTGTGGTGGCTAAACTCTAAATTATACACGGTGTAAGCTGTAATTGAACTTGCAGGCTTTTGATTTAGTATGCGTCCAAAACTAGACTGTGTTTTGGTTAAGTTCATAGTTTATTGCTTCTGTTGGATGTCATATAGCCAATATAGTGGTTGAAGGCACAATAAAGGTCACCTCTCTGAGCTCCTCTTCACACGAACACTCGGGTGTAACCTGTGCTCTACTCGGGGGCGTTTGATTACATTTCCTGGACCGTTTGAGCTTCTTGGAGACCCTGAAATCTCTTTCCAGCCACTTAAAATATGCATTTATGTGCATATCTAAAAGCACACTGTCCGACCTGAGGAAGGAGTCCAATAGTGAGGGCCCAGTTTCCAGGCCTCTCAGGATCAGCTGGGGGTAAAGGTAAATGACCATAAGGCGGCGGTCAAACCTGGAGCTTGAGCTGACCTTTGGTGACGGGACTCCACACGTGTCACAATCACATCAGCGCCAAAACATGCTTCTGTAACTTTGTGAGCTGCACACGTAAAAGTATCGTAGCGGCGTCGCCAACGGCATTCACAAAACTCGCCCCTGTTTTTAACAACAGGTGTAATAACGGTTATAAGGAAAGGAGTGAAGCACGATTGCCACTTTTAAGGCACCCTCACACCTAAACAAGATTTTTTATAATTCATCACTGGGCCATGACAGATGAGTCCTGCTGGAGAATATTAGAAAATGTCTCAAATCTCATATATATGCTAATGGTATGCTGAGACCGGCCGGCGTAGTGCGGCAGACTTTTTAATCTGCTCCTGCTACATCTACGACCACTGAGTGAAAGTGAAAGAGACAAGTCATTGCACTCCGACAATTTATGATCAAACAACTTTGGTTTCGGGAGCGTAACGGAAACTCGTTGTGATAAAAAGACGAGAGGGGAGGAGATCAAAGACAAAACAAAACAGGATGCCATAAGACAAAAGGAGGCCCGGCTTGTTTTTCTAAATTAGCAAATGTGTAACGTCGGGTGGAAGAAAACCAGAGCCGTCGAACATGAAGAAATAAAAACGCTGAATTAGCCACTTCCCCGATGGATTGTAATCCATTCCATTTTGATTTATGGTGCTTTGTGTTCAGATTATGCAGGAACCTGAGATGTGAGGCTGATAAACACGCGCGCGACCACGTGCAGTGCGGTGAATTAATGGTGATTTGAACTTTAAGTCAGCAAAAAGAGGAGAGAAAGGATCCATTTTGCTGTGCTCTGATTGTTGGTGACATTATTATACCGCGCCACATGTTCTCGGTGATAACCCACTGAATAATTGAAAACGGACGACCCCTCCCCATCTCACTATTTCAAACAGGTTGTCTCCTCTTTGTTGGGGGTCGTAATTGTGGACAGTGTGTGAATATCGTACTTCCACAAGGTTTCACAATATAAGTAAAGTCAAACACATTAGAAAGGGGATTATCTGTTAACCTGAGCAGATCAATGCAAAGTATACAATCCATAAAGACACGATCACGCCGAGACCACAACTCTCTGCTCTAGTGGAGCTCGTGATGAGGCGTTAATAACTGCGAGGCCGCGGCTTCACTCTTCACACGTTACACATGTCTGAGAAGAAACTCCTTTGTTGGGTGCCAACAATTTACACCAACAACAAGATGAAGCAAAATAGGAACAGACTGTATGGAAGTAGTGATTTCTGTACATTCTGGTTACCTAAACTAGCTGTACAAATATAGTTTACATGCGCACGAATGCTATGTCAATGGCTTCCTGAGCATCTTGGAGAAGTATTATCACAATTATTACGGATGTTTAATAATTATTTTCATAAATAGTCTAAAGGTAGTTTAAATTGAATACTTTCGCCCTCTGTGAGCATATCTGTGTAGGCGTTGGTTCAAAATCCTCCTTCTAATTGCAAAACAAGGCTCTCATTGGGGGATCGGGGCTCATTTTTCTGAGCTGATAAATAATAAAAAGCCGGACGTTTCTGCAGTGTAATCTACTGTAAAATCCCGACTCCCCTGCAGCGTCTCCACTCATACGCACCCTCCTACACACCTGTAATTGATTTGATTGTAGCTGCCCCCCCACCCCCACCCACATTACACACCGCGTCCCCTCTCATTTGTTTGGATGGCGTTCACGTTCTGGTTTTCCCGTCCGTACACGCCGCCGCCTGCACGGGGAGACCTGCCTTGTCTACTTACTGACAACAGTGACAGAAAATTATTACATATCATTACACTTCTTAAATCACAATTTACCCGGCGCGGGTAAATTATTCTCTGGTGGGTGCCAGGGGTAATGGAAACTGTCTTCTCCACTTTGCGTCTGGCCGCTGTCACAACCACGGCTGCGGCGATGCGTTTCCGCCGTCCTTTCCCTCTGTTTCTCCCTTTATCTTTACCTCTTCTGATGCTTTCTGACTTTCAACTTTCTTAGTGTCGCTGTTTCCTCCCCTCCTTCTTGCCCTCAGTTCTGTCGTCTGGCTTCAGAGAAACTCTGCCGCGTCTCGCCGTTTGTTCCTAAATTGGACATTATACAGGTAACCGGGGGTGTCTATTAGATTTGTTTCTGGATGGAGCAGTACTGTCAGGATGTTGTCTGACTCAATTTATTTAACTGACTGAGCCATTACATCTTTGTTTTTTGCCCCTCTGGGTTGACTTACTTTCAGGGAGTTCAGAAACTAAAAGCTAATTATTTGTGCTGTGCTGCCTCCATATCTGCACAGTATGCACAAACATATGGACCCTTTGATTTGCTGTATTGTCCCAATGTTAAAAAATAAGGCAATAAGAAAATATACATGCTTATTGCTAGTAATATCATGCACTTACATTTTCCCAGAGTACTTTTCCACAGAGTACTTTATTTATAGGCCTTGCGGGCTCCATTTTCCAAGGGACCACCCTGGGGATATTTCCCCTCCGGTACTGTCGTTGACCACCCCCCAGCCTCCCAGCACTATTTTTTTTCTGGCATCTTTTAAACCAGACCCACATCCAGAACACCAGCCTCGTCCTCTAGACATTCTTCCTGTCAATGTTGAAAATAGTTTTTTTTTTTTTGGAGGGGGGGTGGGAGCATGTGGATCAGGATGAATGGGCTCGGCTGGCGTTAAGTACCCCTCCAAGTGTCCAGGGACTTAAGTGAAGGAGGTTAAAAAGAATGAGGAAGCTGTGGAGAGGGAGGGAGCAAGAACGGCGAGCTTTATTCCTCTTTAGTCCCCTTGTTGTCTTCCTCTGCTACAGCGACGTCCAGTCCCCCCTCCATGCCTCTTCCATTATGCCTCGGTGGAAGAATGATGATGAATCGCCTGGCTGCAAGGAAGCAAAATATATCAAGTCGGGGTAGGTTTGGGAATTGGTTAAGTACTTCTGCAGAGCCCTGACCTCATAATCGCTTTGAGCCTGCGAGGACCTCCTGATTTATAAAGCAGCCGTTGATTAATGCCCTTTTAAGTGGACAAGGCAGGCCGAAGACACAGAGGCCCAACCACTCAAACATGAACAGCACTTGTAAAAAAAAAAGACAGAAGCGCACGTGTGTGTGTTTGGCTGATGGAATAGTGCGCAGTTGGGGTGTGAGCGCGGCAGTAAAAGGTAATTGTGGCAGTTCCTCGCCAGTCAAATCTGCCGGGCTATAAATCATTGTCGTTTGGCCCCTCTTTGACACCAATTGCAGCCCGTCCCCTCAGCCCGCCTAAGGCCTTTGTAGGTCAGAAGTATGTGCTTTAAATACGTCTTGTCAGATAGACAGGCGCTACCGGATAGCCTCTGCAGAGGGAAATGCGACAGTTGACAGCAACTTGTAAGACCTGTTTGTGCTGCATCTAAAACTAAAGGCACTTCTTCTCAACTTCCAATAAGGTGTCACTGAGTTGTGTAAGCACATTCTTTGGTCCACATACGTCTCTATCATTTATTGGCTATTGGTGAACCATTTGGTCCAATGCTGCCATTTAATTGTCGGTCATATTTAGGTTTTGATGGGTCAAATCCACATCAATGGGTAGATCACCTCTTCAACATGTGCAGGGCCCAATTAGCAGAGGTGATTTTCCCTGCAAAAATGTGTATAATTGTAATATACAAGGAGTAAATGTACATTTTGATATGTGTGCAATGTTTACATCCATATAAGATGCTGTTACCCCAGCAAAACTGAATAGGTGATCCTCCTACACCTGCTGCCAGCATCGCACCTTTTCTTTTTTTTTGCTCTGATTTTACTTAAGGGCCATATGTGTCATGTATGCGACGACCCCAGAGCACCTAAGCAATCAAGCCAAAAGCCACCATTCAGGGGTCAGAGAGGCAATCTAATGCCCCCTCCACCGCAGGTCCCTGAGAAAAGACACCTTCCGATCTCATTTGGTTGCTCCAATTAGTGTCACTTTCCATTTTCAAAGTCCGCTTATTGGACAGTAATTCTACTCAATTCTGTCTCCATATTTTATTGGCTGCTGAGAGCAGAGACTCCCTGAAATCTAATTGAATGATTCATTTATGGAGTGTAATTGGTGGTGGGAAGTGACAGGCAGAGAGAAGCTGCATCGCAGAGAGGGTGAAAAAGGAAAAACCTGACATTAGCAGTAAAACCTAAACACCTGATTTGGACCTGCAGCCCTTTATTTGCATTCAATTCACCACCCATTTATGTTACTGTCTGCAGAGGCAAAACAGTCAGATCCTGCCCGTCATTTACCCACATCGACACACACTGTTGACCACTCTCCACTTGAATGGAGAACGGAGCAAACGCGCCGGTGAGGTGACATTTTGAAATCTATTTTTCTGTACGTAAAACTTCCACCCCCCCACACACCCGACACCCCACCCCGCCTGTCTCTTTCACAGCACCGTGCTTTGTGATTGACAGCTCACTCTCCAAGTTGAGGAAGAAGGTTTGAAAGGGGAATTTCGCGTAACCGAACCCTCCTCCTCACCTGCGGCAGGCGAGATGGCCTGCTGGCATGGGGGAGAGAGTGGTGGCGATGGGGGACGAGGCTTCACCCTGCAGTGGAAATGGCAGTGTCAATTAAATATCACTTTCAATTTCCTTGTTTTATGATCCCCGGGCTACTAAGCACCAATAATCCCCCGATCCCCCCCGGCAGGCCCTCCTACCTTGTCTTGAAGAAGATTGATTACACTTGTCGACTCCTATAAAAAAGACATTTACATGAAAATAAGAAAACAACTTCTTTGTTTGCATTGAAGTGAATCAAGGACAAAAGCAATTCCCAATTTGATTTTCATACAAAGGCGAGGCAAGATAACAATCTCCTGGCGTCTCATCTGAGTGAGTTTTGGAGGTAGAGCAAGAAGAAGGTGGGGTGGGGAGTGAAGACGTATGTAGATTGAATAAAGCTGGCAAATTATTTTCGTGCTACATTGATGGATGTTGTCTTCACTCACACAATGAAGATGTTGCAGATTCCCCGGCGGAGATCGCTCACAACACGTCTGTTGAACGCATTGTGTAGCGTGTATTCCTGCTCCCAAGATTAATCGCATATAAGATGCTCAACAAAAAGAGTTTAACCGCATCCACTGTCATACTTTTATTACATTGTTGGAGTAATGTGATTTCTTTCTTTTTTCCTAAACATATATTAGTGCATATTGCGGAATTGTAAAGAAACCCACTTGCTTTTGTCACACCTTCCAGTATCGGATCTGAATTATCTACTTCATTCCAGAGGAGGCACTATGGCGAACAACTGACAAGAATACTCATTTAAAGCTGAATTCAAGAGACTTAATAAATGTTCTACCTGATGTTTTTGTACTTTGCAGAAACATTAGATTTATATTACATTACTTGGATTTAGGAATGCTCTGCAGGCAACAAGTGTCTGGGTGGACTACATCTTAGACCTACTGCATATCTGAGACAGATGCTACTTTACCAGGAAGTTGAAACTGGAGTCTCTATCTCGTCCAAAACCCAGGTACCCTGATGACCAGTACAGAGGTTACACGTTGACAGATTCAGCCTTATTGGCTCCGTTTACGCTGCCCTCAAAAGTGACCTGAAACTGATTTTTTTGGCTCAAGGGTCAACTGAATCTGCCTTGTTTCTGACAGTACGGATCACTACAGCACAGGTCAGCGTCAATCTGGCATTTTGGAATCCTGTTCAGGCTACTTCCGAATGGTTCTGGATCAGATTTGGATCTGTTTTTCTTAAAATTCCGGCTTGTATTAAATGGGACTTTTGCAGGCTACCAGCAGACAGGTCACATTTAAACATGTCATCTGAACAGCCGAACAAAAAATGAGCAATAAAGTGGAATTAAGAATTACGGCCCCGTGTGTGTGTGTGTGTGTGAACGCAGCCAAAGATTACACAAGTTCCAGGTTTTTCAGTTTTAGAGCTAAATGCAATTTTTCCACAAATTTGGTTTATAGCTTCTAGCTTTGTCGATGCTTTTTATAGATTCATATAAAACTTGCAGATTTATTTGGCCAATCTCTCTTTAACTTGTGTGAAATCAAATGAAATTGGGGTTTTTTATACTTGAATGAGTGAAGAGGTACATTTCACGGTAGAATGAAACCTATCCTGTGGTATAGAGGGCTGCCGTAGAAACCAACTCTGATTGTATATTTAATTCATTCTTGAGTCAATTTATGTCACAACTAACCATCAATTACTCCTCAAAAGGTAGAAAAAAAGTTAATCTTTATGGGTGCTCTGATACCTCACACATTCCCTTCACACACTCTTGCTTCTTAGCATCAAATGTCCGCCCTCTCAGCGCAGTTCAGACAAAAAGGGAAACTCATTGAAACTCAAGGAGGTTGATGTGTCCTGGACCTCTGCACTCTCCGGGGTTGGAGGGGGTCCCAACTGACAGATTGAGCTGGGAATCCTTTAGAAACGAATGACTGTTCATAAAACTTTGATGCTTTTCTGTGGAACCGGAAGGGGATGCTGGCCCAACCTCAGCATGCATGTTCCAGTTTGACCTGGACATGAAAGGTCTGTTCTGTGGCCCTCATTCACAGCCGCAGCACCATCTAAAGGTGGCAGGAAATATTTCATTTATTCTTAACTGGGATGCAGTGGTCAGCCATGTGTTAAAAGCAGCTACAGGACCTCACTGAAGATTTAAAATCTTTCAAAACTGAAATCTTTTTGTAAATCTTTTATGTTCTTTTTTAAATTTTAAATTAAAATGTGATTGAATGCTCAATTAAAAAAGGTTATTTTGATCTTTTTTTTTTTCATTTTAAATGCACACATTTATACAAAATGTCATATAAGGTAGTCAGGTGGTTAATACTTCCAGACAACAAAGACTGGTTTTCCACTAGACTTGCAATGATCTGCTACATCTAATTTTACTAAATGACATTGATCCAGCTTGATATTAGCAATAGATTCAGCTGTTGATAAGGGGGAGAGATTCCATCACATCAGTTACAGATCACGTCAGACCTGCCTGATGGATTAATGTCTGTGAAAATCCCAACAGTCAGAAATAAATATCACATGGACATTGACTAATGTGTAACAAGATATCATGAAAGGAGGGGAAAAAAGGTAGACAGCTGGTAAAGTAAAGATTGAGTTAGAAAAAGAGAAGGTTGGGTTAGTGGGGGTCAAAGAGAGAGAGAAAAAGGATTACAAACACCATTATCAGATATGGCAACCGGGGTATTTCTCATACAATGGCAGAGGCAGCTGATATGTCCATGCATATATGGTAAACAGTGAAGAGAGATTAGCCCAAACCAAATCTCCTCCGAGCACCTTTAAGTCTTTTGTCAGTGACACAGAGGCCGAGCAGCAGCCGGGTGTGTTGAGCATGTTTACACAAAGCATGAGAGCATCGGTGTCCAGTAATTCCTGTCTCACACGGTCTTCCCCTACTTATGAAGGTCAGAGCAACTACGCGGGCAACTTATCTTCCATGCACCCATGCATACGCACACAGTCATATCTGGGCTTTGAACAGTGCCGTATTGTGCTGCTCCGTGTGTGTGCCGAGTTAAGCCCGGCCACTAATGCCATGCGTAAGACACTAATAAACAAACAGTGTTTAAATTGGCCTGAAAGGATTCGGTGATGCGTAGGAAGCACCCCCGGCACTTCAATGGCTTAATCTGGCTCCTTCTCACTCACTTTTTCACATTTTCTGAACAGATTAGGCTGGAAATAACGGAGAATAAGGATCTTGCCAACAGGAGAACCTTGCACTGGATGATTTTGGATATTCTTGAATTAAAAAAGAATATTCTGATTGTGTGAATTTATTAAACTGATACACTTAAGAAAATGAATTTGTAGGTTAAAAATATCCACGATATTCATTAGGTTGTTTAAACATTCCCATTTGTAAATCTTTTTGTTAATTCGTATTGGCAGTTTTACAAACTCCTCTTTAATAAAATGTTGCTCTGCAATTATTTTTTTTAGCTTTTTGTCAAAGTGGAAGCCTAAAAAACATCATATTTTATTTTATTTTTTTTCATATTTTTTTTCTAAAAAGGGCAGATATGAATGTCATTGACCTGGTGGCAACTAGAGGGCGGACCTGACTATCTGCCTTGTGCTTGAAAAATACAGCCCACATGAGTTTAATTACTTGTTAACTACACCTTATTCATATCTATTGGTATGCTAATGTTGAAAAACAGATGTTGATCACATACAGTAGTGAAATTCTTTGTTTTTTTTCATCATAGTAGCATAAATTATAAAAATCTTACTACTGACAGCTTCTCTCATTACAATTAAAGTCAGGACATTATCATTCTGCCATGCTGTAGTAACAGCATTCCAGCAGAGCATTACAACAGTGTGGACGCCTCAGAGTCATGTGTGGAAATGTATTACTCATTGTGCCATTAGAAGAGTTGCAGGGGGAGAAACCCCACAGCCCTTCCGGAAAGCGATTCATCAGGTTTTTCCCAGAGCCCTCCCGGGTCAGGGTTTTATCGTGCCTGTTTGGTTTCCAAATGCTCTTTTCTCTCGCCCCCTCTCAGCCGTGCTATAGTGTCCAAACTTGTCTACATTTGCTTCTCGTGTTTTTGTGCATGGTAGATGTCCTTTTAAAAAGGCCGATCTCAAATAAGTCTTTATTCTTGTTTTGTTGGCTCATATTCTCTGTTTTCATGAACTCTGGCCTCCGCCATGGCAACAGCTCCAAAAATGTTAACATTGATTGACAGGATTAAAGAAGGCCCCCTTCCCCGGTACGCATTTCAAACACTTTGGGAACAATGGCGCTTGGTGTGATTGAATTAATGAGGTATCGCCGACTGTCAAAAGAGCACACATACTTTACATAAACCTGATTATCTTTGCATGGCAGAAACTGAAGAAAAGAAGAAGCGAGTGAACCGAAGTGGAGCAGGGAGGAAATAGGAGAAAGTGGGAGACAGATTTGGATTTTCGGTGGGCATCATTTAAAAAATGTTTTAAAAAAAAAAAAAACCACACCATC